>NC_086452.1:25637500-25963437 GCF_028390025.1 Pseudophryne corroboree
GGGGAGTTAGGGTTAGGCAGTAGGGGGGAGTTAGGGTTAGGTAGTAGGGGGGAGTTAGGGTTAGGCAGTAGGTGAGAGTTAAGGTTAGGCACTAGGGGGAGTTAGGGTTAGGCACTAGAGGGGAGTTAGGGTTGGGCACTAGGGGGGAGTTATGGTTATGCAGTAGGGGGGAGTTAGGGTTCGGCACTAGGGGGGAGTTAGGGTTAGGCAGTAGGGGGGAGTTAGGGTTAGGCACTAGGGGGGAGTTAGGGTTAGGCACTAGGGGGGAGTTAGGTTTAGGCAGTAGGGGGGAGTTAGGGTTAGGCACTAGAAGGGAGTTAGGGTTAGGCACTAGGGGGGAGATAGGGTTAGGCACTAGGGGGAGTTAGGGTTAGGCAGTAGGGGGGAGTTAGGGTTGGGCACTAGGGGGGAGTTAGGGTTAGGCAGTAGGGGAGAGTTAGGGTTAGGCAGTAGGGGGGAGTTAGGGTTAAGCACTAGGGGGGAGTTAGGGTTAGGCAGAAGGGGGGAGTTAGGGTTAGGCAGTAGGGGGGTTAGGGTTAGGCAGTAGGGGGGAGTTAGGGTTAGGCACTAGATGGGGGTTAGGGTTAGGCAGTAGGGGGGAGTTAGGGTTAGGCAGTAGGGGGGAGTTAGGGTTAGGTAGTAGGGGGGAGTTAGGGTTTGGCAGTAGGTGGGAGTTAGGGTTAGGCACTAGGGGGAGTTAGGGTTAGGCACTAGAGGGGAGTTATGGTTAGGCACTAGAGGGGAGTTAGGGTTAGGCACTAGGGAGGAGTTAGGGTTATGCAGTAGGGGGGAGTTAGGGTTAGGCACTAGGGGGGAGTTAGGGTTAGGCAGTAGGGGGAGTTAGGGTTAGGCACTAGGGGGGAGTTAGGGTTAGGCACTAGGGGGGAGTTAGGTTTAGGCAGTAGGGGGGAGAAGGGGTTAGGCACTAGAAGGGAGTTAGGGTTAGGCACTAGGGGGTAGTTAGGGTTAGGCACTAGGGGGGAGTTAGGATTAGGCACTAGGGGGGAGTTAGGGATAGGCACTAGGGGGGAGTTAGGGTTAGGCACTAGAACAGAGTTAGGGTTAGGCAGTAGGGGGGAGTTAGGGTTAGGCACTAGGGGGGAGTTAGGGTTAGGCACTAGAGGGGAGTTAGGGTTAGGCAGAAGGGGGGAGTTAGGGTTAGGCAGTAGGGGGGAGTTAGGGTTAGGCACTAGAGGAGAGTTAGGGTTAGGCAGTAGGGGGGAGTTAGGGTTAGGCAGTAGGGGGGAGTTATGGTTAGGCACTTGGTGGGGAGTTAGGGTTAGGCAGTAGGGGGGAGTTAGGGTTAGGCACTAGGGGGAGTTAGGGTTAGGCACTTGAGGGGGGTTAGGGTTAGGCACTAGGGGGGAGTTAGGGTTAGGCACTAGGGGGAGTTAGGGTTAAGCACTAGGGGGGAGTTAGGGTTAGGCACTAGGGGGGAGTTAGGGTTAGGCACTAGAGGGGAGTTAGGGTTAGGCACTAGAGGGGAGTTAGGGTTAGGCACTAGAGGGAGGTTAGGGTTAGGCAGTAGGGGGAGTTAGGGTTAGGCAGTAGGGGGAGCTAGTGTTAGGCACTAGAGGGGGGTTAGGGTTAGGCAGAAGGGGGGAGTTAGGGTTAGGCACTAGAGGGGAGTTAGGGTTAGGCAGTAGGGGTGAGTTAGGGCTAGGCACTAGGGGGGGAGTTACGATTAGGCACTAGAGGGGAGTTAGGGTTAGGCACTAGGGGGGAGTTATGGTTAGGCACAAGGGGGGAGTTAGGGTTTGGCACTACAGGGGAGATAGGGTTAGGCACTAGAGGGGAGTTAGGGTTAGGCAGTAGGGGGGAGTTTGGGTTAGGCAGTAGGGGGGAGTAAGGGTTAGGCACTAGGGGGGAGTTAGGGTTAGGCACTAGAGGGGAGTTAGGGTTAGGCACTAGGGGGGAGTTAGGGTTAGGCACTAGAGGGAGGTTAGGCTTAGGCACTAGGGGGAGTTAGGGTTAGGCAGTAGGGGGGAGTTAGGGTTAGGCAGTAGGGGGCAGTTAGGGTTAGGCACTAGAGGGGAGTTAGGGTTAGGCACTAGGGGGGAGTTAGGGTTAGGCACTAGGGGGGAGTTAGGGTTAGGCACTAGGGGGGAGTTAGGGTTAGGCACTAGAGGGAGTTAGGGTTAGGCACTAGAGGGGAGTTAGGGTTAGGCACTAGGGGGGAGTTAGGGTTAGGCACTAGGGGGGAGTTAGGGTTAGGCACTAGGGGGGAGTTAGGGTTAGGCACTAGGGGGGAGTTAGGGTTAGGCACTAGAGGGAGTTAGGGTTAGGCACTAGAGGGGAGTTAGGGTTAGGCACTAGGGGGGAGTTAGGGTTAGGCAGTAGGGGGGAGTTAGGGCTAGGCACTAGAGGGGAGTTAGGGTTAGGCACTAGGGGGGAGTTAGGGTTAGGCACTAGGAGGGGGTTAGGGTTAGGCACTAGGGGGGAGTTAGGGTTAGGCACTAGAGGGGAGTTAGGGTTAGGCACTAGAGGGGAGTTAGGGTTAGGCACTAGGGGGGAGTTAGGGTTAGGCACTAGAGGGAGGTTAGGGTTAGGCACTAGGGGGAGTTAGGGTTAGGCAGTAGGGGGGAGTTAGGGTTGGGCACTAGGGGGGAGTTAGGGTTAGGCAGTAGGGGAGAGTTAGGGTTAGGCAGTAGGGGGGAGTTAGGGTTAGGCAGTAGGGGGGAGTTAGGGTTAGGCAGTACGGGGGAGTTAGGGTTAGGCACTAGAGGGGGGGTTAGGGTTAGGCAGTAGGGGGAGTTAGGGTTAGGCAGTAGGGGGGAGTTTGGGTTAAGCACTAGGGGGGAGTTAGGGTTAGGCAGAAGCGGGGAGTTAGGGTTAGGCAGTAGGGGGGGTTAGGGTTAGGCAGTAGGGGGGAGTTAGGGTTAGGCACTAGATGGGGGTTAGGGTTAGGCAGTAGGGGGGAGTTAGGGTTAGGCACTAGGAGGGGGTTAGGGTTAGGCACTAGTGGGGAGTTAGGGTTAGGCACTAGGGGGGAGTTAGGGTTAGGCAGTAGGGGGGAGTTAGGGTAAGGCACTAGGGGGGAGTTAGGGTTAGGCACTAGGGGGGAGTTAGGGTTAGGCACTAGGGGGGAGTTAGGGTTAGGCACTAGAGGGGAGTTAGGGTTAGGCACTAGGGGGTAGTTAGGGTTAGGCACTAGGGGGGAGTTAGGGTTAGGCACTAGGGGGGAGTTAGGGTTAGGCACTAGGGGGGAGTTATGGTTAGGCAGTAGGGGAGAGTTAGGGTTAGGCAGTAGGGGGGAGTTAGGGTTAGGCAGTAGGACGGACTTAGGGTTAGGCAGTAGTGGGAGTTAGGGTTAGGCACTAGGGGGAGCTAGGGTTAGGCAGTAGGGGGGAGTTAGGGTTAGGCACTAGGGCGGAGTTAGGGTTAGGCACTAGGGGGGAGCTAGGGTTAGGCAGAAGGGGGGAGTTAGGATTAGGCACTAGGGGGAGTTAGGGTTAGGCAGTAGGGGGGAGTTAGGGTTAGGCAGTAGGGGGGAGTTAAGGTTAGGCACTAGGGGGGAGTTAGGGTTAGGCAGTAGGGGGGAGTTAGGGTTAGGCACTAGAGTGGGGGTTAGGGTTAGGCAGTAGGGGGGAGTTAGGGTTAGGCACTAGGGGGGAGTTAGGGTTAGGCAGTAGGGGGGAGTTAGGGTTAGGCAGTAGGGGGGAGTTAGGGTTAGGCACTAGAGGGGGAGTTAGGGTTAGGCACTAGGGGTAGTTAGGGTTAGGCAGTAGGGGGGGGGGGGTTAGGGTTAGGCAGTAGGGGGGGTTTGGGTTAGGCAGTAGGGGGAGATAGGGTTAGGCACTAGAGGGGGGTTAGGGTTAGGCACTAGGGGGGAGTTAGGGTTAGGCACTAGAGGGGAGTTAGGGTTAGGCACTAGAGGGGAGTTAGGGTTAGGCACTAGGGGGGAGTTAGGGTTAGGCACTAGAGGGAGGTTAGGGTTAGGCACTAGGGGGAGTTAGTGTTAGGCAGTAGGGGGGAGTTAGGGTTGGGCACTAGGGGGGAGTTAGGGTTAGGCAGTAGGGGAGAGTTAGGGTTAGGCAGTAGGGGGGAGTTAGGGTTAGGCAGTAGGGGGGAGTTAGGTTTAGGCAGTACGGGGGAGTTAGGGTTAGGCACTAGAGGGGGGGTTAGGGTTAGGCAGTAGGGGGAGTTAGGGTTAGGCAGTAGGGGGGAGTTAGGGTTAAGCACTAGGGGGGAGTTAGGGTTAGGCAGAAGCGGGGAGTTAGGGTTAGGCAGTAGGGGGGGTTAGGGTTAGGCAGTAGGGGGGAGTTAGGGTTAGGCACTAGATGGGGGTTAGGGTTAGGCAGTAGGGGGGAGTTAGGGTTAGGCACTAGGAGGGGGTTAGGGTTAGGCACTAGTGGGGAGTTAGGGTTAGGCACTAGGGGGGAGTTAGGGTTAGGCAGTAGGGGGGAGTTAGGGTAAGGCACTAGGGGGGAGTTAGGGTTAGGCACTAGGGGGGAGTTAGGGTTAGGCACTAGGGGGGAGTTAGGGTTAGGCACTAGAGGGGAGTTAGGGTTAGGCACTAGGGGGTAGTTAGGGTTAGGCACTAGGGGGGAGTTAGGGTTAGGCACTAGGGGGGAGTTAGGGTTAGGCACTAGGGGGGAGTTATGGTTAGGCAGTAGGGGAGAGTTAGGGTTAGGCAGTAGGGGGGAGTTAGGGTTAGGCAGTAGGACGGACTTAGGGTTAGGCAGTAGTGGGAGTTAGGGTTAGGCACTAGGGGGAGCTAGGGTTAGGCAGTAGGGGGGAGTTATGGTTAGGCACAAGGGGGGAGTTAGGGTTAGGCACTACAGGGGAGATAGGGTTAGGCACTAGAGGGGAGTTAGGGTTAGGCAGTAGGGGGGAGTTTGGGTTAGGCAGTAGGGGGGAGTAAGGGTTAGGCAGTAGGGGGGAGTTAGGGTTAGGCACTAGAGGGGAGTTAGGGTTAGGCACTAGGGGGGAGTTAGGGTTAGGCACTAGAGGGAGGTTAGGCTTAGGCACTAGGGGGAGTTAGGGTTAGGCAGTAGGGGGGAGTTAGGGTTAGGCAGTAGGGGGCAGTTAGGGTTAGGCACTAGAGGGGAGTTAGGGTTAGGCACTAGGGGGGAGTTAGGGTTAGGCACTAGGGGGGAGTTAGGGTTAGGCACTAGGGGGGAGTTAGGGTTAGGCACTAGAGGGAGTTAGGGTTAGGCACTAGAGGGGAGTTAGGGTTAGGCACTAGGGGGGAGTTAGGGTTAGGCACTAGGGGGGAGTTAGGGTTAGGCACTAGGGGGGAGTTAGGGTTAGGCACTAGGGGGGAGTTAGGGTTAGGCACTAGAGGGAGTTAGGGTTAGGCACTAGAGGGGAGTTAGGGTTAGGCACTAGGGGGGAGTTAGGGTTAGGCAGTAGGGGGGAGTTAGGGCTAGGCACTAGAGGGGAGTTAGGGTTAGGCACTAGGGGGGAGTTAGGGTTAGGCACTAGGAGGGGGTTAGGGTTAGGCACTAGGGGGGAGTTAGGGTTAGGCACTAGAGGGGAGTTAGGGTTAGGCACTAGAGGGGAGTTAGGGTTAGGCACTAGGGGGGAGTTAGGGTTAGGCACTAGAGGGAGGTTAGGGTTAGGCACTAGGGGGAGTTAGGGTTAGGCAGTAGGGGGGAGTTAGGGTTAGGCACTAGGGGGGAGTTAGGGTTAGGCAGTAGGGGAGAGTTAGGGTTAGGCAGTAGGGGGGAGTTAGGGTTAGGCAGTAGGGGGGAGTTAGGGTTAGGCAGTACGGGGGAGTTAGGGTTAGGCACTAGAGGGGGGGTTAGGGTTAGGCAGTAGGGGGAGTTAGGGTTAGGCAGTAGGGGGGAGTTTGGGTTAAGCACTAGGGGGGAGTTAGGGTTAGGCAGAAGCGGGGAGTTAGGGTTAGGCAGTAGGGGGGGTTAGGGTTAGGCAGTAGGGGGGAGTTAGGGTTAGGCACTAGATGGGGGTTAGGGTTAGGCAGTAGGGGGGAGTTAGGGTTAGGCACTAGGAGGGGGTTAGGGTTAGGCACTAGTGGGGAGTTAGGGTTAGGCACTAGGGGGGAGTTAGGGTTAGGCAGTAGGGGGGAGTTAGGGTAAGGCACTAGGGGGGAGTTAGGGTTAGGCACTAGGGGGGAGTTAGGGTTAGGCACTAGGGGGGAGTTAGGGTTAGGCACTAGAGGGGAGTTAGGGTTAGGCACTAGGGGGTAGTTAGGGTTAGGCACTAGGGGGGAGTTAGGGTTAGGCACTAGGGGGGAGTTAGGGCTAGGCACTAGGGGGGAGTTATGGTTAGGCAGTAGGGGAGAGTTAGGGTTAGGCAGTAGGGGGGAGTTAGGGTTAGGCAGTAGGACGGACTTAGGGTTAGGCAGTAGTGGGAGTTAGGGTTAGGCACTAGGGGGAGCTAGGGTTAGGCAGTAGGGGGGAGTTAGGGTTAGGCACTAGGGCGGAGTTAGGGTTAGGCACTAGGGGGGAGCTAGGGTTAGGCAGAAGGGGGGAGTTAGGATTAGGCACTAGGGGGAGTTAGGGTTAGGCAGTAGGGGGGAGTTAGGGTTAGGCAGTAGGGGGGAGTTAGGGTTAGGCACTAGGGGGGAGTTAGGGTTAGGCAGTAGGGGGGAGTTAGGGTTAGGCACTAGAGTGGGGGTTAGGGTTAGGCAGTAGGGGGGAGTTAGGGTTAGGCACTAGGGGGGAGTTAGGGTTAGGCAGTAGGGGGGAGTTAGGGTTAGGCAGTAGGGGGGAGTTAGGGTTAGGCACTAGAGGGGGAGTTAGGGTTAGGCACTAGGGGTAGTTAGGGTTAGGCAGTAGGGGGGGGGGGGTAGGGTTAGGCAGTAGGGGGGGGTTTGGGTTAGGCAGTAGGGGGAGATAGGGTTAGGCACTAGAGGGGGGTTAGGGTTAGGCACTAGGGGGGAGTTAGGGTTAGGCACTAGAGGGGAGTTAGGGTTAGGCACTAGAGGGGAGTTAGGGTTAGGCACTAGGGGGGAGTTAGGGTTAGGCACTAGAGGGAGGTTAGGGTTAGGCACTAGGGGGAGTTAGTGTTAGGCAGTAGGGGGGAGTTAGGGTTGGGCACTAGGGGGGAGTTAGGGTTAGGCAGTAGGGGAGAGTTAGGGTTAGGCAGTAGGGGGGAGTTAGGGTTAGGCAGTAGGGGGGAGTTAGGGTTAGGCAGTACGGGGGAGTTAGGGTTAGGCACTAGAGGGGGGGTTAGGGTTAGGCAGTAGGGGGAGTTAGGGTTAGGCAGTAGGGGGGAGTTAGGGTTAAGCACTAGGGGGGAGTTAGGGTTAGGCAGAAGCGGGGAGTTAGGGTTAGGCAGTAGGGGGGGTTAGGGTTAGGCAGTAGGGGGGAGTTAGGGTTAGGCACTAGATGGGGGTTAGGGTTAGGCAGTAGGGGGGAGTTAGGGTTAGGCACTAGGAGGGGGTTAGGGTTAGGCACTAGTGGGGAGTTAGGGTTAGGCACTAGGGGGGAGTTAGGGTTAGGCAGTAGGGGGGAGTTAGGGTAAGGCACTAGGGGGGAGTTAGGGTTAGGCACTAGGGGGGAGTTAGGGTTAGGCACTAGGGGGGAGTTAGGGTTAGGCACTAGAGGGGAGTTAGGGTTAGGCACTAGGGGGTAGTTAGGGTTAGGCACTAGGGGGGAGTTAGGGTTAGGCACTAGGGGGGAGTTAGGGTTAGGCACTAGGGGGGAGTTATGGTTAGGCAGTAGGGGAGAGTTAGGGTTAGGCAGTAGGGGAGAGTTAGGGTTAGGCAGTAGGACGGACTTAGGGTTAGGCAGTAGTGGGAGTTAGGGTTAGGCACTAGGGGGAGCTAGGGTTAGGCAGTAGGGGGGAGTTAGGGTTAGGCACTAGGGCGGAGTTAGGGTTAGGCACTAGGGGGGAGCTAGGGTTAGGCAGAAGGGGGGAGTTAGGATTAGGCACTAGGGGGAGTTAGGGTTAGGCAGTAGGGGGGAGTTAGGGTTAGGCAGTAGGGGGGAGTTAGGGTTAGGCACTAGGGGGGAGTTAGGGTTAGGCAGTAGGGGGGAGTTAGGGTTAGGCACTAGAGTGGGGGTTAGGGTTAGGCAGTAGGGGGGAGTTAGGGTTAGGCACTAGGGGGGAGTTAGGGTTAGGCAGTAGGGGGGAGTTAGGGTTAGGCAGTAGGGGGGAGTTAGGGTTAGGCACTAGAGGGGGAGTTAGGGTTAGGCACTAGGGGTAGTTAGGGTTAGGCAGTAGGGGGGGGGGGGGTTAGGGTTAGGCAGTAGGGGGGGGGTTGGGTTAGGCAGTAGGGGGAGATAGGGTTAGGCACTAGAGGGGGGTTAGGGTTAGGCAGTAGGGGGGAGTTAGGGTTAGGCAGTAGGGGGGAGTTAGGGTTAGGTAGTAGGGGGGAGTTAGGGTTAGGCAGTAGGTGAGAGTTAAGGTTAGGCACTAGGGGGAGTTAGGGTTAGGCACTAGAGGGGAGTTAGGGTTGGGCACTAGGGGGGAGTTATGGTTATGCAGTAGGGGGGAGTTAGGGTTCGGCACTAGGGGGGAGTTAGGGTTAGGCAGTAGGGGGGAGTTAGGGTTAGGCACTAGGGGGGAGTTAGGGTTAGGCACTAGGGGGGAGTTAGGTTTAGGCAGTAGGGGGGAGTTAGGGTTAGGCACTAGAAGGGAGTTAGGGTTAGGCACTAGGGGGGAGATAGGGTTAGGCACTAGGGGGGAGTTAGGGTTAGGCACTAGGGGGGAGTTAGGGATACGCACTAGGGGGGAGTTAGGGTTAGGCACTAGAACGGAGGTAGGGTTAGGCAGTAGGGGGGAGTTAGGGTTAGGCAGTAGGGGGAATTAGGGTAAGGCAGTAGGGGGGAGTTAGGGTTAGGCACTAGGGGGAAGTTAGGGTTAGGCAGTAGGGGGGAGTTAGGGTTAGGCAGTAGGGGGGAGTTAGGGTTAGGCAGTAGGGGGGAGTTAGGGTTAGGCAGTAGGGGAGAGTTAGGGTTAGGCACTAGGGGGGAGTTAGGGTTAGGCATTAGGGGGGAGTTAGGGTTAGGCACTAGGGGGGAGTTAGGGTTAGGCACAAGGGGGGAGTTAGGGTTAGGCACCAGAGGGAGTTAGGGTTAGGCACTAGAGGGGAGATAGGGTTAGGCACTAGGGGGGAGTTAGGGTTAGGCAGTAGGGGGCAGTTAGGGTTAGGCACTAGAGGGGAGTTAGGGTTAGGCACTAGGGGGGAGTTAGGGTTAGGCACTAGGGGGGAGTTAGGGTTAGGCACTAGGGGGGAGTTAGGGTTAGGCACTAGAGGGAGTTAGGGTTAGGCACTAGAGAGGAGTTAGGGTTAGGCACTAGGGGAGAGTTAGGGTTAGGCAGTAGGGGGGAGTTAGGGCTAGGCACTAGAGGGGAGTTAGGGTTAGGCACTAGGGGGGAGTTAGGGTTAGGCACTAGGAGGGGGTTAGGGTTAGGCACTAGGGGGGAGTTAGGGTTAGGCACTAGAGGGGAGTTAGGGTTAGGCACTAGAGGGGAGTTAGGGTTAGGCACTAGGGGGAGTTAGGGTTAGGCACTAGAGGGAGGTTAGGCACTAGGGGGAGTTAGGGTTAGGCAGTAGGGGGGAGTTAGGGTTGGGCACTAGGGGGGAGTTAGGGTTAGGCAGTAGGGGAGAGTTAGGGTTAGGCAGTAGGGGGGAGTTAGGGTTAGGCAGTAGGGGGGAGTTAGGGTTAGGCAGTACGGGGGAGTTAGGGTTAGGCACTAGAGGGGGGGTTAGGGTTAGGCAGTAAGGGGAGTTAGGGTTAGGCAGTAGGGGGGAGTTAGGGTTAAGCACTAGGGGGGAGTTAGGGTTAGGCAGAAGGGGGGAGTTAGGGTTAGGCAGTAGGGGGGGTTAGGGTTAGGCAGTAGGGGGGAGTTAGGGTTAGGCACTAGATGGGGGTTAGGGTTAGGCAGTAGGGGGGAGTTAGGGTTAGGCAGTAGGGGGGAGTTAGGGTTAGGTAGTAGGGGGGAGTTAGGGTTAGGCAGTAGGTGGGAGTTAGGGTTAGGCACTAGGGGGAGTTAGGGTTAGGCACTAGAGGGGAGTTATGGTTAGGCTAGAGGGGAGTTAGGGTTAGGCACTAGGGAGGAGTTAGGGTTATGCAGTAGGGGGGAGTTAGGGTTAGGCACTAGGGGGGGAGTTAGGGTTAGGCAGTAGGGGGGAGTTAGGGTTAGGCAGTAGGGGGGAGTTAGGGTTAGGCACTAGGGGGGAGTTAGGTTTAGGCAGTAGGGGGGAGTTAGGGTTAGGCACTAGAAGGGAGTTAGGGTTAGGCACTAGGGGGTAGTTAGGGTTAGGCACTAGGGGGGAGTTAGGATTAGGCACTGGGGGGAGTTAGGGATAGGCACTCGGGGGGAGTTAGGGTTAGGCACTAGAACAGAGTTAGGGTTAGGCAGTAGGGGGGAGTTAGGGTTAGGCACTAGGGGGGAGTTAGGGTTAGGCACTAGAGGGGAGTTAGGGTTAGGCAGAAGGGGGGAGTTAGGGTTAGGCAGTAGGGGGGAGTTAGGGTTAGGCACTAGAGGAGAGTTAGGGTTAGGCAGTAGGGGGGAGTTAGGGTTAGGCAGTAGGGGGGAGTTATGGTTAGGCACTTGGGGGGGAGTTAGGGTTAGGCAGTAGGGGGGAGTTAGTGTTAGGCACTAGGGGGAGTTAGGGTTAGGCACTTGAGGGGGGTTAGGGTTAGGCACTAGGGGGGAGTTAGGGTTAGGCACTAGGGGGAGTTAGGGTTAAGCACTAGGGGGGAGTTAGGGTTAGGCACTAGGGGGGAGTTAGGGTTAGGCACTAGAGGGGAGTTAGGGTTAGGCACTAGAGGGGAGTTAGGGTTAGGCACTAGAGGGAGGTTAGGGTTAGGCAGTAGGGGGAGTTAGGGTTAGGCAGTAGGGGGAGTTTGTGTTAGGCACTAGAGGGGGGTTAGGGTTAGGCAGAAGGGGGGAGTTAGGGTTAGGCACTAGAGGAGAGTTAGGGTTAGGCAGTAGGGGGGAGTTAGGACTAGGCACTAGGGGGGGAGTTAGGATTAGGCACTAGAGGGGAGTTAGGGTTAGGCACTAGGGGGGAGTTATGGTTAGGCACAAGGGGGGAGTTAGGGTTAGGCACTACAGGGGAGATAGGGTTAGGCACTGGAGGGGAGTTAGGGTTAGGCAGTAGGGGGGAGTTTGGGTTAGGCAGTAGGGGGGAGTAAGGGTTAGGCACTAGGGGGGAGTTAGGGTTAGGCACTAGAGGGGAGTTAGGGTTAGGCACTAGGGGGGAGTTAGGGTTAGGCACTAGAGGGAGGTTAGGCTTAGGCACTAGGGGGAGTTAGGGTTAGGCAGTAGGGGGGGAGTTAGGGTTAGGCAGTAGGGGGCAGTTAGGGTTAGGCACTAGAGGGGAGTTAGGGTTAGGCACTAGGGGGGAGTTAGGGTTAGGCACTAGGGGGGAGTTAGGGTAAGGCACTAGGGGGGAGTTAGGGTTAGGCACTAGAGGGAGTTAGGGTTAGGCACTAGAGGGGAGTTAGGGTTAGGCACTAGGGGGGAGTTAGGGTTAGGCAGTAGGGGGGAGTTAGGGCTAGGCACTAGAGGGGAGTTAGGGTTAGGCACTAGGGGGGTGTTAGGGTTAGGCACTAAGAGGGGGTAAGGGTTAGGCACTAGGGGGGAGTTAGGGTTAGGCACTAGAGGGGAGTTAGGGTTAGGCACTAGAGGGGAGTTAGGGTTAGGCACTAGGGGGGAGTTAGGGTTAGGCACTAGAGGGAGGTTAGGGTTAGGCACTAGGGGGAGTTAGGGTTAGGCAGTAGGGGGGAGTTAGGGTTGGGCACTAGGGGGGAGTTAGGGTTAGGCAGTAGGGGAGAGTGAGGGTTAGGCAGTAGGGGGGAGTTAGGGTTAGGCAGTAGGGGGGAGTTAGGGTTAGGCAGTACAGGGGAGTTAGGGTTAGGCACTAGAGGGGGGGTTAGGGTTAGGCAGTAGGGGGAGTTAGGGTTAGGCAGTAGGGGGGAGTTAGAGTTAAGCACTAGGGGGGAGTTAGGGTTAGGCAGTAGGGGGGATTTAGGGTTAGGCAGTAGGGGGGGTTAGGGTTAGGCAGTAGGGGGGAGTTAGGGTTAGGCAGTAGAGGGGAGTTAGGGTTAGGTAGTAGGGGGGAGTTAGGGTTAGGCAGTAGGTGGGAGTTAGGGTTAGGCACTAGGGGGAGTTAGGGTTAGGCACTAGAGGGGAGTTAGGGTTAGGCACTAGAGGGGAGTTAGGGTTAGGCACTAGGGAGGAGTTAGGGTTATGCAGTAGGGGGGAGTTAGGGTTAGGCACTAGGGGGGAGTTAGGGTTAGGCAGTAAGGGGGAGTTAGGGTTAGGCACTAGGGGGGAGTTAGGGTTAGGCACTAGGGGGGAGTTAGGTTTAGGCAGTAGGGGGGAGTTAGGGTTAGGCACTAGAAGGGAGTTAGGGTTAGGCACTAGGGGGTAGTTAGGGTTAGGCACTAGGGGGGAGTTAGGGTTAGGCACTAGAGGGAGGTTAGGGTTAGGCACTAGGGGGAGTTAGGGTTAGGCAGTAGGGGGGAGTTAGGGTTGGGCACTAGGGGGGAGTTAGGGTTAGGCAGTAGGGGAGAGTGAGGGTTAGGCAGTAGGGGGGAGTTAGGGTTAGGCAGTAGGGGGGAGTTAGGGTTAGGCAGTACAGGGGAGTTAGGGTTAGGCACTAGAGGGGGGGTTAGGGTTAGGCAGTAGGGGGAGTTAGGGTTAGGCACTAGGGGGGAGTTAGGGTTAGGCACTAGAGGGGAGTTAGGGTTAGGCAGAAGGGGGGAGTTAGGGTTAGGCAGTAGGGGGGAGTTAGGGTTAGGCACTAGAGGAGAGTTAGGGTTAGGCAGTAGGGGGGAGTTAGGGTTAGGCAGTAGGGGGGAGTTATGGTTAGGCACTTGGGGGGGAGTTAGGGTTAGGCAGTAGGGGGGAGTTAGTGTTAGGCACTAGGGGGAGTTAGGGTTAGGCACTTGAGGGGGGTTAGGGTTAGGCACTAGGGGGGAGTTAGGGTTAGGCACTAGGGGGAGTTAGGGTTAAGCACTAGGGGGGAGTTAGGGTTAGGCACTAGGGGGGAGTTAGGGTTAGGCACTAGAGGGGAGTTAGGGTTAGGCACTAGAGGGGAGTTAGGGTTAGGCACTAGAGGGAGGTTAGGGTTAGGCAGTAGGGGGAGTTAGGGTTAGGCAGTAGGGGGAGTTTGTGTTAGGCACTAGAGGGGGGTTAGGGTTAGGCAGAAGGGGGGAGTTAGGGTTAGGCACTAGAGGAGAGTTAGGGTTAGGCAGTAGGGGGGAGTTAGGACTAGGCACTAGGGGGGGAGTTAGGATTAGGCACTAGAGGGGAGTTAGGGTTAGGCACTAGGGGGGAGTTATGGTTAGGCACAAGGGGGGAGTTAGGGTTAGGCACTACAGGGGAGATAGGGTTAGGCACTGGAGGGGAGTTAGGGTTAGGCAGTAGGGGGGAGTTTGGGTTAGGCAGTAGGGGGGAGTAAGGGTTAGGCACTAGGGGGGAGTTAGGGTTAGGCACTAGAGGGGAGTTAGGGTTAGGCACTAGGGGGGAGTTAGGGTTAGGCACTAGAGGGAGGTTAGGCTTAGGCACTAGGGGGAGTTAGGGTTAGGCAGTAGGGGGGGAGTTAGGGTTAGGCAGTAGGGGGCAGTTAGGGTTAGGCACTAGAGGGGAGTTAGGGTTAGGCACTAGGGGGGAGTTAGGGTTAGGCACTAGGGGGGAGTTAGGGTAAGGCACTAGGGGGGAGTTAGGGTTAGGCACTAGAGGGAGTTAGGGTTAGGCACTAGAGGGGAGTTAGGGTTAGGCACTAGGGGGGAGTTAGGGTTAGGCAGTAGGGGGGAGTTAGGGCTAGGCACTAGAGGGGAGTTAGGGTTAGGCACTAGGGGGGTGTTAGGGTTAGGCACTAAGAGGGGGTAAGGGTTAGGCACTAGGGGGGAGTTAGGGTTAGGCACTAGAGGGGAGTTAGGGTTAGGCACTAGAGGGGAGTTAGGGTTAGGCACTAGGGGGGAGTTAGGGTTAGGCACTAGAGGGAGGTTAGGGTTAGGCACTAGGGGGAGTTAGGGTTAGGCAGTAGGGGGGAGTTAGGGTTGGGCACTAGGGGGGAGTTAGGGTTAGGCAGTAGGGGAGAGTGAGGGTTAGGCAGTAGGGGGGAGTTAGGGTTAGGCAGTAGGGGGGAGTTAGGGTTAGGCAGTACAGGGGAGTTAGGGTTAGGCACTAGAGGGGGGGTTAGGGTTAGGCAGTAGGGGGAGTTAGGGTTAGGCAGTAGGGGGGAGTTAGGGTTAAGCACTAGGGGGGAGTTAGGGTTAGGCAGTAGGGGGGATTTAGGGTTAGGCAGTAGGGGGGGTTAGGGTTAGGCAGTAGGGGGGAGTTAGGGTTAGGCAGTAGAGGGGAGTTAGGGTTAGGTAGTAGGGGGGAGTTAGGGTTAGGCAGTAGGTGGGAGTTAGGGTTAGGCACTAGGGGGAGTTAGGGTTAGGCACTAGAGGGGAGTTAGGGTTAGGCACTAGAGGGGAGTTAGGGTTAGGCACTAGGGAGGAGTTAGGGTTATGCAGTAGGGGGGAGTTAGGGTTAGGCACTAGGGGGGAGTTAGGGTTAGGCAGTAAGGGGGAGTTAGGGTTAGGCACTAGGGGGGAGTTAGGGTTAGGCACTAGGGGGGAGTTAGGTTTAGGCAGTAGGGGGGAGTTAGGGTTAGGCACTAGAAGGGAGTTAGGGTTAGGCACTAGGGGGTAGTTAGGGTTAGGCACTAGGGGGGAGTTAGGATTAGGCACTAGGGGGGAGTTAGGGATAGGCACTAGGGGGGAGTTAGGGTTAGGCACTAGAACAGAGTTAGGGTTAGGCAGTAGGGGGGAGTTAGGGTTAGGCACTAGGGGGGAGTTAGGGTTAGGCACTAGAGGGGAGTTAGGGTTAGGCAGTAGGGGGGAGTTAGGGTTAGGCAGTAGGTGGGAGTTAGGGTTAGGCACTAGAACAGAGTTAGGGTTAGGCAGTAGGGGGGAGTTAGGGTTAGGCACTAGAGGAGAGTTAGGGTTAGGCAGTAGGGGGGAGTTAGGGTTAGGCAGTAGGGGGGAGTTATGGTTAGGCACTTGGGGGGGAGTTAGGGTTAGGCAGTAGGGGGGAGTTAGGGTTAGGCACTAGGGGGAGTTAGGGTTAGGCACTTGAGGGGGGTTAGGGTTAGGCACTAGGGGGGAGTTAGGGTTAGGCACTAGGGGGAGTTAGGGTTAAGCACTAGGGGGGAGTTAGGGTTTGGCACTAGGGGGGAGTTAGGGTTAGGCACTAGAGGGGAGTTGGGGTTAGGCACTAGAGGGGAGTTAGGGTTAGGCACTAGAGGGAGGTTAGGGTTAGGCAGTAGGGGGAGTTAGGGTTAGGCAGTAGGGGGAGTTAGTGTTAGGCACTAGAGGGGGGTTAGGGTTAGGCAGAAGGGGGGAGTTAGGGTTAGGCACTAGAGGGGAGTTAGGGTTAGGCAGTAGGGGGGAGTTAGGGCTAGGCACTAGGGGGGAGTTAGGATTAGGCACTAGAGGGGAGTTAGGGTTAGGCACTAGGGGGGAGTTATGGTTAGGCACAAGGGGGGAGTTAGGGTTAGGCACTACAGGGCAGATAGGGTTAGGCACTAGAGGGGAGTTAGGGTTAGGCAGTAGGGTGGAGTTTGGGTTAGGCAGTAGGGGAGAGTAAGGGTTAGGCACTAGGGGGGAGTTAGGGTTAGGCAGTAGGGGGGAGTTATGGTTAGGCACTTGGGGGGAGTTAGGGTTAGGCTGTAGGGGGGAGTTATGGTTAGGCACTAGAGGGGGGTTAGGGTTAGGCACTAGGGGAGAGTTAGGGTTAGGCACTAGAGGGGAGTTAGGGTTAGGCACTAGAGGGGAGTTAGGGTAAGGCAGTAGGGGGGAGTTAGGGTTAGGCACTAGGGGGGAGTTAGGGTTAGGCACTAGAGGGGAGTGAGGGTTAGGCACTAGAGGGGAGTTAGGGTTAGGCACTAGAGGGGAGTTAGGGTTAGGCACTAGAGGGGAGTTAGGGTTAGGCACTAGGGGGGAGTTAGGGTTAGACACTAGAGGGGAGTTAGCGTTAGGCACTAGAGGGGGGTTAGGGTTAGGCAGTAGGGGGGAGTTAGGGTTAGGCAGTAGGGGGGAGTTAGGGTTAGGCACTAGGGGGGAGTTAGGGTTAGGCAGTAGGGGGGAGTTAGGTTTAGGCAGTAGGGTGGAGTTAGGGTTAGGCAGTAGGGGGGATTTAGGGTTAGGCACTAGGGGGGAGTTAGGGTTAGGCACTACGGGGGGAGTTAGGGTTAGGCACTAGGGGGGAGTTAGGGTTAGGCACTACGGGGGGAGTTAGGGATAGGCACTAGGGGGGAGTTAGGGTTAGGCACTAGAACGGAGTTAGGGTTAGGCAGTAGGGGGGAGTTAGGGTTAGGCACTAGGGGGGAGTTAGGGTTAGGCACTAGAGGGGAGTTAGGGTTAGGCAGTAGGGGGGAGTTAGGGTTAGGCAGTAGGTGGGAGTTAGGGTTAGGCAGTAGGGGGGAGTTAGGGTTAGGCACTAAGGGGGAGTTAGGGTTAAGCACAAGAGGGGAGTGAGGGTTAGGCACTAGAGGGGAGTTAGGGTTAGGCACTAGAGGGGAGTTAGGGTTAGGCACTAGAGGGGAGTTAGGGTTAGGCACTAGGGGGGAGTTAGGGTTAGGCACTAGAAGGGAGTTAGAGTTAAGCACTAGGGGGAGTTAGGTTTAGGCACTAGAGGGGAGTTAGCGTTAGGCAATAGAGGGGGGGGTTAGGGTTAGGCAGTAGGGGGGAGTTAGGGTTAGACAGTAGGGGGGAGTTAGGGTTAGGCACTAGGGGGGAGTTAGGGTTAGGCACTAGGGGGGAGTTAGGTTTATGCAGTAGGGGGGAGTTAGGAAAAGGCAGTAGGGGGGAGTTAGGGTTAGGCACTAGAAGGGTGTTAGGGTTAGGCACTAGGGGGGAGTTAGGTTTAGGCACTAGGGGGGAGTTAGGGTTAGGCACTAGGGGGGGAGTTAGGGATAGGCACTAGGGGGGAGTTAGGGTTAGGCACTAGAACGGAGTTAGGGTTAGGCAGTAGGGGGGAGTTAGGGTTAGGCACTAGGGGGGAGTTAGGGTTAGGCACTAGAGGGGAGTTAGGGTTAGGCAGTAGGGGGGAGTTAGGGTTAGGCAGTAGGTGGGAGTTAGGGTTAGGCAGTAGGGTGGAGTTAGGGTTAGGCACTAGAGGAGAGTTAGGGTTAGGCAGTAGGGGGGAGGTAGGGTTAGGCAGTAGGGGGGAGTTATGGTTAGGCACTTAGGGGGAGTTAGGGTTATGCAGTAGGGGGGAGTTAGGGTTAGGCAGTAGGGGGGAGTTAGGGTTAGGCACTAGGGGGAGTTAGGGTTAGGCAGTGACTAGAGGGGGGTTAGGGTTAGGCACTAGGGGGGAGATAGGGTTAGGCACTAGGGGGAGTTAGGGTTAAGCACTAGGGGGGAGTTAGGGTTAGGCACTAGGGGGGAGTTAGGGTTAGGCACTAGAGGGGAGTTAGGGTTAGGCACTAGAGGGGAGTTAGGGTTAGGCACTAGAGGGAGGTTAGGGTTAGGCAGTAGGGGGGAGTTAGGGTTAGGCAGTAGGGGGAGCTAGGGTTAGGCACTAGAGGGGGTTAGGGTTAGGCAGTAGGGGGGAGTTAGGGTTAGGCACTAGAGGGGAGTTAGGGTTAGGCAGTAGGGGGGAGTTAGGGTTAGGCACTAGGGGGGGTGTTAGGGTTAGGCACTAGAGGGGAGTTAGGGTTAGGCACTAGGCGGGAGTTAGGGTTAGGCACTAGGGGGGAGTTAGGGTTAGGCACTATAGAGGAGTTAGGGTTAGGCACTAGAGGGGAGTTAGGCAGTAGGGGGGAGTTTGGGTTAGGCAGTACGGGGGAGTTAGGGTTAGGCACTAGGGGGGAGTTAGGGTTAGGCAGTAGGGGGGAGTTATGGTTAGGCACTTGGGGGGAGTTAGGGTTAGGCTGTAGGGGGGAGTTAGGGTTAGGCACTAGAGGGGAGTTAGGGTTAGGCACTAGAGGGGAGTTAGGGTAAGGCAGTAGGGGGGAGTTAGGGTTAGGCACTAGAGGAGAGTTAGGGTTAGGCACTAGAGGGGAGTGAGGGTTAGGCACTAGAGGGGAGTTAGGGTTAGGCACTAGAGGGGAGTTAGGGTTAGGCACTAGAGGGGAGTTAGGGTTAGGCAGTAGGGGGGAGTTAGGGTTAGGCACTAGGGGGGAGTTAGGGTTAGGCACTAGAGGGGAGTTAGAGTTAGGCACAAGAGGGGAGTTAGGGTTAGGCACCAGAGGGGAGTTAGCGTTAGGCACTAGAGGGGGGTTAGGGTTAGGCAGTAGGGGGGAGTTAGGGTTAGGCAGCAGGGGGAGTTAGGGTTAGGCACTAGAGGGGGGTTAGGGGTAGGCAGTAGGGGGGAGAAAGGGTTTGGCACAAGAGGGGAGTCAGGGTTAGGCAGTAGGGGGGAGTTAGGGTTAGGCACTAGGGGGGGGAGTTAGGGTTAGGCACTAGAGGGGAGTTAGGGTTAGGCACTAGGGGGGAGTTAGGGTTAGGCACTAGGGGGGAATTAGGGTTAGGCACTAGAGGGGAGTTAGGGTTAAGCACTAGAGGGGAGTTAGGGTTAGGCAGTAGGGGGGAGTTAGGGTTAGGCAGTAGGGGGGAGTTAGGGTTAGGCACTAGGGGGGAGTTAGGGTTAGGCACTAGGGGGGAGTTAGGGTTAGGCAGTAGGGGGGAGTTATGGTTAGGCACTTGGGGGGAATTAGGGTTAGGCACTAGAGGGGAGTTAGGGTTAAGCACTAGAGGGGAGTTAGGGTTAGGCAGTAGGGGGGAGTTAGGGTTAGGCAGTAGGGGGGAGTTAGGGTTAGGCACTAGGGGGGAGTTAGGGTTAGGCACTAGGGGGGAGTTAGGGTTAGGCACTAGGGGGGAGTTAGGGTTAGGCAGTAGGGGGGAGTTATGGTTAGACACTTGGGGGGAGTTAGGGTTAGGCAGTAGGGGGGAGTTAGGGTTAGGCAGTAGGGGGGAGTTTGGTTAGGCACTAGAGGGGGGTTAGGCACTAGGGGGGAGTTAGGGTTAGGCACTACAGGGGAGTTAGGGTTAGGCACTAGAGGGGAGTTAGGGTTAGGCAGTAGGGGGGAGTTAGGGTTAGGCACTAGGGGGGAGTTAGGGTTAGGCACTAGAGGGGAGTGAGGGTTAGGCACTAGAGGGGAGTTAGGGTTAGGCACTAGAAGGGAGTTAGGGTTAGGCACTAGAAGGGAGTTAGGGTTAGGCACTAGAGGGGAGTTAGGGTTAGGCAGTAGGGGGGAGTTAGGGTTAGGCACTAGGGGGGAGTTAGGGTTAGGCACTAGAGGGAAGAAAGAGTTAGGCACTAGAAGGGAGTTAGGGTTAGGCACTAGAGGGGAGTTAGCGTTATGCACTAGAGGGGGGTTAGGGTTAGGCAGTAGGGGGGAGTTAGGGTTAGGCAGTAGGGGGAGTCAGGGTTAGTCACTAGAGGGGGGTTAGGGTTAGGCACTAGGGGGGGAGTTAGGGTTAGGCACTAGAGGGGAGTTAGGGTTAGGCACTAGGGGGGAGTTAGGGTTAGGCATTAGGGGGGGAGTTAGGGTTAGGCACTAGAGGGGAGTTAGGGTTAGGCAGTAGGGGGAGTTAGGGTTAGGCACTAGAGGGGAGTTAGGGTTAGGCACTAGGGGGGAGTTAGGATTAGGCAGTAGGGGGCAGTTAGGGTTAGGCACTAGGGGGGAGTTAGGGTTCGGCACTAGGGGGGAGTTAGGGTTAGGCAGAAGGGGGGAGTTAGGGTTAGGTATTAGGGGGGAGTTAGGGTTAGGCAGTAGGGGGGAGCTAGGGTTAGGCACTAGGGAGGAGTTAGAGTTAGGCAGTAGGGGGGAGTTAGGGTTAGGCACTAGTGGGGAGTTAGGGTTAGGCAGTAGGGGGGAGTTAGGGTTAGGCACTAGGGGGAATTAGGGTTAGGCAGTAGGGGGGAGTTAGGGTTAGGCACTAGTGGGTAACCACTTGGCCCATCTAGTCTGACACCTGTGCGACAAAGGGGTAATAAAAAACATTGTCCAGTCTGTCTAAAAATTGCTGGAACCTCCCTTTCCTTTCACACAATTGCTAATATTACTTGCGTTTCACCAAGACTTGGTTCTCAGGAAGGACTTCAGCTCTCCCGCTGCTTCCCAATACATTTCTACTTTTCTGTCGTCCGACAGAGATAAAGTAGCAACCAGTAAGCTCTAATAGTAATTTTACATACACAGCCTGTAATATGGCAGTAAGGAGCTGATTTGTTGGTACTTTATCTCTCACCACATTACCTCTCTCCAAGCTTTGATAAATCTCACCCATAATGTTGCCCAAACACTCTCACATTTATTTAACTAAGTATCATTAGAACAAAATCCCAAACTAGCAGTGGACACATTAGTAAATATACTGTAGAACACGGACATTATTAGAGATACAGTCTGATTTAATTCGGAAAAATATCCACAATGCTTAAGTACAAAACCATGGTACAATGACATACTGTGCAATGAATATAGGGGGTAAATACAAGTTGATCGCAGCAGGAATTTTGTTAGCAGTTGGGCAAAACCATGGCCCTCATTCCGAGTTGTTCGCTCGTTCTTTTTCATCGCATCGCAGTGAAAATCCGCTTAGTACGCATGCGCAAAGTTCGCACTGCGACTGCGCCAAGTAACTTTACTATGAAGAAAGTATTTTTACTCACGGCTTTTTCTTCGCTCCGGCGATCGTAATGTGATTGACAGGAAATGGGTGTTACTGGGCGGAAACACGGCGTTTCAGGGGCGTGTGGCTGAAAACGCTACCGTTTCCGGAAAAAACGCAGGAGTGGCCGGAGAAACGGTGGGAGTGCCTGGGCGAACGCTGGGTGTGTTTGTGACGTCAACCAGGAACGACAAGCACTGAACTGATCGCACAGGCAGAGTAAGTCTGGAGCTACTCTGAAACTGCTAAGTAGTTAGTAATCGCAATATTGCGAATACATCGGTCGCAATTTTAAGAAGCTAAGATTCACTCCCAGTAGGCGGCGGCTTAGCGTGTGTAACTCTGCTAAATTCGCCTTGCGACCGATCAACTCGGAATGAGGGCCCATGTGCACTGCAGGTGGGGCAGATGTAACATGTGCAGAGAGAGTTAGATTTGGGTGGGGTATTTTGTTTCTGTGCAGGGTAAATACTGGCTGCTTTATTATTACACTGCAATTTAGATTTCAGTTTGAACACACCCCACCCAAATCTAACTCTCTCTGCACATGTTACATCTGCCTCCCCTGCAGTGCACGTGGTTTTGCCCAACTGCTAACAAAATTCCTGCTGCGATCAACTTGGAATTACTCCCATAATTGGCACAAAAGTCTTAAAATTACAACGATAGCACATACTCTGCAACGGGTTTCCGCTGGTGGGGAGACTCCCTAGAGAAGTACGATCACCCCTCAATCTGATACGTGACTCCCCGGGAATGTATGAAGTTAGTTTGTCTGACGTGCCATTCTATCCCTACACTGGTCTTTCAGAGCACCCCCGTTTGGTCGTCAGTGGTCAGTTTTTGTGCAGATGCAAATGAGGCTTTGTTACTCTTTCAGGAAGCATGCTGGACACTTTAAGCACATTATATGTCTGCATGGGGTTTGGTACAATATGCCATCAGTCATAACGTTGACAGTCATAATGTTAACGTTCACGGTGCCTACATTCATCATATAGACAGTGATGTAATGTTGACATGTTAGAATGGCGACATATTGTCCTTGGTGGCCCAGCAGTGAGTTACCTTCTCCATGCAGCTGCAGCGTATTTCTTTCCTATCCCTAACCTGAGATTGTTTGTGAACCCGGACTAGTACTGGACTGGGCTTGGTCTTGAGCGCAGTACCAGATTAAGGACCACATGGGCCTGGAGCTGAAATTTATGAAGGGCCTATTGTGTACCGCCGCAGGGGTTGTGACCAGCAACAGCGGGTTTGTGACTCATGCAGGGCCCGCCACACATTGGCCCTCATTCCGAGTTGTTCGCTCGCTAGCAGTTTTTAGCAGCCGTGCAAATGCTAAGCCGCCGCCCTCTGGGAGTGTATCTTAGCTTAGCAGAAGTGCGAACGAAAGGATCGCAGAGCGGCAACAAAAAAAGATTGTGCAGTTTCTGAGCAGCTCCAGACCTACTCAGCGCTTGCGATCACTTCAGACTATTTAGTTCCTGTTTTGACGTCACGAACACGCCCTGCGTATGCCCAGCCACGCCTGCGTTACCCCAGGCATGCCTACGTTTGTATCTGACACGCCTGCGTTTTTCCGCACACTCCCCGAAAACAGTCAGTTACCACCCAGTTACCACCCACTTCCTGTCAATCACTCTGCGGTCAGCAGTGCGACTGAAAAGCGTCGCTAGACTTGTGTGAAACTACATCGGCTGTTGTGAAAGTACGTCGCACATGCGCATTGCGGCACTTACACATGAGCAGAAGTACTGCTTTTTTGACTAAACGCTGCGCTGCGACCAAAAACAGCTAGCAAACAACTCGGCATGACCACCATTGTTCTTTGCCTGAGTCAAAGCCATCCTGGGTCCTAGTGGTTCATTTACTAAAGGTTCTAAAAATGAAAATTGGTGATGTTGCCCATAGTAACCATTCAAATTCTGTCTATCGTTTCTCTAATGCATCCCAGATAAATGATAGTCAGAATCTGATTGGTTGCTATGGGCAACATCACCACTTTTCATTGTTAGAACCTTTAGTAAATGCCCCTAGTGTCTGCGTGCTGTAGCAGGTAAGCAGAGGCGCGGAATCACATTTGCTGATTACAGAGTATGGCACGTTTTAATTTTAAAGGCAACATTTTGGTTGCGACGCATCACTGCAGCTGTGTTGTGTATAATGATTTGTGCACTAAAGTGTGGTATTGTATTTATGGGATGCAGTCAGCATGTCAACAATTCCAATGTCAGAAGTTATGATGTCAACATTTTTGAAATGTCAGCATGGACTATGTCAGCTTCTGCAGAATATTGACATGTTCACAATGTCGGCATCAATGTTTCAGTCCCCTTCCGGACCATTTTCAAGACTGCCGATAATTAGTGCAGCCGATCTCAAGCCGACAAGTAAATGCCGGTACTTTCTGCTTTGTGAGCGGCTTGTGTGATTGTTGGTGGTCTTGAAATTGTTCCAGAACGGCATCAAAGCATTGACACTTTAGGTGAATATATAATTCATAGCCTTCGGTATCCGGTCTGTACGTCAGCCACACTTAGGTTGACAGTAATTAGGTCGACGTGCATTCGGTCGACATGGTCACTAGGTCGACATGGATAAAGGTCGACATGAGGGGTTTTTTTAAAATTATTTTTTAAACTTTTTCATATGTTACGATCCACGTGGACTACGACTGGGAATAGTAACCCGTGCGGTAGCGGAGCGAGGCACCTTGTCAGCCATGCGAGGGGACACGGTGCACTAACTGGGGTTCCCGGTCACTTTACGAAGAAAACGATAGCAATTTTTTAATTAAAACTCATGTCGACCTTTTTCCATGTCGACCTAATGACCGCGTCTACCTATTTCGGGTGTCGACCTAGTCGCTGTCTACTAATAGTGGTCAACCTAAGTGTGGTCGACCCTAGCTAGCCTTTACTACAGCATGTGATGCAGGTTATACATTTTTCTGGTGGTATTACACTTCCATTCTTTCTTCTCTCTCTCTCACTCTATATCTATCTATATCTATCTATATATACACGCTGTCAGGCCTGGTGCAAGCCGCTCAGCAGGGTCTGCAAAAGCAGGGAGGCGCCGGATGGGAGAGGCGCTCTCCTTGCTCTGTTTCTGTCGGCTGCCGCTGCGCCTATCACACTATGACAAACAGCAGCGCCAGCACCTTGAAGCGTGGCATCCAACACCCGGCAAAATCAACCCCCCCCCTCTTCGGCTGAGTGTGAGGGCAGTGACGATGAGGGGGAGTTAGAGGGAGGCTGAGGGCAGGGGCTCTGAATGGGGACTTACAGGGAGGGTGAAGGCAGGAACGCTGAGAGAGAGTTACAAGGAGGGTGAGGGCAGGGACGCTGAGGATGAGTTGGAGGGAGGGTGAGTGCAGGGACGCTGAGGGGGAGTTGGAGGGAGGGTGAGGGCAGGGACGCTGAGGGGGAGTTAGAGGGAGGCTGAGGGCAGGGGCTCTGAAGGGGGACTTACAGGGAAGGTGAGGGCAGGGACGCTGAGGGAGAGTTATAGGAAGGGTGAGGGCAGGGATGCTGAGGGGGAGTTGGAGGGAGGGTGAGGGCAGGGACGCTAAGAGGGAGGGACGCTTAGAGGGAGGGTAAATTGAAATGAAAAATTAAACAAGAACAACTATGGGTCTCACATATGCCTTGCAACAAAAGACTGTACACATTAATAACAAAACCCCATATTTGTATTAGAGATGAGCGGGTTCGGTTTCTCTGAATCCGAACCCGCACGAACTTCATGTTTTTTTCACGGGTCCGAGCAGACTCGGATCTTCCCGCCTTGCTCGGTTAACCCGAGCGCGGCCGAACGTCATCATGACGCTGTCGGATTCTCGCGAGACTCGGATTCTATATAAGGAGCCGCGCGTCGCCGCCATTTTCACACGTGCATTGAGATTGATAGGGAGAGGACGTGGCTGGCGTCCTCTCCATTTAGATTAGGGTTGAGAGAGAGAGAGAGAGATTGACCTGAGGCTGTGATACTGTAGAAGAGAGTGCAGAGTTTAGTGACTGACGACCACAGTGACCACCAGACAGTGCAGTTGTTTGTTTTATTTAATATATCCGTTCTCTGCCTGAAAAAAACGATACACACAGTGACTCAGTCACATACCATATCTGTGTGCACTGCTCAGCCCAGTGTGCTGCATCAATGTATATATATATCTGACTGTGCTCAGCTCACACAGCTTATAATTGTGGGGGAGACTGGGGAGCACTGCAGGAGCCAGGAGTACATAATATTATATTAAAATTAAACAGTGCACACTTTTGCTGCAGGAGTGCCACTGCCAGTGTGACTAGTGACCAGTGACCTGACCACCAGTATATATAATATTAGTAGTATACTATCTCTTTATCAACCAGTCTATATTAGCAGCAGACACAGTACAGTGCGGTAGTTCACGGCTGTGGCTACCTCTGTGTCGGCACTCAGCAGCCCATCCATAATTGTATATACCACCTAACCGTGGTTTTTTTTTCTTTCTTTATAGTCATACTAGTTACGAGTATACTATCTCTTTATCAACCAGTCTATATTAGCAGCAGACACAGTACAGTGCGGTAGTTCACGGCTGTGGCTACCTCTGTGTCGGCACTCGGCAGCCCGTCCATAATTGTATATACCACCTAACCGTGGTTTTTTTTTCTTTCTTTATACATACATACTAGTTACGAGTATACTATCTCTTTATCAACCAGTCTATATATTAGCAGCAGACACAGTACAGTGCGGTAGTTCACGGCTGTGGCTACCTCTGTGTCGGCACTCGGCAGCCCGTCCATAATTGTATATACCACCTAACCGTGGTTTTTTTTTCTTTCTTTATACATACATACTAGTTACGAGTATACTATCTCTTTATCAACCAGTCTATATATTAGCAGCAGACACAGTACAGTGCGGTAGTTCACGGCTGTGGCTACCTCTGTGTCGGCACTCGGCAGCCCGTCCATAATTGTATATACCACCTAACCGTGGTTTTTTTTTCTTTCTTTATACATACATACTAGTTACGAGTATACTATCTCTTTATCAACCAGTCTATATTAGCAGTAGACACAGTACAGTGCGGTAGTTCACGGCTGTGGCTACCTCTGTGTCGGCACTCGGCAGCCCGTCCATAATTGTATATACCACCTAACCGTGGTTTTTTTTTCTTTCTTTATACATACATACTAGTTACGAGTATACTATCTCTTTATCAACCAGTCTATATATTAGCAGCAGACACAGTACAGTGCGGTAGTTCACGGCTGTGGCTACCTCTGTGTCGGCACTCGGCAGCCCGTCCAGAATTGTATATACCACCTAACCGTGGTTTTTTTTTCTTTCTTTATACATACATACTAGTTACGAGTATACTATCTCTTTATCAACCAGTCTATATATTAGCAGCAGACACAGTACAGTGCGGTAGTTCACGGCTGTGGCTACCTCTGTGTCGGCACTCGGCAGCCCATCCATAATTGTATATACCACCTAACCGTGGTTTTTTTTTCTTTCTTTATAGTCATACTAGTTACGAGTATACTATCTCTTTATCAACCAGTCTATATTAGCAGCAGACACAGTACAGTGCGGTAGTTCACGGCTGTGGCTACCTCTGTGTCGGCACTCGGCAGCCCGTCCATAATTGTATATACCACCTAACCGTGGTTTTTTTTTCTTTCTTTATACATACATACTAGTTACGAGTATACTATCTCTTTATCAACCAGCCTATATTAGCAGCAGACACAGTACAGTGCGGTAGTTCACGGCTGTGGCTACCTCTGTGTCGGCACTCGGCAGCCCGTCCATAATTGTATATACCACCTAACCGTGGTTTTTTTTTCTTTCTTTATACATACATACTAGTTACGAGTATACTATCTCTTTATCAACCAGTCTATATATTAGCAGCAGACACAGTACAGTGCGGTAGTTCACGGCTGTGGCTACCTCTGTGTCGGCACTCGGCAGCCCGTCCATAATTGTATATACCACCTAACCGTGGTTTTTTTTTCTTCTTTATACATACATACTACTACGACATCTCTTTATCAACCAGTCTATATTAGCAGCAGACACAGTACAGTACGGTAGTTCACGGCTGTGGCTACCTCTGTGTCTGCACTCGGCAGGCAGTCCGTCCATAATTGTATACCACCTAACCGTGGTTTTTTTTTCTTTCTTCTTTATACATACATAGTTACATAGACATCTCTTTATCAACCAGTCTATATTAGCAGCAGACACAGTACAGTACGGTAGTTCACGGCTGTGGCTACCTCTGTGTCTGCACTCGGCAGGCAGTCCATAATTGTATACTAGTATCCATCTCCATTGTTTACCTGAGGTGCCTTTTAGTTGTGCCTATTAAAATATGGAGAACAAAAATGTTGAGGTTCCAAAATTAGGGAAAGATCAAGATCCACTTCCACCTCGTGCTGAAGCTGCTGCCACTAGTCATGGCCGAGACGATGAAATGCCAGCAACGTCGTCTGCCAAGGCCGATGCCCAATGTCATAGTACAGAGCATGTCAAATCCAAAACACCAAATATCAGAAAAAAAAGGACTCCAAAACCTAAAATAAAATTGTCTGAGGAGAAGCGTAAACTTGCCAATATGCCATTTACCACACGGAGTGGCAAGGAACGGCTGAGGCCCTGGCCTATGTTCATGGCTAGTGGTTCAGCTTCACATGAGGATGGAAGCACTCAGCCTGTCGCAAGAAAAATGAAAAGACTCAAGCTGGCAAAAGCAGCACAGCAAAGAACTGTGCATTCTTCGAAATCCCAAATCCACAAGGAGAGTCCAATTGTGTCGGTTGCGATGCCTGACCTTCCCAACACTGGACGTGAAGAGCATGCGCCTTCCACCATTTGCACGCCCCCTGCAAGTGCTGGAAGGAGCACCCGCAGTCCAGTTCCTGATAGTCAGATTGAAGATGTCAGTGTTGAAGTACACCAGGATGAGGAGGATATGGGTGTTGCTGGCGCTGGGGAGGAAATTGACCAGGAGGATTCTGATGGTGAGGTGGTTTGTTTAAGTCAGGCACCCGGGGAGACACCTGTTGTCCGTGGGAGGAATATGGCCGTTGACATGCCAGGTGAAAATACCAAAAAAATCAGCTCTTCGGTGTGGAGGTATTTCACCAGAAATGCGGACAACAGGTGTCAAGCCGTGTGTTCCCTTTGTCAAGCTGTAATAAGTAGGGGTAAGGACGTTAACCACCTCGGAACATCCTCCCTTATACGTCACCTGCAGCGCATTCATAATAAGTCAGTGACAAGTTCAAAAACTTTGGGTGACAGCGGAAGCAGTCCACTGACCAGTAAATCCCTTCCTCTTGTAACCAAGCTCACGCAAACCACCCCACCAACTCCCTCAGTGTCAATTTCCTCCTTCCCCAGGAATGCCAATAGTCCTGCAGGCCATGTCACTGGCAATTCTGACGAGTCCTCTCCTGCCTGGGATTCCTCCGATGCATCCTTGCGTGTAACGCCTACTGCTGCTGGCGCTGCTGTTGTTGCCGCTGGGAGTCGATGGTCATCCCAGAGGGGAAGTCGTAAGCCCACTTGTACTACTTCCAGTAAGCAATTGACTGTTCAACAGTCCTTTGCGAGGAAGATGAAATATCACAGCAGTCATCCTACTGCAAAGCGGATAACTGAGGCCTTGGCATCCTGGGTGGTGAGAAACGTGGTTCCGGTATCCATCATTACTGCAGAGCCAACTAGAGACTTGTTGGAGGTACTGTGTCCCCGGTACCAAATACCATCTAGGTTCCATTTCTCTAGGCAGGCGATACCGAAAATGTACACAGACCTCAGAAAAAGAGTCACCAGTGTCCTAAAAAATGCAGCTGTACCCAATGTCCACTTAACCACGGACATGTGGACAAGTGGAGCAGGGCAGGGTCAGGACTATATGACTGTGACAGCCCACTGGGTAGATGTATGGACTCCCGCCGCAAGAACAGCAGCGGCGGCACCAGTAGCAGCATCTCGCAAACGCCAACTCTTTCCTAGGCAGGCTACGCTTTGTATCACCGGTTTCCAGAATACGCACACAGCTGAAAACCTCTTACGGCAACTGAGGAAGATCATCGCGGAATGGCTTACCCCAATTGGACTCTCCTGTGGATTTGTGGCATCGGACAACGCCAGCAATATTGTGTGTGCATTAAATATGGGCAAATTCCAGCACGTCCCATGTTTTGCACATACCTTGAATTTGGTGGTGCAGAATTTTTAAAAAAACGACAGGGGCGTGCAAGAGATGCTGTCGGTGGCCAGAAGAATTGCGGGACACTTTCGGCATACAGGCACCACGTACAGAAGACTGGAGCACCACCAAAAACTACTGAACCTGCCCTGCCATCATCTGAAGCAAGAAGTGGTAACGAGGTGGAATTCAACCCTCTATATGCTTCAGAGGTTGGAGGAGCAGCAAAAGGCCATTCAAGCCTATACAATTGAGCACGATATAGTAGGTGGAATGCACCTGTCTCAAGCGCAGTGGAGAATGATTTCAACGTTGTGCAAGGTTCTGATGCCCTTTGAACTTGCCACACGTGAAGTCAGTTCAGACACTGCCAGCCTGAGTCAGGTCATTCCCCTCATCAGGCTTTTGCAGAAGAAGCTGGAGACATTGAAGGAGGAGCTAACACGGAGCGATTCCGCTAGGCATGTGGGACTTGTGGATGGAGCCCTTAATTCGCTTAACAAGGATTCACGGGTGGTCAATCTGTTGAAATCAGAGCACTACATTTTGGCCACCGTGCTCGATCCTAGATTTAAAGCCTACCTTGGATCTCTCTTTCCGGCAGACACAAGTCTGCTGGGGTTGAAAGACCTGCTGGTGACAAAATTGTCAAGTCAAGCGGAACGCGACCTGTCAACATCTCCTCCTTCACATTCTCCCGCAACTGGGGGTGCGAGGAAAAGGCTCAGAATTCCGAGCCCACCCGCTGGCGGTGATGCAGGGCAGTCTGGAGCGACTGCTGATGCTGACATCTGGTCCGGACTGAAGGACCTGACAATGATTACAGACATGTCGTCTACTGTCACTGCATATGATTCTCTCAACATTGATAGAATGGTGGAGGATTATATGAGTGACCGCATCCAAGTAGGCACGTCACACAGTCCGTACTTATACTGGCAGGAAAAAGAGGCAATTTGGAGGCCCTTGCACAAACTGGCTTTATTCTACCTAAGTTGCCCTCCCACAAGTGTGTACTCCGAAAGAGTGTTTAGTGCCGCCGCTCACCTTGTCAGCAATCGGCGTACGAGGTTACATCCAGAAAATGTGGAGAATATGATGTTCATTAAAATGAATTATAATCAATTCCTCCGCGGAGACATTGACCAGCAGCAATTGCCTCCACAAAGTACACAGGGAGCTGAGATGGTGGATTCCAGTGGGGACGAATTGATAATCTGTGAGGAGGGGGATGTACACGGTGATATATCGGAGGGTGAAGATGAGGTGGACATCTTGCCTCTGTAGAGCCAGTTTGTGCAAGGAGAGATTAATTGCTTCTTTTTTGGGGGGGGTCCAAACCAACCCGTCATATCAGTCACAGTCGTGTGGCAGACCCTGTCACTGAAATGATGGGTTGGTTAAAGTGTGCATGTCCTGTTTATACAACATAAGGGTGGGTGGGAGGGCCCAAGGACAATTCCATCTTGCACCTCTTTTTTCTTTTCTTTTTCTTTGCATCATGTGCTGATTGGGGAGGGTTTTTTGGAAGGGACATCCTGCGTGACACTGCAGTGCCACTCCTAAATGGGCCCGGTGTTTGTGTCGGCCACTAGGGTCGCTAATCTTACTCACACAGTCAGCTACCTCATTGCGCCTCTTTTTTTCTTTGCGTCATGTGCTGTTTGGGGAGGTTTTTTTGGAAGGGACATCCTGCGTGACACTGCAGTGCCACTCCTAGATGGGCCCGGTGTTTGTGTCGGCCACTAGGGTCGCTAATCTTACTCACACAGCTACCTCATTGCGCCTCTTTTTTTCTTTGCGTCATGTGCTGTTTGGGGAGGGTTTTTTGGAAGGGCCATCCTGCGTGACACTGCAGTGCCACTCCTAGATGGGCCCGGTGTTTGTGTCGGCCACTAGGGTCGCTTATCTTACTCACACAGCGACCTCGGTGCAAATTTTAGGACTAAAAATAATATTGTGAGGTGTGAGGTATTCAGAATAGACTGAAAATGAGTGTAAATTATGGTTTTTGAGGTTAATAATACTTTGGGATCAAAATGACCCCCAAATTCTATGATTTAAGCTGTTTTTTAGTGTTTTTTGAAAAAAACACCCGAATCCAAAACACACCCGAATCCGACAAAAAAAATTCGGTGAGGTTTTGCCAAAACGCGTTCGAACCCAAAACACGGCCGCGGAACCGAACCCAAAACCAAAACACAAAACCCGAAAAATTTCAGGCGCTCATCTCTAATTTGTATAAACATAGTCAACATGGCACCCCACAACTGCTTACACAGTACCTAGTAAACGGCTGAGACATACCCCCAGAAGATTTACAGGATTTTCCTCCAGTTTCCCATCCCATAGCAGGAGGTGCAGAGCCGACGGCAGGTAGTAAATGTCCATCTAACGAGAGTGATCAAACAGGGGGACGGGGCCAAATGCCAAAATCTTCCCAGTGAGGAGCCTTGGCCAATCCGCACCTAGGATGTTAACTGGTCCGTGCCTATTCTCAGTCACCTTTGCTCCAGGGCAGTGGGGATTGGGAGCCACATCCGGGAATACAGGCAGCTCCCAGGGCCGTAGTGTGCTGCTGCCGCTGTGCTGTCCGTGCGGTACGGTGCCCTGGGCCTGCAGCCCTGAGCGCCGGCACTGGATGCTCATCATTTTCCGTGGGTGCTACCGGGCCCGAGCATCCACAGAATCGGCACCTATGCCCTACACACACACACACACACACACACACACACACACACACACACACACACACACAGCCTGTCCCCCCCCCCAATCCCTACACACACACACACACACACACACACACACACACACACACACACACACACACACACAGCCTGCCTCCCCCCCAGTCCCTACACACACACACACACACACACACACACACACACACACACACACACACACACACACACACACACACACACACACCCTGTTCCCCCCCAGTCCCTACACATACACAGCCTGTTCCCCCCAGCACCCCCCCCCCCCCCCTCCCCATACACACAAAGCCAGCCTACCCCCTCCAGGCACCATACGTGTGCACACACACACACTGCTCGCCCCCCACCCACCCCGTTACTGAGCAAGCGGGACACAGAAGAAGAAAGCAGGGGTGCATAAAGACAGACCAGGCACAGTCGGGGGCGTGGCCTAATCACGGGTCCGTGACCACGCCCCTTTGAGAGAAAAAATCCTAACATTCAGCAAGCAGCAGGAGCCGGCCTCGGCAGAGAAAGTCACCCGACTTCCAGGCAGGCAAGTCCGCTGCTGGCTGCTGCTGTCTTGCACGCTGGCCGGCGCTTGTGCCTTATCTCAAGGGGGCGGGACATCAGACGGCTACTGATCAGGAAAACATTTTTTTCCTGTTTCCATCTGCAGGGGATCCTGTGGGCCTATTTTGAAGAGGGGGCCTGGAGCTGCAGCTCCATCCGCCCCATTGTTAATCCGGCCCTGCTTGAGCGCAGTGGACAGAATCGGGCTGGCTTAGTGAATGATCCACTCATCCAGACGTGGCAATCAAGCAGAACATTTTATGAGGAAAGGTGACAAGCTATGGGTACTGGAACACTGGTGGTGGAAGCCACCAGTGCAATGGGTAGCTGGGTTGTCACCTAATGGAGAGTCACATGAGAACTGGTGAGTTGATGGAATGCTGGGAGAATCAGCAATGCAGGAAAGTCACAGATCACTGGCTGGAACCAGTGTGATAGCTGGTGACGAGGCTGAAGACAATAGCAATGACTATAGACGAAACTGAGGGCATCAGCAATAATTGTAGACGAAGCTGAGGACATCAGCAATGACTATAGAGGAAACTGAGGGCCCAGCAGTACTTGTAGACGAAGCTGAGGATGTCAGCAATACTTGTACACAAATCCGAGGATGTCGGCAATGCTTGTAGACGAAGCTGAAGATGTCAGCAACTCTGGTTTCCAGATGCTGGGCAGCTGAGGTAGCACAATGGGGACTCAGTTTGCTCTGCTGTGCAGTGTCGGCACTGCTGGTTTCCCAGTAGCTGTGATACAATGTTGTAGACAGCAGTGGCAGGTTTTCTGGATACTATGGTGCGCTACCTTGAGAAGCGGAGAACTGGAAGCTGGAAAGAACCAGCAAAGTCTCTAGGGATATAGGGCAGTCCCTCTGGTTTACTGGAGGAATTCAGGTGAGTCTGGAGATGCCAGGATGTAGTGGCAGCGATGGCCCTTTAAATAATCCAGGGAGTCAGGTAGTGCGATAGATGGTAACTGCACAGAGTCTATTACCAGTAGGAGATTCTGGAGCTCACTCCAGGCTGAGAGACACCAAACCACTGACAGCTTGCTAGTGCTTGAGACCTGGAACTTATACCCAGTGCTTACAGCTGAGTGGATGAGCAGCTCACATGATGCGTAAGTGAATCCGGATTGGCTCCTGGAAGATCAGCTGACTGGAGACTGTCATGGCGATATCCATAGCTGGTTTTGGCATGGTGTGTGCATAGACCCTAATCTCTCATTAGCCTACACCTAACTTCCATCCTGCAGCCTACCCCTAATCTCCTCCAGCAGCCATACCCAAATACTCCCGCAGCCTACCCATAACCTCCACCGTAGCCATACCCTAATCCTCCTGTAGCCTATCACTAACCTCCCCCACTGCCTAACCCTGACTACATCCCGTCTGACTCTGTATGTGTACATCGGAGGAAGACAGTACAGGTTGAGTAGCACATATCCAAATATTCCGAAATACGGAATATTCCGAAATACGGAATTTTTTGAGTGCGAGTGAGATAGTGAAACCTTTGTTTTGTGATGGCCCATTGTACAAAAACTTTGTTTAATACACAAAGTTATTAAAAATATTGTATTAAATGACCTTCAGGCTGTGTGTGTAAGGTGTATATTGTTTATCCTAAGAGAGTACCAGGCGAGACAGCCATTCTTTTTGTGGTATGGTGCATTGAATTTTTGGTTCTGGCACGGAGGCTAGCTGACGTATTTAAGTAATTGAGTGCCAACTGTTTTGTATGTATACGTTGTGCCGTGCTGGGCACCAGTTGTAAGGCACCTAAAACTGCTTGCTAAGCTTCACCTGGATATTCAAAATCATCACTGCTGGGAGTCTGGTTGTTCCTATTCAGTACAGAAGAGTTCACTGGGTGTGGGACTATGGAGAATAACGGGACCGCTGCTCAGGATGCCCCAGGGTGCCACATCATGGGAATGATGGCACCTGGAGAAACATTTAGTTTCACGCAGGAACAGATTGAGAGCATCCTGTCTATGGAAGCTCTCTCCCTGTTATGGACACTGCGATGAAGGCAGAGGACTGTTTGTTCCAATTGATGAAATTCAAACGCAGGTAAATAGACTTTTTACTACATGGGATCTCACTCACTGAATATTACAGAGAACATAAAATCCCTAGAGGATTCCGTATCCGAAATGTGCCCACTATTGGGCGTCACAACCCAGATTTTGTAAGAAAATGGATCGGAATCCTCAATAGATGTGCATTCGATCTTATGGTTCTCGTTATTGAGGAGGCCAATAGGGAATTGGAGCTCACTCGACAGAGAATTGCGGCCTTTGAGAAGGAGAATATGAAGGTGTTTGAGTTGGATAAATCGCAAGACTGGATACACAAATTAGAGACCCAGTGTGATCAATACAGGCGGGATCTACTAAAATTTAAACGTAACAAAAAAATGACTGTAGATCAGGACTATGATGATAACCGAGTGTATAGGTGGTTGGCTGGCATGGACAGTTTGGACAAACCGCGAGTTCAACAGAGACGTAGACCATGGCAGAGGACGAAACAAGGCACTAGGAGTGCAAAATCCAGTAGCGATAGTGATTTTGCTTTTTCTGAATCGGAAGATGTCTCTGGTAAATGCCCCTTTGGGACAAGCGACAAAAGAAGGCCAGGGCCAGACCGACGCACTCCCACCCGCAGGGGTGGCCAGAACAAAAGGGGTCCGAAAAGCTGCCCAGAACAAGAATTACACCAAATTTTTAACTTGTCTAAAATATCCATCACGCCAACTGAAACACAGGTCCTTAGCCGTGGACTCAGTTTTGTACCCACAAATGCACATGATCCATTCAACTGGTCAAGAGACCTTCATAACTTTACCAGAAAGCTTAGGCTTAAAGAATTCTTTCAGAATACTCCTTCTCAGATGACCGCACCTCCAGTGTTTGACAACTTCCTAAAACGTGTATCCAGAACCAATTTCGACTGACTCCTCTATTAGAACCTTTAGTAGACTCATGGATGACTCAGTTAATAGATTCATCGCAGCTCCTGCAAAAGTTAGACTGAACATGTCCGTTGTGGAACGAGAGGCTTTAAAGAATCTACAGTCGTACCAGGACATTGTGATCCGGCACGCCGACAAAGGCGGAGCCATAGTTATTATGGATCTAGAATATTATAGGGAAGAAGCCCTGAATCAACTAGCGGAAGAGGGGGTGTATCGTAAACTCTCCAAGAACCCTACGTTGGAATATCAGCAGGAATTGTTTAAAATCTTGGATACAGCAAAAGTTCACAAGGCATTGTGTGTCCGGTACCCTAAGAGTCCGATACTTTATACGATACCAAAGCTTCATAAACATCAGACCAAGCCCCCCGGGAAACCGATCATCTCTGCCAGTGACTCGTTGTATCAGCCGGTGTCACAACTTCTGGATAACGTTCTCCAGCCGTTGCTTCCGGGCCAAAGAACATTCCTCAAGGACACAAATTCATTCATTCTAAAAATGCAGGAACTTACGGTATTACCACCGGGCACGTTGATGTGCTGTCTCGATGTATGCAGCTTATATACATCTATTCCTCATCAGGAGGGGATGAGTGCGATGCGGGAGTTCTTGGAGGATAACTTAGCTTCATCATTGTTTGACTATGGCTTGTTTCTTACATTGTTAGAGCTCACATTATGCAGAAATTACTTTTTGTTTGATGGAGAGTTCTACCTACAGCTGCGAGGGTGCGCGATGGGATCATCGGTAGCACCCTCGTATGCTAACATCTATATGTTTGCTCGGGAAAACAAGATGTTTTTCATTAATCAAGCTGTGGCGGAAAATATCATTATGTACACCAGGTACATCGATGATGTCTTCCTGATATGGGGGGGTGGGAAAGAAGAGTTTGAGAGATTGATGTCAGAAATTAATACCCTACCGTCCCCAATCAAATTTTCTTATGCATGTGATGAGAAGGAGGTTAACTTCCTAGATGTTAAGATAACTTTGATGGGGGGTCACATTTCCACCGAAATCTTCTCCAAACCCACTGACAGGAATACATTGTTGATGGCCTCCAGTCATCACCCTAAGCCTTTAAAGAAGGGTGTGTCTCTCTTGCAGATGATGCGGGTTGCTCGCATCACAAGCAATAAAGAAAGAATCCCTGCCTTGTTAGATGAGATGATTCTTAAGTTCTTAGCGAGGGGGTATGACGGGTCAGTATTGCAGTCACAAAAACAACGGGTCCTGCAGATGACCAGGGACCAGCTTTTACATCCAGTAAAGAAAGATACTAGTAATATCTTACCTTGGGCCAGTGATTTCTCAACAACCAGCCCTATTATCCGCAGGGCATCACAGGCGTTATGGCCCATAGTGGCTTCTGATCCGGAGTTGCCCTTGTTTAAGAGTATCAAGCCCATTGCTGCATTTAGGAGGGGAGCTAATCTTCGTGATGGAGTTGTTATTACAGGGATGGGTAGTCTTCCTGTTTCTAATGTACAAAAAAAAACCTCCCGGGTGCTACCGTTGCCCTAAGTGTGCAACGTGCAATCATATGGTAGCCTGTAAAGAATTTAAACACCCACATAGGGATTTCAAATTTTCCATTAGACAGGTGATTACTTGCAGTACTGCATTTGTTGTATATGCCATAGTCTGCCCATGTGGTCTGTACTATATTGAGCAGACCACACGTAAATTTAGTGAGCGTATGGCAGCTCATCGCTCGGCTATTAAACTCATCCTGGAAGGTAAACCCGTAGACCAGCTGGTGGCCCGGCATTTTAAGACTGCAGGCCACAGTTTGAGCTCCTTGAAATATTTCGGTATTGATCATGTACCGTTATCTCTGAGGGGAGGAGACAGGGCCAGGGTCTTATTGGACAAAGAGACACGTTGGATCATGAGGCTTGATACATTCTGACCACGTGGCCTGAACAATAAAATTAATTGGAATGTCTTTAGTTAAGCACCCTAGACCGCATTGAGATCATGTTGAGGGCCCTGTAGTTGTCATTATTTTTTAGTATAACTCTATCCTTACTGTCTGGGGCTGCTTGAGTGACAGGTCGGGGATTCTGCAGGTCCCATACACGTATGTAGATCTCGGGACATAGGATTTCCGGTCCTGGGGTTACACTATTGTTATGTATTCACAATGTTTGTTTATGACCTCTTCTGTATTACTGTCTTTACATGTATGTGTTTTCATTCTGTTTGTGTAGGGGTGCATCCCGACACGCCCACCACTTGTTCCCTGACTGAGGAGGAAGTTTAGCCGCCCCCCCGTGATATGCAGCAGTGAAGTGGTGAGCCGCAAGCAGCGGGTCACCATGACAACGGGTGACGCGATCACCGGAAGTGAACCGGCGGATCCAGCTCCGGAAGCAGGGGCGCGTGGAGAGGATGTGGCGGTGAGCGCCCTGACGGGTATTTAGGTGGGGGTAAGTGATTTATGTTTGTTTGTCCTGATCTTGGTATATCTGCTTGAGAAAAGGGCTGTTGCCCTGAAACAGCTGTCGCTGCTTTATAATACACAGCACTTGTTCAGTATCAATTGCCTCCAGTGCCGTCCTTTTTGTGGTATGGTGCATTGAATTTTTGGTTCTGGCACGGAGGCTAGCTGACGTATTTAAGTAATTGAGTGCCGACTGTTTTGTATATATACACTGCTCAAAAAAATAAAGGGAACACTAAAATAACACATCCTAGATCTGAATGAATGAAATATTCTTATTAAATACTTTGTTCTTTACATAGTTGAATGTGCTGACAACAAAATCACACAAAAATTTCAATGGAAATCAAATTTATTAATCCATGGAGGTCTGGATTTGGAGTCACACTCAAAATTAAAATGGAAGAACACACTACAGGCTGATCCAACTTTGATGTAATGTCCTTAAAACAAGTAAAAATGAGGCTCAGTAGTGTGTGTGGCCTCCACGCGCCTATATGACCTCCCTACAATGCCTGGGCATGCTCCTGATGAGGTGGCGGATGGTCTCCTGAGGGATCTCCTCCCAGACCTGGACTAAAGCATCCGCCAACTCCTGGACAGTCTGTGGTGGATGGAGCGAGACATGATGTCCCAGATGTGCTCAATTGGACTCAGGTCTGGGGAAACGGGCAGGCCAGTCCATAGCATCAATACCTTCGTCTTGCAGGAACTGCTGACACACTCCAGCCACATGAGGTCTACCATTGTCTTGCATTAGGAGGAACCCAGGGCCAACCGCACAAGCATATTGTCTCACAAGGGGTCTGAGGATCTCATCTCGGTACCTAATGGCAGTCAGGCTACCTCTGGCGAGCACATGGAGGGCTGTGCGGCCCTCCAAAGAAATGCCACCCCACACCATTACTGACCCACTGCCAAACCGGTCATGGTGGAGGATGGTGCAGGCAGCAGAATGTTCTCCTTGGCGTCTCCAGACTTTGTCACATGTGCTCAGTGAGAACCTGCTTTCATCTGTGAAGAGCACAGGGCGCCAGTGGCGAATTTGCCAATCTTGGTGTTCTCTGGCAAATGCCAAACATCCTGCACGGTGTTGGGCTGTAAGCACAAACCCCACCTGTGGACGTCGGGCCCTCATACCACCCTCATGGAGTCTGTTTCTGATCGTTTGAGTAGACACATGCACATTTGTGGCTTGCTGGAGGTCATTTTGCAGGGCTCTGGCAGTGCTCCTCCTGTTCCTCCTTGCACAAAGGCAGAGGTAGCGGTCCTGCTGCTGGGTTGTTGCCCTCCTACGGCCTCCTCCACATCTCCTGATGTACTGGCCTGTCTCCTGGTAGCGCCTCCATGCTCTGGACACTACGCTGACAGACACAGCAAACCTTCTTGCCACAGCTCGCATTGATGTGCCATCCTGGATGAGCTGCACTACCTGAGCCACTTGTGTGGGTTGTAGGGAGGTCATACAGGCACGTGGAGGCCACACACACTACTGAGCCTCATTTTGACTTGTTTAAGGACATTACATCAAAGTTGGATCAGCCTGTAGTGTGTTTTTCCACTTTAATTTTGAGTGTGACTCCAAATCCAGACCTCCATGGGTTAATAAATTTGATTTCCATTGATAATTTTTGTGTGATTTTGTTGTCAGCACATTCAGCTATGTAAAGAACAAAGTATTTAATAAGAATATTTCATTCATTCAGATCTAGGATGTGTTATTTTAGTGTTCCCTTTATTTTTTTGAGCAGTGTATGTATATATATATATATATATATATATATATATACACACACAGAGAGAGAGAGAGAAGCAATAGTACACGAGGACAGACACTGAGACTGGAGGGGGAGAGGTTCAAAGGAAATTTGAGGAAAAATTACTTCACAGAAAGGGTAGTAGACAAGTGTAATAGCCTCCCATCAGAGGTGGTAGAGGCTAAGACAGTAGAGCAATTTAAACTAGTGATGAGCGGGTTTGGTTCCTCGGAATCCGACCCCCCCCCCCCCCCCCCCCCGAACTTCACCCTTTTTACACGGGTTCGAGGCAGACTCGGATCCTCCCGCCTTGCTCGGTTAACCAAAGCGCCCGAACGTCATCATCCCGCTGTCGGATTCTCGCGAGATTCGGATTCTATATAAGGATCCGCGCGTCGCCGCCATTTTTCACTCGTGCATTGGAAATGATAGTGAGAGGACGTGGCTGGCGTCCTCTCACTTTGTTTCAGGGGGCTGCAGTGCAAATATCTTAATTCTGGGGACCAGCAGTATTATATAGGAGGAGTACAGTGCAGAGTTTTGCTGACCAGTGACCACCAGTATTATACGTGGTCTGCCTGAAAAACGCTCCATATCTGTGCTCAGTGTGCTGCATATATCTGTGCTCACACTGCTTTATTGTGGGGACTGGGGACCAGCAGTATTATATAGGAGGAGTACAGTGCAGAGTTTTGCTGACCAGTGACCACCAGTATACGTTGTCTGCCTGAAAAACGCTTCCTATCTGTGCTCAGTGTGCTGCATATATCTGTGCTCACACTGCTTTATTGTGGGGACTGGGGACCAGCAGTATTATATAGGAGGAGTACAGTGCAGAGTTTTGCTGACCAGTGACCACCAGTATACGTTGTCTTCCTGAAAAACGCTCCATATCTGTGCTCAGTGTGCTGCATATATCTGTGCTCACACTGCTTTATTGTGGGGACTGGGGACCAGCAGTATTATATAGGAGGAGTACAGTGCAGAGTTTTGCTGACCAGTGACCACCAGTATTATACGTTCTGTGCCTGAAAAATGCTCCATATCTGTGCTCAGTGTGCTGCATATATCTGTGCTCACACTGCTTTATTGTGGGGACTGGGGACCAGCAGTATTATATAGGAGGAGTACAGTGCAGAGTTTTGCTGACCAGTGACCACCAGTATTATACATTCTCTGCCTGAAAAATGCTCCATATCTGTGCTGCATTGTAGTATATAGTAGGAGTACAGTACATAATTTTGCTGACCACCAGTATATAATATATAGGAGTACGGTACAGAAGGCCACTGCTCTACCTACCTCTGTGTCGTCAAGTATACTATCCATCCATACCTGTGGTGCATTTCAGTTTTGCACAGTTTGCTGACCACCAGTATATAATATATAGCAGTACAGTACAGTAGGCCACTGCTCTACCTACCTCTGTGTCGTCAAGTATACTATCCATCCATACCTGTGGTGCATTTCAGTTTTGCACAGTTTGCTGACCACCAGTATATAATATATAGCAGTACGGTACAGTAGGCCACTGCTCTACCTACCTCTGTGTCGTCAAGTATACTATCCATCCATACCTGTGGTGCATTTCAGTTTTGCACAGTTTGCTGACCACCAGTATATAATATATAGCAGTACGGTACAGTAGGCCACTGCTCTACCTACCTCTGTGTCGTCAAGTATACTATCCATCCATACCTGTGGTGCATTTCAGTTTTGCACAGTTTGCTGACCACCAGTATATAATATATAGTAGTACGGTACAGTAGGCCACTGCTCTACCTACCTCTGTGTCGTCAGGTATACTATCCATCCATACCTGTGGTGCATTTCAGTTTTGCACAGTTTGCTGACCACCAGTATATAATATATAGTAGTATGGTACAGTAGGCCACTGCTCTACCTACCTCTGTGTCGTCAAGTATACTATCCATCCATACCTGTGGTGCATTTCAGTTGTGCGCAGTATATATAGTAGTAGGCCATTGCTATTGATACTGGCATATAATTCCACACATTAAAAAATGGAGAACAAGACTTCCGGTTCCGGCTGCGATGCATTAGCAGCATGAGGACAGAGCTCCGCTGCCGCCCGCCGGGAGAACACATTTAAAAGGTTGAAAAACTTCCACTATGGCCCGTTCGTCCCCCTCACGCCACGGGTGAAAGACTTCTGCCCGCCATGGACCGCTATCTAGCCACCGCTACACTCTCAAAAAAAGAGCAAAAACGGGAAAAAGAAAAACGCCACCTGGAGCTCAAAATGGCGCTGGACGCGGAGGCACCGATGGCGGCTCCCCCCTCTTCCTCTTCTAACCCAGCAACGGTGCCAGAGAAGAATGTGGCCTCCACAGTAACTGCTGATCCCGTTCCCGCTGCGCGGACCGCAGATCAGGTACTTTTTACACCTGCAGTACCCGTTACCTATGAGGATATGGTGGGGGCGATACGTAAGGCTATGGGGCCCCTAATTAAAGCCCAGACTGAAGATATTAATAAACAACTGACTCAGCTTACGCACCGTATCCTGCAAACTGAACAAAGGGCGGGAGAAATGTTTCAAGATATATCTGAGCTTAAACAAGATATGGCCCATGTTACCCGCTCACACCACCAGATCTGGAACAAGCTAGACGACTTGGAAAACAGGTCGCGCAGGTCGAATTTACGGAGAGATGCGGGACACCGGCAGACTTTCTACTGTGTTATATATGATAATGGGCTGTTATACCTTGCTACAAACAGGTCTTTATTGCTGAGACCATGTACTTCTGGAGGGACGGGCTGTACAGGTCTATTTGTTATTATCCGGCGGGATAGGCGAGAAGCTCCTTCTCCTTCTTCATGGTTATAATATTACTTCCCTCGTTTAACCCCGGAAGTTACTTAATTTTTAAGAATGTTCTTTTTGAATGTTATTTTTCTGATTTGCAATTGCGATGCCTTGCTGCTAGATAGACGGCAATGGCTACTTCTTTCCTGGTTTTGCTACGATACATGGATTATCAATTCTACGCTTCCTTTTCTATGCTTTCTAACTCACTCCTTTTCTTTCTCCTCTCTCCCCTCCCCAAATACTGACCTGTCCCGATGGAGTAATGTATACCAATGTTTGAGTATGTATTTGATGCTTGCTGCTTATATGGTTTTAGGCTCACCTCTACCCACCTATCTACACACTGATCATTAGATGACTGCGATAAAAATAGGGTCTTGGAACATTGGAGGGATCAACTCTCCGCATAAAAGGAAAAAGGTTTTGTTATACCTAAATAAATTGGAGATAGATTTAGTATATTTACAGGAAACTCATTTAAGGGAATCTGAGATGCTCAAACTGAACTCTCTCTCATGGAAACTGATTGCATCCTCCCCATACACATCCAAAGCTAGAGGTGTAGCTATACCAGCTAAGCAGCATATTAGGATGGAAATAAAAGAAACGATAGTGGATTCTGACGGTAGATATGTGGTCTGTAAAGTTCTTCTGGATAATAATGCCTATTGTCTATGTAACTTGTATGCCCCAAATACGAATGTGCAACCCTTCCTGCAAAATGTAATGCAGATTCTCACGCCTTATTCAGACATTCCCATTATAGTGGGGGGCGATCTCAATGCAGTGTCCTCTTTGTTGTTAGATCGACAATTACCCAGACGGAGGAAGGTCAAACTACCTAAAAAAGGTGTCCCATGGTTTACAAGATCAATGAACTTGATAGATATTTGGAGAACTATCAATCCAACAGATAGGGCGTATACGTGCCTCTCGGCGGCGCATAGCACGCTATCTAGGATTGACTACTTGCTGCCCTCCATAACATTAATGCCTAATATAACGACAGTAGGTATTGAGCCCATCACGATATCCGATCATGCAGTAATATGGTTGGACATGACATTACAGACGGATAGAGGCCCTTTTCGATCTTGGAGATTCCCATCATCAATGGCATTATCTCTTGATTTTACAGCGATGCTTACTGAGGCCTGGGATTCTTACACGGCTAATAATGAGAGTACTTTAACAGAATCACCACAACTCTTTTGGCAAGCCTCTAAAACAGTCTTGCGAGGTGAAATTATTTCCTATACCTCTAAAATATCTAAAAAAATTACAGACTGACTTTCTCCAAGCCCAGCAATCATTAACAGATAATTTTCAGGCTTATAAGACTACCCCGACAGTAACAAACAGGGACAATTACTCGAAGGCGAGGGTGGAATTTGAGAGTCTGTTTGCCAAAATGGAATCCCGTCATACTTTTAAAAAGCAACGCCAAATTGCACCGCTTTAGCAATAAATCGGGGAAACTCCTCTCCAGTTTACTGAGAGGACAAAGGTCACCTATGCTTGTTCACCCTCTTAAGACAGGCACGGGTTCGATCACAACGGATAGTGTTCAGATTTCCCAGATAATGCAGACGTTCTACGCGGACTTATACTCAGAGCCCCCACCGCCAGAACCGGATGCGAAATTATTCTGGGAGAATTTACCAATCCCCCAGTTATCAGAAAGACATAGTGACCAGCTGATCCTGACCATCTCCGAGACGGAGGTCTCCAAGGCCATAGCGAACCTTAAATCCGGCAAAGCACCAGGCCCGGATGGCCTTACATCCGAATATTATAAATTGCTGGCCCCTAAGCTGACCCCCCTACTTACTAAAGTGTTTAACAATATCTTGACCACCGGGAATATGCCACTATATTTCAACTCGGCAGTGCTTAATGTCCTTCCCAAAATGGGAAGAGACTTATCTGACCCAGGGTCGTATAGACCAATCTCCTTGCTTAACTTAGATTATAAACTTCTAACCAAAATATTAGCGGAAAGGCTTAAATCAGTGTTACCCACTTTGATACATTGTGATCAGACAGGATTTATAGCGGGCAGATCCTCTGTGGTCAACATAAGAAAAGTGTTAACAGCTATAGATATATCCCAGCGTGAGCTGCCCAAGATTCCTGCAGTGATTTTGTCATTGGACGCGGAAAAGGCCTTTGACATGGTGCATTGGGAACACCTGTTCGACACAATGCAAAGATTTGGCATCCCTCAGGACTTTATAAATTTCATCAGAACATTGTATAACAACTCTAATACTCATGTTTTATGCAATGGATATCTCTCACCAGCGTTCTCTATTTATCGGGGCACCAGGCAGGGATGTCCACTCTCACCTCTCCTATTCGCGCTGGCCTTGGAGCCCCTTGCTATTGCCATCCGACAGTCACCCCTATACCAGGGTATCAAGATTGGGGACGTGGACCTTCGCATATCACTGTTCGCAGATGACATGTTACTATTCGCCTCAAATCCCCATGAAACATTACCTGTGGTATTTAGTTTGATTGCCGACTTTGGTAAATTCTCAGGTTATAAAGTAAACATTCAAAAATCTGAACTCATTTCTTTAAATGGAAAACCCACATATCTGGCCTCACTAGGTCCACTTCACAACCTAAGGGTAGCCACTACGGCAATAAAATATTTGGATATTCAGATCCCTGTAAAAATGCATGACTTATATAGACTCAACTACACCCCTACAATACTCGCCATGTCGAGAAAAATTCACACATGGAGATTTCTGCCGCTGTCCATGTTGGGAAGGACCGCATTGATTAAATCTGTGCTCTTCCCCCAACTATCGTATCTGATCCAAATGTTACCGATACGTTTATCCAGAGCGGATATTCTCCTTGTCGAGAAATTATTTAGTAAATTTATTTGGAAAGGTGGGAAAAGTAGGATTTCTAATACACATCTGAAATTACTACGTGCAAAGGGTGGGATTGGCTGGCCGGATGTCCTGCAATTTTCACATTCTGTCCATTTTCGTTACGTATTAGATTGGTTGTATGAGAGTAGTGTTTACACGTTGTATCCCTTGGATTGTGCTGTGATGGCTCCATTTTCCCCAGGGGCTTTATTGCATATGCCCGAAACAAAAATTCCTCTTACTACTCGAAACAATTTGTTGTTTCGAGTCACATACGCCTCCTGGAGGGCTCTAAACAGAAGGTTAAATAGAAATTCTAACTTTTCTCATTTGTTACCCTTATGGGGTAATCCTATGTTTCTGCCTGGACTGGGTGATGCGGTCTTTTACCGACTACAACTAAAAGGTATAAGAAAAATAGCAGATGAGTTTGATCCAAGAGGTGCTATGCTCTCTTTTATAGAGGTACAGGAACGATATGGTGTACATAGATCCGCTTATTTATACGCATACTTACAGATTAGGCATTATATTTCATCACTGTCAATAGATATGACTAACTTATCACGCTCAGACCCTTTGTTCTCTATTATGCGAGGAGCAGGCAATCAACCATATAAAACAAGACCGTTATATCATAAGCTAATTACTGCGAATAATGAAAAAATACAAAATCAAGTTGTGATGTCTTGGACACAGTTTATTCCCACGATCAGTGACTCAACAGGTATATTTGATCAGTTTGACAGGACGTTAAGATTATTACAAGCTGCCTCACTACAAGAAGTACACATTAAAACAATTTACAGAGCGTACATTTCACAAGCTCAAAGGAAACATTTTGTTCCGGAAGAATCTGGAAGATGCTTGAAGTGTTTTCATTCTTCAGCTACATTCTTCCACAACTTCTGGGAGTGTGGAGTTATAAAGAAATTCTGGAACAAAATAGTTCAATATATTAAGCATACTTATGGTATTAGAGCCACTCTTCTTCCACAAGCCCTACTGTTAGCAGATTTTATGCCTTGGAAACTAGATAAGAGACATACACACTTATATCCATTATTAACGCTAATGGTCACTACAGGGCCGTAACTACGTGTGTGCCAAGTGGGCTTGGCACACAGCGCAGTTGCCCTGAGGGCGCACGGCCAGCGGCATGTAATGAGTCAAATTGACTCATTACATGCCGCCTCTGTTCTGCGCCGTGCGCTGCGCTGTGGAGGGAGAAGAGACCAGCGCCGGGCAGCGGAGAAGGAGGAGGAGGGAGGGGGAGCAGAGAGCCGCAGCAGCGCTATTTCATTGGTAGTAAGCGCCGCTGCAGCATCCCCCTCTCCTTCTGTATTGGCTGCCCAGCGCTGCTGTGGATGCTGGGATGCGGTTCCTCCATCCCAGGATCCACAGCAGCGCCGGGCAGCCAATACGGAAGGAGAGGGGGATGCTGCAGCGGCGCTTACTACCAATGACATAGCGCTGCTGCGGCTCCCTGCTCCCCCTCCCTCCTCCTCCTTCTCACCTGCCTGCACCGAGGAAGCTGCACGAGGAGCCTGACTGCCAGCAGGGAGATGTTAAGTATATCTCTCTTTCTCTCTCTCTCTCTTTCTCTCTCTCTCAGGGGGTCACCGTCTGCCGCAATGTGTAAAAAGGGGGACTGGCTGCCGCTGCCGCAATGTGTAAAAAGGGGGACTGGCTGCCGCAATGTGTAAAAAGGGGGACTGGCTGCCGCAATGTGTAAAAAGGGGGACTGTCTGCTGTAATGGGTAAAAAGGGGGACGCTGTCTGCTGTAATGTATAAAAGGGGCTCTACCTGGTGTAGTGGCGCTACTGTGCAGCGTAATTTGAATAATGTAGACTACTGTGCACCGTAGTATGAATTGCTATTATTTTGTGGCCACGCCCCTTCCCCGTGAAGCCACGCCCCTATACATTTTGCACGCACCTACGGCGCGCACTGCCCCTATCTTACATGGGGGGGCGCCACTGTCGTTTCTTGCACACAGCGCTAAAATGCCTAGTTAGTAGTTACGGCACTGGGTCACTATCTCCAAACAAGTTATACTTAAATATTGGATTTATAAGAATGCTCCTTCCTTACGAGAAGTACATCAGAAAATGTTGAGGATCCTGTATTACGATAGGTACTATACTCTTCCAAATGTGGAGAAAGGTATATTGCTCTTCTATAAGAAGTGGAAACCATATATCGCCACTTTATCACATGATATGCAATGATTAATCTCGTATTTTTGCACGCTTTGGGTCCAAAGAATGGATTCAGCATGAGCAGATACTACGTGTTAGTTGATCCTTGCTGAGGTTGGGCAATTACTGCTTATTTTCACATTATGTTAGCTTCCTATGTCTCAGACTCCTTATGTTACTGTATAACATATGTTACTGTATAACCGATGAGATATACCATCGTCTGAGTTAGGATCTTAGATCTACAGAAGTCCCCGATGAGACACGGGTTGTACCTCCTTTTACCTCGGCTTTTCAAATCTCCAACATTGCATCATCATAGGATACTTGTACAATGCTATAGGTACCTTTACTGCATGATATTAAAGATCTTCATGATCCAAACTCCCCCCCCCCAAATTGCTTCTTTCTCTCTCTTTTCTTCTTTTTCTACTCTATTCTGCTTCTTTTTCTATGCTTCTGTGAGTTAACTTTTACCCTTTTTTCATAAATCTCTTATTTGTACTTATGTATGCCAACATGTCTCTTATGAAGCACGAAATTATAAGCCTTGAAATTATTTGATTCCTGGCCTTAGGTGGCGCTGTATGTTTTATCAATGTTTGCTTTATGATGTTTTATTATCTCTTTCTGCGATGGATATGAGACTGTTGGTTCTTGGTATGTAAAAAGAATTTCTTTGAAAAATCAATAAAAAATGTTTATGACAAAAAAAAATGGAGAACAAAAATGTGGAAGGTAAAATAGGGAAAGATCAAGATCCACTTCCACCTCGTGCTGAAGCTGCTGCCACTAGTCATGGCCGAGACAATGAAACGTCGTCTGCCAAGGCCGATGCCCAATGTCATAGTAGAGAGCATGTGAAATCCAAAACACAACAGTTCAGTAAAATGACCCAAAAATCAAAATTAAAAGCGTCTGAGGAGAGGCGTAAACTTGCCAATATGCCATTTACGACACGGAGTGGCAAGGAACGGCTGAGGCCCTGGCCTATGTTCATGGCTAGTGGTTCAGATTCACATGAGGATGGAAGCACTCAGCCTCTCGCTAGAAAAAAGAAAAGACTTAAGCTGGCAAAAGCACAGCAAAGAACTGTGCGTTCTTCTAAACCACAAATCCCCAAGGAGAGTCCAATTGTGTCGGTTGCGATGCCTGACCTTCCCAACACTGGACGGGAAGAAGTGGCGCCTTCCACCATTTGCACGCCCCCTGCAAGTGCTGGAAGGAGCACCCGCAGTCCAGTTCCTGATAGTCAAATTGAAGATGTCACTGTTGAAGTACACCAGGATGAGGATATGGGTGTTGCTGGCGCTGGTGAGGAAATTGACAAGGAGGATTCTGATGGTGAGGTGCCCGGGGAGACACCTGTTGTCGTGGGACGAATATGGCCATTGACATCCCTGGTCAAATTACAAAAAAAATCACCTCTTCGGTGTGGAATTATTTTAACACAAATGCGGACAACAGGTGTCAAGCCGTGTGTTGCCTTTGTCAAGCTGTAATAAGTAGGGGTAAGGACGTTAACCACCTCGGAACATCCTCCCTTATACGTCACCTGCAACACATTCATCATAAGTCAGTGACAAGTTCAAAAACTTTGGATAACAGCGGAAGCAGTCCACTGACCACTAAATCCCTTCCTCTTGTAACCAAGCTCCTGCAAACCACACCACCAACTCCCTCAGTGTCAATTTCCTCCTTACACAGGAAATCCAATAGTCCTGCAGGCCATGTCACTGTCAAGTCTGACGAGTCCTCTCCTGCCTGGGATCTCTCCGATGCATCCTTGAGTGTAACGCCTACTGCTGCTGGCGCTGCTGTTGTTGCTGCTGGGAGTCGATCGTCATCCCAGAGGGGAAGTCGGAAGACCACTTGTACTACTTCCAGTAAGCAATTGACTGTCCAACAGTCCTTTGCGAGGAAGATGAAATATCACAGCAGTCATCCTGCTGCAAAGCGGATAACTCAGGCCTTGGCAGCCTGGGCGGTGAGAAACGTGTTTCCGTTATCCACCGTTAATTCACAGGCAACTACAGACTTGATTGAAGTACTGTGTCCCCGGTACCAAATACCATCTAGGTTCCATTTCTCTAGGCAGGCGATACCGAAAATGTACACAAACCTCAGAAAAAGAGTCACCAGTGTCCTAAAAAATGCAGTTGTACCCAATGTCCACTTAACCACGGACATGTGGACAAGTGGAGCAGGGCAGACTCAGGACTATATGACTGTGACAGCCCACTGGGTAGATGTATTGCCTCCCGCAGCAAGAACAGCAGCGGCGGCACCAGTAGCAGCATATCGCAAACGCCAACTCGTTCCTAGGCAGGCTACGCTTTGTATCACCGCTTTCCAGAAGAGGCACACAGCTGACAACCTCTTACGGAAACTGAGGAACATCATCGCAGAATGGCTTACCCCAAATGGACTCTACTGGGGATTTGTGACATCGGACAACGCCTGCAATATTGTGCATGCATTACATCTGGGCAAATTCCAGCACGTCCCATGTTTTGCACATACATTGAATTTGGTGGTGCAGAATTATTTAAAAAACGACAGGGGCGTGCAAGAGATGCTGTTGGTGGCCCGAAGAATTGCGGGCCACTTTCGGCATTCAGCCACCGCGTGCCGAAGACTGGAGCACCAGCAAACACTCCTGAACCTGCCCTGCCATCATCTGAAGCAAGAGGTGGTAACGAGGTGGAATTCAACCCTCTATATGCTTCAGAGGATGGAGGAGCAGCAAAAGGCCATTCAAGCCTATACATCTGCATACGATATAGGCAAAGGAGGGGGAATGCACCTGACTCAAGCGCAGTGGAGAATGATTTCAACGTTGTGCAAGGTTCTGCAACCCTTTGAACTTGCCACACGTGAAGTCAGTTCAGACACTGCCAGCCTGAGTCAGGTCATTCCCATCATCAGGCTTTTGCAGAAGAAGCTGGAGACATTGAAGGAGGAGCTAAAACAGAGCGATTCCGCTAGGCATGTGGGACTTGTGGATGGAGCCCTTAATTCGCTTAACCAGGATTCACGGGTGGTCAATCTGTTGAAATCAGAGCACTACATTTTGGCCACCGCGCTCGATCCTAGATTTAAAACCTACGTTGTATCTCTCTTTCCGGCAGACACAAGTCTGCAGAGGTTCAAAGACCTGCTGGTGAGAAAATTGTCAAGTCAAGCGGAACGTGACCCGTCAACAGCTCCTCCTTCACATTCTCCCGCAACTGGGGGTGCGAGGAAAAGGCTAAGAATTCCGAGCCCACCCGCTGGCGGTGATGCAGGGCAGTCTGGAGCGAGTGCTGACATCTGGTCCGGACTGAAGGACCTGCCAATGATTACTGACATGTCGTCTACTGTCACTGCATATGATTCTCTCACCATTGAAAGAATGGTGGAGGATTATATGAGTGACCGCATCCAAGTAGGCACGTCAGACAGTCCGTACGTATACTGGCAGGAAAAAGAGGCAATTTGGAGGCCCTTGCAGAAACTGGCTTTATTTTACCTAAGTTGCCCACCCTCCAGTGTGTACTCCGAAAGAGTGTTTGGTGCAGCCGCTCACCTTGTCAGCAATCGGCGTACGAGGTTACTTCCAGAAAATGTGGAGAAGATGATGTTCATCAAAATGAATTATAATCAATTCCTCCGTGGAGACATTCACCAGCAATTGCCTCCAGCAAGTACACAGGAACCTGAGATGGTGGATTCCAGTGGGGACGAATTAATAATCTGTGAGGAGGGGGATGTACACAGTGAAAGGGGTGAGGAATCGGACGATGAGGAGGAGGTGGACATCTTGCCTCTGTAGAGCCAGTTTGTGCAAGGAGAGATTGATTGCTTCTTTTTTGGTGGGGGCCTAAACCAACCAGTCATTTCAGTCACAGTTGTGTGGCAGATCCTGTCGCTGAAATGATGGGTTTGTTAAAGTGTCCATGTCCTGTTTATACAACATAAGGGTGGGTGGGAGGGCCCAAGGACAATTCCATCTTGCACCTCTTTTTTCTTTCATTTTTCTTTGCATCATGTGCGGTTTGGGGACTATTTTTTTGAAGTGCCATCCAGCCTGACACTGCAGTGCCACTCCTAGATGGGCCAGGTGTTTGTGTCGGCCACTTGTGTCGCTTAGCTTAGCCATCCAGCAACCTTGGTGCACCTCTTTTTTTCTTTGCATCATGTGCTGTTTGGGGACTATTTTTTTGAAGTGCCATCCTGTCTGATACTGCAGTGCCACTCCTAGATGGGCCAGGTGTTTGTGTCGGCCACTTGGGTCGCTTAGCTTAGTCACACAGCTACCTCATTGCGCCTCTTTTTTTCTTTGCATCATGTGCTGTTTGGGGACTATTTTTTTGAAGTGCCATCCTGTCTGACATTGCAGTTCCACTCCTAGATGGGCCAGGTGTTTGTGTCGGCCACTTGGGTCGCTTAGCTTAGTCATCCAGCGACCTCTGTGCAAATTTTAGGACTAAAAATAATATTGTGAGGTGTGAGGTGCTCAGAATATACTGAAAATGAGTGGAAATTATGGTTATTGAGTTTAATAATACTATGGGATCAAAATGACCCCCAAATTCTATGATTTAAGCTGTTTTTGAGGGGTTTTTGTAAAAAAACACCCGAATCCAAAACACACCCGAATCCGACAAAAAAATTCAGGGAGGTTTTGCCAAAAGGCGTCCGAATCCAAAACACGGCCGCGGAACCGAATCCAAAACCAAAACACAAAACCCGAAAAATGTCCGGTGCACATCACTAATTTAAACATGCATGGAATAGACATAAGGATATCCTTACAAAGACATAAGGATCAAATAAGGTTTGAGATAAATATATGGTAAGAAATAAAAAAAAAGGGGCAGACTAGACGGGCCAAGTGGTTCTTATCTGCCGTCAAATTCCAATATTGTGATACATTGATTGTTTAACAATGACTCTAACTTCCCTTAGGTCAGTCAAGTAAAAGATAACAGGGGCCTCAAATCAGAAATAACCAGTTTAGGTCGGTCTGGTGGGGTGTGTGAGGTCATGCTGATGTCATAATGGCAACTGCCTATATCAGCGCTGTGCTGTTGCTGTCTCTCACATATGCCTTCATTAGTGACTGGACAAAGATTAGGGCAGCTTAGTTCCAATCGTCGGCAGACTTTTAGCATGACTATTATAATATATGACTTATGACCTTGGGGATAGCATAGTATTGGATTAAAACAAAATCTCACACCTACTGGGACAGCACCGTTACTTAACAACCACAAGCGCCTGCAAATGGGCCATTGGAGAAATTTGCAGCGCGCTGTCTAGATGGGCCTATAATGTTCCTAATTACAGGTAAATCCTTAAACATCCTGGTGACATTTGGTGGACCCCTTCATTCTAAGTAAGCATTCGTTACCTCTAATACCAAGAAATAAAGACACGGAGACTTGAATTTGGCAGAAAAATTGCTAGCTATTTATTTGACCCTAACCATAGCAAACCTGTAAATGAAAACTTTGTTAAGATGCCGCTTCAGCCGGCATATGGTGGCAGAAAAAAGAACGGCTCTATTAAACTGACGCTAACCTTAAAATGCTAAAATCAAAACCAAATACAAACTATCAAATCGGTAATAGGTGCCAGCTCAACCCCCACAGTGACTACCCACCCTGATGGGTGCCCTGCCGCTGCCTCCCGGACGGGTGGTCTAGCGGCCAATAAGTCGATGGAGGCGAGTGCACCTAAACCACACCAAACTGTAAATCACTACAGCTTACCATACAACTACAAACTGCCGTTATTTTCCGCCAATAAATAGCCAACGATAAACCCAGCCAACAATTCAACGCCACGGCACTCCGTGCCAGAACCTCTACCAACAGGGCGGGAGGGCGGGAAGGCAATTCACCAACAAGAGAGAACAAAATGGCCTAGCCTTCCCTATATATATTAACCCTCCCCTTTTTCCAAGGGCTGTACTTTCCTTCCAGCTAGGTCCACCCCTCACAAGATGTTTAACTCATTCCTTTCCTATGCAGTCAATTCTCTCTCCTAAACATCCTAGTGATATTTGGTGGACCCCTTCATTCTAAGTAAGCATTCGTTACCTCTAATACCAAGAAATAAAGACACGGAGACTTGAATTTGGCAGAAAAATTGCTAGCTATTTATTTGACCCTAACCATAGCAAACCTGTAAATGAAAACTTTTGTTAAGATGCCGAATCAGCCGGCATATGGTGGCAGAAAAAAGAACGGCTCTATTAAACTGACGCTAACCTTAAAATGCTAAAATCAAAACCATCCTAATTTAACTACAAACTATCAAAAACGGTAATAGGTGCTAGCTCAACCCCCACAGTGACTTCCCACCCTGTTGGGTGCCCATTCCGCTGCCTACCGGTCGGGTGGTCGAGCGGCCAATAAGTCGATGGAGGTGAGTGCACCTAAACCAAATCAAACTGTAAATCACTACAGCTTACCATACAACTACAAACTGCCGTTCTTTTCCGCCAATAAATAGCCAACGATAAAACCAGCCAACAATTCAATGCCAAGGCACTCCGTGCCAGAACCTCTACCAACAGGGCGGGAGGGCGGGAAGGCAATTTCACCGACCAGAGAGAGACAAAATGGCCTATCCTTCCCTATATATACTAACCCTCCCCTTTTTCCCAAGGGCTGTACTTTCCTTCCAGCTAGGTCCACCCCTCACAAGATGTTTAACTCATTCCTTTCCTATGCTGTCAATTCTCTCTCCTTATGTGCAGCCGCACCTATGACATCTCCTTGGAGTTGTTTGGTGAGCCTGTAATGTAGCAAATTAAATCCTTTACTTTCTCTTTGCCTGCCTAAATCCCACTATGCCAGTATTGCAGGCTGATCCATTTTTATTAATGTGCAGAGGTGTAAGAGAATTATATTGTGCTTTAATCATTACGTTTGTTTTTATCCAATACTATATACAGATGTAGCCACACTGGTCATAGCTACATCTGAGGTAAACGTGCACCCTCAACGCGGCTATGCGCACCAGGGACGTGCAGTCAGGGAGGCAGGGGAGGTAGGATGCAGTGCCTCACCTGTCATTAACAATTAAAAAAATACAAAGATACTTATGACACATATTCTGTGTCATAAGTATCTCCTTTATATTAATCAAATAATTTTTACTCCTAGAATGGGTTTGGGAGGCACTGACAGTGGTGCCTCCCGTTGTTAATGGGAACGGGGGTGGGCAGGAGCGGGGGCAGTAAAAGCCCATTGAAAATATAATGGAAAGCGACACCTACTAAAGTGCCGCTTTCATACAGGGACGTGCTTTCAACCCATGAAAGCACGCCTCTGTCAGTGAAGCCAGATGTGATTGGCCAGCGGATCCGTCACTCACTGGCTGCAGGCGAATGCGGCAGGACGGGGCGGTGATGCACGCGGCGGGAGGCAGCGTGATGCGGTGGCGGGTGTCAGTGGCAGCAGGCATGGATCCAAGATCCCTGCCTGCCATTCTGCAGAGTTTGGCATTGGAGCGATACCCATTTAAAAAATGGCGCCACAGCGTCATTTGTTTAAATTAAAGATGGCTGACATGAGCCAATCACGGCTTGCTGCGTCATCACCCCGCCCCCTCAGGCTGACTTATATAAGTCAGCGCGAGGCAGCGGCTGTCAGTCTGACGGAGGAGGAGCAGTGAAGACCTCCTGAAGATAGAAGATGCCGGGGAAGTCCTGTATGGGCGGCGGCTATGCAAAAGAGCTTAAAGGCCGCCGCCCACCAGGTGAAGACGCCGGAAGCCCTGGGCAGGCGGCAGTTATGTAAAAGAGCTTAAAGGCCGCCGCCTCCCAGGTGAAGACCCTGAATAATAAAATTTATTTTAAAACTGTGTCTTGTATTTATTTTAATATTTCCTTTACAGGTGGACTACAGGTGCCAGAGGGCCCCTTAATGTCCGGGTATGCTGGCACTTGTGGTTCTCCAAGTGCCGGCATGCTGAGGCGGGCTTGCTGAGAACTGTGCCTAGCTGTGCCGAGCTGCAGCATTTGCTGCTCCCATCCATGTGTATGGGGCACACACACTTCTTAGATGTCCAGACGTACGCGGTGCGGTCGTGCCTAATAAGGCGCAATCGCGATATGATGTAGCCACGACGAGAATGGCTACATTTGTACAGTTGTAATCCCTGTTAGAGTCACTCCCATTCATCTCTTGCTCTCTTTTTTCACTCTCTCACCATTGACGTGTAGGTGCGTTCTTCTGCGGCCGGGTAAAAGGTCAAAATAGCAGATCTGAGGTGACAGAAGGGATGACTGGGTTAGGCAAGGTTAGTGGGTGGGCGAGTGGTCTGGGTAAACTCTGCATAGTCTCTTAATGCCTAGAGGGACGGGCAGTCCTTCAGCCATGGGTCCCCAGAGGTTTCCCCCACAAGGGGGTTTTTCCTCTCCTGAGTGCTGAAGGATGACTTCATGAGTCATGAGGCTCCCGCCATCTTGTTCCTCTTATAGGACAAGTTTGTAAGATTACTGGACCAATCTTAGTCCAACATTCCCTATTTTATTATGCAGAGTAAATAATAATAATAATTACAAATAATAGTAATAATAAGACAAAGAAGAAGAAGAAGAAGAAGAAGAAGAAGGAGAAGAAGAAAAACAGGCAGCATTTTACTTAAAATAAAAATAGACATTTATTTTTTAAATATATTTTGACTGAAGTTGTCTTCATTTTATTAATAAATCTCAAAAGGTGAAGAAATTACTCATATTTTGGACGACAAAAATATTAGGAGAGTTCAGAATCATGTATTCAGAGCTGCCTCTAGGCATAGGCAAACTAGGCAAATGTCTAGGGCATTTGCTATGCCTAGGGGCACCAGCAGCTTCTGCTGATTAAAATGATATGTGGCATGCCTATATTCTGTGTGTAGCATTTCGTATGCAGATACAGCCACAGTCGCACACAGTATATAGGCATGCTGTATATCATTTTAATCAGCAGAAGCTGCTTGTGCATGCTAGTCACATAGCAATACCAATAAGATGCATTTTCATTAAAAAAGGCACCCGGCATTAGAAGAGCTGCCAGCTGACTCACGCCAGGCATCTCCTGCTGCATGGCACATTGAAGCAAGATGTATAAGGACACATCTGTATCCAAGGAGAGGCAGAGGTCACAGTGTTAGCGGCTGTGTGAGTGTTGTGTGTGGGTGGGTCGGCTGTGCAATAATGTTTGGCATATGTGTAAGGGACATTATGTGTATAAGGGCATTAATAAAGGTTGGCATAATGTGTAAGGTGGATTATGTTTATAAGGACATTAATAATGTGTGTCATATGTGTTAGGGGCTTTACTGTGTGGTATTATGTGTATAAAGGCATTACTAATGTGTGGCATTATGTGTATAAGGTGCTCTACTGTGTGGTGTTACGTATAGAAAGGGCACTATTTTGTGGTGTAATGTGAATAAAGAGCAAGATGGTGTGGTGTAATGGGAATAAGGAGCAATTCAGTACGATGTAATGTGAATGAGGGGCACTACTGTGAGGAGTAACGTATATAAGGTAAATTGGTACTACTGTGTGATGTAACGTGTAAAGTTGCAGTACTGTGTGGCATAATTTGAATTGGGGGTGCTATTGTGTGGCCATGCCGCTTGCCAGCAAAAACACGTCCCTTTTTGGGCTGTGCGCCGAATGTGCGCACTGTTCCTTTTTAAAATATAAGGTATAGGAACACCAAAATAAGGACTGCTATGGGTGCGGGGTGATGGTACTGGGAAAAGGGTGCAGGGACAGAGGCAGAACTAGCGGTGGTGCTAGGGGCACCAGCCAAAATCTTCCCTAGGGCATCATATTGGTTAGGGCCGGCTCTGGGTGTATATGAAACATAAATGAATTGTGTGAATGTGCACACACTTTGTTTAATGCACGAAATTATTAAAAATATTGGCTAAAATGACCTTCAGGCCAGGGGTGTTTTAAGAGAGGAGGAGGCCCTTGTTTAGCCTCCTTCATTCGGGCCCCCTCTTCTCTGGCCAGAGCGCTGTAGAGTCTGAGCACTAGAGGGCTCAGACTCTACTGCGCATGCGCAAAACTCCGGGAAAATGGCCGCTGGGCCATTTTCACTGTGTTGTAACGGCGCTGCGGATGCCGGCTGTCACGATCCGGGTATCTGGACGCCATTTCTTACCCATCAGATGCCTCCTAAGGCTGGCTCAGCGCTCCAGGACCGGATCCCATCTGTTATCCTGATGTGTACATTCCTGTATCCTCTCCTGTCACTCTGGGACGCTGTCACAGTAAACGCCATATTACACCTGGCATGGCATCTCCCGCGGCCTCCGCCGCCGTCCCTGAACTTCTGCATGCAGAGTGTCTGAGTGGCGATTACGTCAGCCGCGGCCTCCGCTGTGTCCGCGTGGTTGGATGTGCATCTGTCAGCCTGGCGCCTCCTGTCTCCGGTGGCCGGCGCTGCCATTACTGTTTTCATTACCACATGGATTACAAACCAAACTTCCCTCCAAGTGTCTGCATGGGCGCAGCCATCTTGGATTCTGTCAGCTGATCATTTCCACCAATCTGTTCTCAGTATTGATAATCTGCATAATTGCCTAGCCAATCCCTTCCTTGCTGCAGGTATAAATACACTGTGCCTGAGCAAGGAAGGCGTCAGTGCTTTGGTTGTCAAACCTAGTTCCTGTTTGTCTCTCTCCTGTGATTGTCTTCCAGGTTCCAGCTCCTGTCTCAAGACTTCCACCATAGAGACCCGCACCAGCATTCCACCTGCGGTGTAGCCTGACTCTCCAATCCATTGTGGATTCATCTGTTTCCAGCTACAACATTACCTGCTTCCAGCTCAGCTTCCAGCAGAGTACAGCTTCCCTTAAAGGGCCGGTGTCCTTTCTACACTTTACCACTCTCCACCGGTATTATTATTTCTCCGCTCTCAAGTTCTACATTTCAGTTCATATTTCATCGCTCCCAAGTTCATTTATTATTTAACTGGTTCCAGCCAGTATCCACTCCGTGCTAACAACAGTCTGGTTCCAGCCAGTATTCACAGCAGCTGTTTTATCTTCAGCAACCCAGCTTTTCCTGGAACACCAGCTGGCACAATCCTGGGTTATCTCCATTGCTACAGTCGGGCCTGGTAAGGACTTTCCATCTAGAAGATCATAAGAACTATCTCACACTACCAGTGCCCTGTGGCTCCTGCCATCCTGTAGTACCCAGGAACTGTATTTATTCTTTGCTGACTTTTACGTTTTCTTTTACTGCTGCTGTGTTGCGGAGTTGTCATAATAAACATCATTGACTTTTATCCAAGTTGTCGTGGTCACGCCTTCGGGCAGTTATTATTCATGTTACTTACATGTCCAGGGGTCTGATACAACCTCCCAGGTTCCAGTACATCTCAGCCCCTACAACTGAGGCTGCCTCCCGTCAGCTCAGGCCCTCAGTTGTGACAGTAAGCACTGACCTAATGAATCCAGCCGGAGACCAGGATCAAGCGGCCAGGCCGATGCAAGAACTGGCAGCCCGACTAGAACATCAGGAGGCTGCACAGGGCCACATCATCCGTTGTCTCCAGGATCTCTCTACTCGGCTGGATGGGATTCAGACAACTCTCCGTGGATCAGGCGCGTCTGGTGCATCAACCACAGTGACTCCAGCTATAACCCCACCCACCTTACCCATTTCTGCTCCACGTCTTCATCTTCCAACGCCAGCAAAATTTGACGGATCTCCAAGATTTTGCAGGGGATTTCTCAACCAGTGTGATATTCAGTTTGAGCTACAACCTGGCAATTTTCCCAGTGACCGTACAAAAATTGCCTACATTATTTCTCTTCTCAGTGGCTCAGCCCTTGATTGGGCATCACCGTTATGGGAGAGGTCCGACACCCTGCTATCTTCCTACACTGCCTTCGTGTCAACATTCAGGCGCATCTTCGACGAGCCAGGCCGGGTAACCTCAGCTTCATCCGAGATTCTCCGTTTACGCCAGGGGTCACGTACTGTAGGACAATATCTGATACAGTTCCAGATCCTGGCATCCGAACTGGCATGGAACGACGAGGCCCTGTATGCTGCATTCTGGCATGGCTTATCTGAGCGTATTAAAGATGAGTTAGCTACCAGAGACTTACCTTCTAAGTTAGATGAGCTAATCTCACTCTGCACGAAAGTTGATTTACGTTTCAGAGAGAGAGCAACTGAGCGTGGAAGATCATCTGCTCCAAAATCTTCTGCTCCTCCTCCTCGTCAACTGTCACCATCTAAAGATGAGCCCATGCAACTTGGCCGTTCCCGTTTAACTCCCGCTGAGCGCCGAAGACGTCTCTCCGAGTTTCTCTGTCTCTATTGTGCAGCTCCGTCTCACACCATTAATGCCTGTCCCAAACGTCCGGGAAACTCCAAATCCTAGCTCGCCAAGGAGAGGGCCGGCTAGGAGTAATGATCTCCTCTCCATCTCCTCAAGATTGTAATCTCCCAGTCTCGCTTCAAGTTGCTCAACGTTATCGGAACGTCATTGCCCTCCTTGATTCCGGAGCAGCTGGGAACTTTATTACCGAAGCCTATGTTAAACGGTGGTCCCTACCCACCGAGAGACTTCCTTCGTCCATTTCTTTAACTGCCGTGGATGGCAGCAAAATTTTTGATGCAGTTATTTCTTTAAGGACTCTACCAGTTCGTCTGAGAGTGGGAGTTCTTCATTCCGAACTTATTTCTTTTTTAGTGATTCCAAGAGCCACACATCCTGTGGTCCTGGGCCTTCCATGGCTCCGTCTTCACAATCCTACAATTGATTGGACGACTACGCAAATCCTGGCATGGGGTTCCTCCTGTGCTGAGACATGTTTGTTTAAAGTATTGCCTGTCTGTTCTTCCTCCCCCAGGTCGTCTGATGTTCCACCTCCTCCATATCAAGATTTCACGGATGTGTTCAGTAAAGCTTCTGCTGATATCCTTCCTCCTCATAGAGAATGGGACTGTCCGATTGATCTCGTTCCAGGGAAGGTTCCACCTCGAGGCTGAACTTATCCGTTGTCTCTGCCTGAGACGCATTCTATGGAGGAATATATTAAAGAGAACCTAGCAAAGGGGTTCATTCGACCTTCTTCTTCTCCAGCCGGCGCAGGCTTCTTTTTTGTAAAAAAGAAAGATGGTGGTCTGCGGCCGTGCATCGACTACAGAGGTTTGAACGACATTACCATCAAGAACCGTTATCCTTTACCCCTGATTACTGAGCTCTTTGACAGAGTTAGCGGAGCTACCATCTTTACAAAGCTGGACTTGCGAGGTGCATACAATCTCATCCGGATCCGTGAGGGTGACGAGTGGAAGACCGCCTTTAACACCCGTGACGGACATTATGAGTACCTCGTCATGCCCTTCGGATTGAGCAATGCTCCAGCTGTCTTCCAGCATTTTGTCAATGAGATCTTCAGAGACATTCTATACCGTCATGTCGTGGTCTATCTAGACGATATCCTCATTTTTGCCAACGATTTAGAGGAACATCGTTTTTGGGTTAAAGAGGTTCTGTCCCGTCTCCGTGTCAATCATCTCTATTGCAAATTAGAAAAATGCGTCTTTGAAGTCAAGTCCATTCCGTTTCTAGGGTACATTGTGTCCGGTTCCGGACTAGAGATGGATCCTGAGAAACTACAAGCAATCCAAAATTGGCCGGTACCCTTAACCCTCAAAGGGGTCCAGAGGTTCTTAGGGTTCGCCAACTATTACCGAAAGTTTATACGAGACTTTTCCACCATTGTGGCGCCTATTACTGCTTTCACTAAGAAGGGTGCTAACCCGTCCAAGTGGTCTGAAGAAGCCATGCAAGCATTTCATCTTTTAAAACAAAGGTTCATCTCTGCGCCTGTTCTGAAACAGCCTGACATCGACTCTCCTTTCATCTTAGAGGTGGATGCCTCCTCCGTTGGAGTAGGAGCGGTGTTATCTCAGAGGGCTAAAGATGGCCATTTACACCCTTGCAGTTTCTTCTCCCGGAAGTTCTCCCCAGCTGAGCGCAACTATGCCATTGGCGACCAGGAGTTGCTAGCCATCAAGCTCGCTCTAGAAGAGTGGAGGTATCTGTTGGAGGGAGCTTCTCATTCAATCACCATACTTACAGACCACAAGAACCTTTTATACCTGAAGGGCGCACAATGTCTCAACCCTCGTCAGGCCATATGGGCACTTTTCTTTTCCAGGTTCGACTTTAAACTCCAGTTCTGTCCGGGCTCTCAGAATCGCAAGGCCGATGCCCTTTCCCGCTCATGGGAGCAAGAAAATGAGTCAGAGTCTTCAGACAAGCATCCTATTATAAATCCGTTGGCATTCTCCATGGTAGGGATGGACTCTACGCCCCCATCAGGGAAAAGTTTTGTGAAGCCGATGCTAAGGAAGAAGCTCATGCATTGGGCCCATGCTTCCCGTTTTGCCGGACATACAGGTATCCAAAAAACCCTGGAGTTTATCTCTAGGTCCTATTGGTGGCCAACTCTGAAAAAGGACGTCTTGGAGTTTATTGCATCTTGCCCAAAGTGTGCCCAACATAAAGTATCCCGCCAGTCGCCTGCGGGGCAACTGGTTCCACTATCCGTTCCCCGTCGACCATGGACCCACTTGTCGATGGATTTCATTACAGACTTACCCATGTGCAACAAGTTCAATACCATCTGGGTGGTAGTTGACCGGTTCACCAAGATGGCACACTTCATTCCTCTCACCGGTCTTCCGTCAGCTTCCAAGTTGGCTCAAGTATTCATACAAGAGATCTTCCGACTTCACGGTCTTCCTGAAGAAATTATCTCAGATCGAGGAGTTCAATTCACAGCCAAATTCTGGCGAAGTTTATGTCAAGTCCTCCAAGTCAAGCTAAAGTTTTCCACGGCTTACCATCCTCAGACCAATGGTCAAACCGAGAGGGTGAATCAGGACTTGGAGGCCTTCCTCCGCATCTATGTGTCCTCCTCTCAAGATGACTGGGTTCAATTACTTCCCTGGGCCGAGTTCTGTCATAACAACCAGTATCATTCTTCATCTGCTTCAACACCATTCTTCACTAACTTTGGATTCCACCCTAAAGTCCCTGAGTTCCAACCGCTTCCAGCAACTTCTGTTCCCGCAGTGGATATCACCTTGCATCAGTTTGCCAATATCTGGAAGAGCGTACGATCAGCTCTGCTCAATGCATCGTTCAGGTACAAGAAGTTTGCGGATAAGAAGCGTCGAGCAGTTCCTGCTCTCAAGGTGGGTGATCGGGTATGGTTATCCACGAAGAATTTGAGGTTAAGAGTTCCCAGTATGAAGTTTGCACCTCGCTATATCGGTCCTTTCACGATTGAACAAGTCATCAATCCTGTTGCTTACAGACTCCAGTTGCCTCCCTTCTTAAAAATACCCAGGACATTCCATGTTTCCCTGTTGAAACCGCTGATCTTGAATCGGTTTCATTCCTCACTTCCTCCAACTCCGAAAGTCCAAACTCAACGAGGCGTTGAGTATGAAGTGGCCAAGATCCTGGACTCACGTCACCGTTACGGTCAACTACAATATCTTATTGACTGGAAGGGTTATGGTCCTGAGGAACGTTCATGGACCAATGCTTCTGATGTCCATGCTCCTGCCTTGGTCCGGAGATTCCATTCCAAGTTTCCTCAAAAGCCAAAGAAGTGTCCTGGGGCCACTCCTAAAGGGGGGGGTGCTGTCACGATCCGGGTATCTGGACGCCATTTCTTACCCATCAGATGCCTCCTAAGGCTGGCTCAGCGCTCCAGGACCGGATCCCATCTGTTATCCTGATGTGTACATTCCTGTATCCTCTCCTGTCACTCTGGGACGCTGTCACAGTAAACGCCATATTACACCTGGCATGGCGTCTCCCGCGGCCTCCGCCGCCGTCCCTGAACTTCTGCATGCAGAGTGTCTGAGTGGCGATTACGTCAGCCGCGGCCTCCGCTGTGTCCGCGTGGTTGGATGTGCATCTGTCAGCCTGGCGCCTCCTGTCTCCGGTGGCCGGCGCCGCCATTACTGTTTTCATTACCACATGGATTACAAACCAAACTTCCCTCCAAGGGGTAAATTTACTAAGCTCCCGATTTTGACCGAGATGGCGTTTTTTCTTCAAAGTGTCATCTCGGTAATTTACTAAACACTAATCACGGCAGTGATGAGGGCATTCGTAATTTTTTGCAAGTCCAAGTAAAAAATTACGAATCAATACACCATCGGTCAAATTACGCCTGTTTAGATATGAATCTCGGTCATTTACTAACCATTCGTAATTGTAATTGCTGCCGCCAAAATGCATTCGCGGCCGCGAAAAATTACAATTCGTATTTTTTTCCTAAAAAAAAACGCGCCAGCCTTTGAAAACCGCGTTTACATGTGTACTCAATTATCCATTACTCACACCTGAATGTTTGGCCCTATAAAAGTGTTTCAGGCACATTCTGAACTTCTCTCACTCTGAAATGGCTGCTGTGGTGTGTGCCACTGATTTTTTGTTTGCTCTGGGATACCTTAGACTGCTCCATGAGGCTACCAGGAATCAGGGCCAGGTAAGTGAACATGGTCAACAGGTTGTCCAGGTACCGCGGAGGCTGCGCCAGCCTCGTTTTTTTAGAGGGCGTTTAAACTTAAATGCATTGTCCGATGATAGGGTCATACAGATGTTCCGCCTAAATAGAACCAACATTTTCCACCTGTATGACCTTGTCAAACTGGGCATAGACCCTGAGACAGCACGCTCACGCTCTGTCTCAGGCCTGCACAAACTCCTGGCTGTGTTACACTTTATGGCTACTGGGAGCTTCCAGGCTGTGGCAGGCGACGTCATTGGTATCTCACAGCCCACCTTTTCTAGATATTTGATGCAGGTGAGTCTAAAAATACATATGCGGTTATGTCTAAGTGTTGCTTCTGGAATTTGAAACAACACAGTATTGTAGAGAATACCTAACATGACACTCACCTTAGCTTCTTTAATGTCCACTCAGGTTTTGGATGTGTTGGAGCCACACATTAAAGCCTCAATCTGCTTCCCTACCGAGGAGTCGGAGTGGAGTGCTGTCAGGATAGCTTTCTATGAGCTTGCTGGCATGCCCAATGTGCTGGGGGCCATAGATTGCACACACGTTCAGCTGAGATCACCTAAGGGCCGCCAATATATATATACTAATAGGCATCTGGCACAATCAACTAATGTCCAGGTGGTCTGTGATGCAAACATAAAAATTATGAGTGTTGTTGCAGGTTACCCTGGTGGCTGCCATGACTCCTTCATCCTCAGTCAGTCATCGCTCTTTGATAAATTTGAGGAGGGACAAATGCCTGATGGCTGGCTGTTGGGTATGTTTTAAATGTTTTGTGTGTATGTCTTTTAACCACAAACTAGAGTTTGGATGAGGTGAAAGAATAATCTTACATATGTACTAATGTTGACTATATATGTTTTTCAGGTGATGGGGGTTACGGCTGCTACTCTTGGCTCCTTACTCCATTGTCCCAACCTGATTCTCCTGCTGAACACAGTTACAATCATGCACATAAGGCTACGCGGAATGTGATAGAAAGATGTTTTGGTGTGCTGAAGTCACGTTTTCGGTGTCTGGATAAATCTGCCGGCCTTTTGTTGTATAGTCCCTCAAAGGTGACTCGAATTGTGTTCTGCTGCTGTTTTCTCCATAATCTGTGTTTAAGTCAACATCTGGCACATGATGAGGGAGAAAGCAGTCAGCAAGCAGAGGAGTTAGATCCATCTGGTGACAGTGTGAGTACAAATGTAGGGAGGCAGGTACGTCAAGAAGTGATCCTGCGATATTTTACAGGTCTGTTTTATTAGGCTGTAATTATCCTTGACTAAACACTTTGCACTACTTTCTATTGTGTGTTTTGTAACTTACTGTTTGTTGTTTAGAGTGGAGTGTACATTGTGCTTAGTTTATGCTAAAAAAACATTTTCAGTCATTTCCCATGAAAAACATACATACATACAGATCAGCTTCGACAATGTTGGAGACGGACACAGGAAGTTGTGTGTTTGTCAAATACAAAATTTTATTTGATAAATAACATTGTTGTTATTTTTTGCGCTTGTGTGTGCTGGGTGCTGGATCACTGGCACGTGCTCTTGAGGAACGCCGAACAGGGGAGGTTACTGGCGTTTGGATAGGGGTCGTGGTCCCCGAGCTGGAGGTTACTTGCTGAGCTCCCATCAAAGAAATATTGCTGCTCAAATTATTTAGGCTGGCAATCAGCTGAGTGTTAGTAGCAGTGTGGCTGGCTACAATCCTGGATAAGGACTCATTCACCACTTGATTGTGTTGAATGAGCTGAACGAGTGCCTGCTGATGGCGCTGTTGCTCATCTATGATGCGGGATAAATGTGCAAGCATTTGGCTGTTGTCAGCCCTAATTTGCTCCATTGAGGTAGCCATTCGCCCTACTTGTACTATCAGTCTGCCCGAGTTGCGACTAATACGCGGTAGATGATGGGGCAGACTGGCAAGGTGTTGTGTATGTGCGGTCAGGCTGGCATTGCTTTGGGCCTGTTGGCTTGTCCAACTGGCCCAAAAATCATCTGGAATTTGGCTTGGGGGCGGAGCTTGTGCCAGTTGGGGACTGATGGATGCTTGGGGGATATCCTGCAACTGTATTGGCTGGCTTGGCTCAACAGGTGTAAGTTGCAGTGTGATGGTTGGCTGTTGGTCTTGGCCCTGCTGGTCCACGTCGGCCATCAAGCTGTGCTCTGTATGGGGTGGGCAACATGCAATGTTTTATGTTTTATTTTTTATCAAGGCTAATGCTACACATTACTACATTCATAATACTCCATTTTTGATTGTTTTACACTTGATTTTAACAACTTATAATGTTTTTTAGCTAATAAAAAATATATACCAACACAGGCGCAAACATAGACAGATTTGCATAATCCGCACCTAACTAACTCCCCTCCACAGCATTACACTGTTAGATTCCCTCCCCTGACCACGATATAGACTACTTACCTGTATAGTCCAGAGGAGCCGAGCAAGTAAGCCATCTACATACTGGACAGGTGCGAGGTGTGAACACTATAATGTTGTGGTTTTTAAAAAAAAAAATTAATTGTCTTCCTATTTTTAATAAATGTGCACGTGTGTGTGCTTAATTTTTAAATAAATATGAACTTTTTAAAAAAAGATGTTGTCGAGAACATCCACTAAGACCTTATATAATATTTTTAAAGCACCTTTAGCAATTGAAGACGGAACAACACATTGCTTGTTCGGGAAAACATGTAAACTCCAAACCAACTAACAACATATTAACTGTACTGTGTATATTATTGCTTATGTGTTTAATTTCTGATTTTACTCACCAGATAACTGAGGTGATCGGGGCTCATCACTCTGAGAACTCGCCAATAGTGCCAGTGGTGGCTGGGGTGACACTGCCGAAAGTCTTCGCCTGGGTGGGGATGATGGAGCCGCAGAATCCGAGCCAAGACGCCGTGTCTTACTTGGCCTCCTGGGTAAGTGGCCCAAGCCCTGTGATGGGCGCCTTACAGGAGGTCGGCTTCCAGAAGCAGAACCTATGTGCAAATAAAAAAATTAATATTTTGTACTTCTATGTGTTTTCAGAATATGTGACTACAGTGAAGACTTACCTGCAATCCCAGCCTCATCCTGACTTGTCTGAGGCCTGTCTGGGCGGTTGGTCTGTGTGACTGTTGAAAAAGGGAGCCAAACATTATTACCATGCTTTGTGTAAAAACAACCACTGCAAAGCATTATTGTACTGTAACCATCTATTAGGGATTGTTTAAACAAATTATTAATGCTTAAGAGCTTCTAGCTTCATGATTTTGAGTAGAATATCCAAATGTACATGATGTGGCACACAATAAATATGTTACATTTTTGAATTTTGACTCATATATTGCAGAGATTGACTACTTGCAAATGTTTTAATAATGTAATGTGGCTAAAATTGCACCGCTTTTCTTTTTTTTAAAATAAAAAACCATTTTTCAAAAAGCAGACAACACACATGTTCAAGCATTATCGCCAAAAAATAAAAAATTAAATCGCTTTAATTTATAAAAAACAGTGCACATGTTTTTGCACTAAATATAATTGAATAAATAGCCTAGGCAAGGTGAAAAATGCACATTCTAAACACAAACACACCTTAATGAGCATAGGCCTGCATTATGTTTTTTTTTTAAAAAAAATCCTTTACCCTTTAAAAATGACATTTTCAACATTTAGTGGACATTTTTAAAACAATATAACAAATCAAACTTACCATCCTGCGTGGGTCGGTCCGAATCCCGGACATGAGTAGCAGACACCACTTCGGCAGGAATCAATGCCCGCACAGGCTCCTCCCAGTCCCGATAGCTTGCACGGAAAGGTGGCCCACCTCCGGTTTTACGTGCCGATTTGGCCTCTTTGGCCATCTTGGCCTTGACACGCCGCTTAATATCATAAAATCGCTTGCGGCACGTGTCCTCAGTCCGCCTCACCACACCCTCACTATTCACAGCAAGTATGACTTGACCCCACAGGACAGACTTCCTGCGGGAGGACACCTTGCCAGCATCCTGACCAAACAATTGGCGATGGTGCTTCATCAACTCACGCACCAAAGCCATGTTTTCAGCATAGCTGAACTTTATATTCCTGCCAGTCTTGGTAGTGGTGCGTGGCTGCGGAGCCACAACACCATCACTATCACTGGAAAATACAGCAACAGGCACCCCCTCCTCCTCCTCCTCACTAACCTCCTCCCTCTCACTACCCCCCTCCACCTCACTACCAGCCTCCACCTCACTACCAGCCTCCACCTCACTACCAGCCTCCACCTCACTAACCTCCGCCACCACACTGACCTCTGAGTCGGACATGACAAACAACAAAAAACACTTAAAAATCAAAACACAAAACACACTCCTCCACTACTCCTACTACACACCACACAGCCAACACACACGCTCACTCACTCACTCACAAACAATGACAAAAGACTGAAAAAAAATTACAAGGACAAAAAAATAGACAAACTGTGAAAAAACAATACTACAAATATCACAAGACTACTAACACACACAGTACAGCACTCAACAATCACCAAACTCCTCTCCAAATCCACCAAAAACTCCACCAAACTCACCAACTCCAAATACACCTTCCTCTCTCCTCTCCACTAGCTAAACCCACGAGGTGCGGAGTGTTTGGGGCGGTTTTATACTAATATGCACAGACACTCCTCCTTCACGAATACAACCAATCACGGCCGCGTGACGTAAACGAAACTTAGGAGTAAAAACGCGGCAGCAATTTCCAAATCACTGCCGTAACAGACTCGTGACGCAGTCGTAAAAAAACCACAACAACGCGGCCGCGAAATAGCAAACGCGGCCGCAATATATAGCAGAAAAGCACGAATGACATCGACATCGGAAGATACGGAAAATACGAATACGACAGCTTAGTAAATTAGTCGTAATCAATTCAAAAAGTTGCAATTTTGCACTGTCGATGTCATTCGTGATTGAACTTGGACATGATTTTGGAAAATACGAATCTTAGTAAATGTACCCCTAAGTGTCTGCATGGGCGCAGCCATCTTGGATTCTGTCAGCTGATCATTTCCACCAATCTGTTCTCAGTATTGATAATCTGCATAATTGCCTAGCCAATCCCTTCCTTGCTGCAGGTATAAATACACTGTGCCTGAGCAAGGAAGGCGTCAGTGCTTTGGTTGTCAAACCTAGTTCCTGTTTGTCTCTCTCCTGTGATTGTCTTCCAGGTTCCAGCTCCTGTCTCAAGACTTCCACCATAGAGACCCGCACCAGCATTCCACCTGCGGTGTAGCCTGACTCTCCAATCCATTGTGGATTCATCTGTTTCCAGCTACAACATTACCTGCTTCCAGCTCAGCTTCCAGCAGAGTACAGCTTCCCTTAAAGGGCCGGTGTCCTTTCTACACTTTACCACTCTCCACCGGTATTATTATTTCTCCGCTCTCAAGTTCTACATTTCAGTTCATATTTCATCGCTCCCAAGTTCATTTATTATTTAACTGGTTCCAGCCAGTATCCACTCCGTGCTAACAACAGTCTGGTTCCAGCCAGTATCCACAGCAGCTGTTTTATCTTCAGCAACCCAGCTTTTCCTGGAACACCAGCTGGCACAATCCTGGGTTATCTCCATTGCTACAGTCGGGCCTGGTAAGGACTTTCCATCTAGAAGATCATAAGAACTATCTCACACTACCAGTGCCCTGTGGCTCCTGCCATCCTGTAGTACCCAGGAACTGTATTTATTCTTTGCTGACTTTTACGTTTTCTTTTACTGCTGCTGTGTTGCGGAGTTGTCATAATAAACATCATTGACTTTTATCCAAGTTGTCGTGGTCACGCCTTCGGGCAGTTATTATTCATGTTACTTACATGTCCAGGAGTCTGATACAACCTCCCAGGTTCCGGTACATCTCAGCCCCTACAACTGAGGCTGCCTCCCGTCAGCTCAGGCCCTCAGTTGTGACACCGGCGCTGGACTTCGGAGGGGTGAGTATTTAAAAAATGGGTGCAGTGTGTGCGGTGGGGGCCCCCTCTGAACTCAGGGGCCCATGTGCACCGCACACACTGCACCCATTATGGAAACGGCAGTGCTTCAGGCTGTGTGTATAAGGGCCCTCATTCCAAGTTGTTCGCTCGCTAGCTGCTTTTAGCAGCATTGCACACGCTAGGCCGCCGCCCTCTGGGAGTGTATCTTAGCTTAGCAGAATTGCGACCGAAAGATTCTCTAAATTGCGAATAGAAATTTCTTAGCAGTTTCTGAGTAGCTCCACACTTACTCTGCCACTGCGATCAGTTCAGTCAGTTTCGTTCCTGGTTTGACGTCACAAACACACCCAGCGTTCGCCCAGACACTCCCCCGTTTCTCCAGCCACTCCCGTGTTTTTCCCAGAAACGGCAGCGTTTTTTCACACACACCCAAAGTTTCCGCCCAGAAACACCCACTTCCTGTCAATCACACTACGATCACCAGAACGAAGAAAAAACCTTGTAATGCCGTGAGTAAAATACCAAACTTCTTAGCAAATTTACTTGGCGCAGTCGCAGTGCGAACATTGCGCATGCGCAATTAGCGGAAAATCGCTGCGATGCGAAGAAAATTACCGAGCGAACAACTCGGAATGAGGGCCAAGGTGTATATGAAACATAAATGCATTCTATGCTTAGACTTATGTCCCATCGCCATGATATCTCATTATGGTATGCAATTATTCGAAAATACGGAAAAATCCCATATCCAAAATACTTGTGGTCCCAAGCATTCTGGATAAGGGAGACTCAACCTGTATTAGCTTCAAATAACAGGAAATCTCATCATGAACAAGTAAATAAGAAACATGAATACATTATAAAGGTTCTGATATACCCTATTTATTCCTCCAGAGAATTTCCCCTGGCAGGGGGGTCTTTTGAAGAAAATCAGAGACTGTGACATTTTCTTGGAAATTGGGGAGTGAATTAAGATATCATAGGAAAATGCACATATTACTAAGAAATGTTATTAAGCGTGGGCATTGATGACCTTAATCATAAAGTGTCATTTTGTGTTTCTGGTATTACGTTCTTTGTAGAATTTGTTCTTTGTTCTTCTAAAAGACATTTTCATCCCAATTATTATGCACCTTTGTAAAATAATATATAGAAATCTCCATATAAGTGACATTAAAAAACGAAACAAAAAAAAACCCTTAAACTTCGCTGTATCAATTCATCTTTAGACTTCCAGAAAATGACAAACGTCTATTGAAAATGTGAAATGCCTTGTGTTACATATAAAGATGTAGCCACGCCTATCCAGCCTGCAGCTTGGGGTATGCACGGCAACGTAGGTGCGGCAAGTGTGCCCGCGACTAGAACGTGCGTGCGTTTAAGTACGCGCACCATAGGAATACATGGGCGGCGTACTTAGACACAGCTCGGCGTGCTTAGGCGCACCCGCACCTAGACGCGGCTTGTGTGCTTATGCGGCCGAGTCACAGGCTAGGTGAGCGTGGCTACGTCTGTCTGGGAGGACTGTTGTTTTTGTTGCTCTCAGTGAATGCTGCTGGCGGTTGACTGAAAGATACACACTGTAATAATGTAACTAACTAGAATAATAAATTAACTTAAAATGTAGTTTTGGATGAAGATCAATAAGTGATGATATAATACAGAATTCTTCCTATTGGGATCCCGCATTCCTTCCAAGTCGGGCGCTGCGACTCCATTGCACGTGCGCAAAGGTCGAAATATGTTCACAATGTGATCATAGGCCCAACAAAGTGCGATTAAATAACAATTGCCAGGAAATTATCGTTTGTGGGAGGTTACATAGCGTTTCTGGGGAGTGGTTGGGAAAACGCGTGTCATGGCTGTTTTACGAGGCATGCTTCGTTCGTCAGCTGCAATTGCTGCAATTAAAAACATGGTGCCGCTGCAAAAAGTCCTGCGCATGCACGGGTCAACCGAAATTGATGATGGTACTCGATTTCTGCATATGCAAATTTGTGAATGCATTAGTGGGCGTGTTTAATTTTCCTGGGCGGCTCTTCAAATGCGTTTTTTTTTTTAGCAGAAGCAGTCCTGGGAAAATCTCAATTTCTGTCTTAACAGCGATCCAAACTAACTGAGGTCCAATGAGCCTCTTTACTGAATGTATAGTCTATGAAAAAGTGATATGTGGTATGGTTCTGCAGAAATCCAGAATTTTTTGGATCCGAACAAAACCAAAACACGGCCCAGATTCGAGGAGATCCGTTCCAAACTGAGTCCCACTTCGGATCTTCCCACAGTTTAGAATTCAGATTTTTAATTCAAATTTCTGGTTTTGGATTGCAAAAATTACATGATTTTAGCAGTTTTTTTTTAATAGATTTTTAACCAAACCGAAAACCGATCCAAACCAAAACACTTGGTGGGTGGTTTTACCAAAACATGATGATCAGTTAGAGCCAAAACCCGTCTGTCCGGGCACATATCTGTTATGAATACCGCTTGGCTGACGAAGGGCAGCTCATTCCTCTGGGTGGCGGCAGTGGGTTAGGTATGGCAACAAATTAGGCCAATTTCCAGCACTGTATTGTGCACAATGGGCCTAATTCTGAGTTGATCGCAGCAGCAAATTTGTTAGCAGTTGGGCAAAACCATGTGCACTGCAGGGGAGCAGATATAACATGTGCAGAGAGAGTTAGATTTGGGTGGGGTGTATTCAAACTGACATCTAAATTGCAGTGTAAAAATACAGCAGCCAGTATTTACCGTGCACAGAAACAATATAACCCACCCAAATCTAACTCTCTCTGTACATGTTATATCTGCCCCACCTGCAGTGCACATGGTTTTGCCCAATTGCTAACAAACTTGCTGCTGTGATCAACTCAGAATTACCCCCAATGTTGGGGCCATTATTTGGAATGAGGTGAATCTTTTGTGAAATACTGACATTTTTGTTATCGCCTATACTTACAGTCAGGACTGACATCAGAAATTATGGGGCCTGGGACTGACAAAATAGACAGGGCCCTTCCCTCCCCCCCAAAAGATTTTGCCGCACTGCTTCACCCCTATGTGATGTCATATATTGTGACATTACATATAGGTGGAGTGTTGCGAACCTACAGAAATAGTTTACAGAGAGCTGATGGGCATAAAAGGCTTGTTCTAAGAAGTCCTCCTTGTGCATCACACGGCTGTTGATTCACAGACTGGTGCAGCTCTACAGGTAGGAGCCAGGGATGGACCCCTCTCTGTAAGGGCCCAGGACACCAGTGCCCACAGTTCCCCTCTGATGGCTGCCCTGCTTACAGTATGTCACATCTTTGCAGACTAGGGGGTATATTCAACTAAACTCGGATCCATTCCGACATGCATTTGTCGGAATGGATCAGACAAGCCCTATTCAATGAGTGGCCAAATCTGACTGATGGATTTTAGCAAAATCCGACTGTCGGATTAGGCAGTTCCCGGTGTCCCTTCCTGCTGCTGCTGTCAGTGTCGGCAGGTAGCACGGTCAATGGCGGCGGGGAGAGCGGTCAGTGGCAGCGGGGAGCACGGTCAGTGGCAGCAGGGAGTGCGATCAGTGGCGGCGGGGAGCACGGTCAGTGGTGGTGGAGAGCGTTGCCAGGAGTGAGAAGCCCAGCCGGGGGGACGCCCTGCTGTAGAGGTACCGGTGCTCTGCTGCCTCTATAGCCCGCCGTCCAGCTTCCCCGTCTCATCTCCTCAATCCAACTTTTTGAGATTGAGATTGTCGGAAACTGGACCAAAAACTGTAGAATTTGGTCCTGTTTTGGACAGAAGCACGCGGATCAGCAGCTATTCCGCCGATCCCCGTGCTTTCCAACAAGTTGAATTTTCCGACTTGTCGGATAACTGAGGGGGGGATTGAATAGGTCGGAACCCCTTCCAACCTTAAAAAGTCGAAAACTGCCATCTTTCCGACAAGACGGCAGGTTCGACTGCAATTGAATACACCCCTATTACTGTTGTGAAGATAAAACATATATATTTAAAGGGTTTATTGGGATGGGTTTATATAATTGTACACAGCGGGCTCACACACCTTTGGGCCTAAGACCTTGTCCCTTTTTGCCACACTGCATTACTGCCACGTGCCACTCAGAATCAGGACCACTATGTGCTCAGTTCATTTTTCATTGTTGAAGAAAGCGAATATATTTCAACACCCCCACATCCTCATCTCCTGCCACCCCTAGGCACAAGCCCGCTGACCGTAATACTGCATCAAGTGATGCGGTTCACCCCAGCACGGACCAGTCTCTGTAAAGGGATGGGCCAAAAGTTAGATTACTTTTGTGCTGCACTCGTTATCAGCTAATTTAAAACTTAACTTTTAGTAAATATTCATAATTAAGGTTTTTTTTTTTTTTTTACCGTATATTAAAGCAATATCCGTAATACAAAAATGAATAATTCCAATAGATGGGGTCAATTCCTTACATTGGACACAGAGTAACAGAAGTGGGTTTTGCCATACGGCGGACGATCTTTTCCCCCTGTGGATTTAAACTGACCGTGCATATCACCTATCTGTGATTAATATATTTAATATATTTTTTGCTGCTTGGTTATCTGGATATGAGTATAAGAATAAGATGTGACTCATTAATATATGACATTTTGACTAATCTTCTTAACTGCATACCCACTATGATTTACCTGAAAGTAATTAAATAATATTGATATCGTACTGTGAGGTGTTCTTAAAGTTCTCTGATACTTTCGCCACTTTCTCAATATAAGGAATTGACCACAAATATTGGAATTCTTAATTTGTGTACTACAGATATTGCTTAAAATTAGGGTTAAAAAATGTTCATTATGAATAATTATTAAAAGTTTAGTTTTAAATGATCTGATAACAAGTGCATAAGAAAAGGATTCTAGCTTTTGGACCACCCTTTTAAGTATAATCATACTTCTCTCCTTGGTGCAATGCCAACTTGGCGGTGCACCAACGGCACCAACCACATTAGACATATTCTGCCCATAGGTAAATGCAGCGGTTTCCAGATGCCTGGAAACCCCCTTCCGGTTGGCAAGTGGCTCAAATTATGACAATAGCAATGGCGTCTAATACAATTGTGGTACCCCAGAAAATGGTGTGTATGCCCCTTTAAGAAGTAACTTACAAGTCTGCAGCAGCAGGAGGCAAAAGCACTGGCACAGCAAGAGTTAAGCAAGGATACTGGTCCGATCACATGGTTTGGATGTGGACTACTGATTGGTCAAGGTAGCCTGGGAGCAGAGGAGCCTTGTGGGAAGAAGAAGGAGGAGTAGTGTGGAGACAGGAGGTGCTGGATACAGGTGTGGTTCATCAAATCGACAGTGTCTAGGTCGACAATGTTTAGGTCGACCACTATAGGTCGACAGTCACTAGGTCGACATGAATGGAAGGTCGACAGGGTTTCTAGGTCGACATGTGCTAGGTCGACAGGTCTAAAGGTCGACATGAGGATTTTTTTTTGTGTCGTTTTCTTCGTAGAGTGACCGGGATCCCAAATTAGTGCACCGCGTCCCCTCGCATGGCTCGCTTCGCTCGCCATGCTTCGGGCATGGTACCTTCGCTCCGCTACCGCTTCGCTCGGCACACTTTACCGTTCCAATCGTAGTCCACGTGGATCGTTAAGTATGAAAAAATAAAAAAATAAAAAAAAATTTGAAAAACTCATGTCGACCTTTAGTCCTGTCGACCTAGCACATGTCGACATAGAAACCCTGTCGACCTTCCATCCATGTCGACCTAGTGACTGTCGACCTATAGTGGTCGACCTAAACATTGTCGACCTAGACACTGTCGATCTTCAGACCGGATCCCGCTGGATACATGCTGAATGAGGAGCAAAGCGGGAGCTGAGGACGAGTGTCAGCCGCAGGATGCTGGTCGTTGAGAGCAGTGCTGCAGAAGTGTAGGCAGCAGAGTGCTGCCGGGGGGCCAAGTGTTGGGTGAGCGGGTATTGAGATGCCGCAGCCAGAGACCGGACACCACCAGGCCTGGTGAGAGGTGCGGACACTGTGGCCATCTTGTAACAGTGAGGAAGCATCAAAAACTGGTCCAGCAAGTGAAAGCCTCCGCTCTAAGGATCTGAGGGCAGGATGTTAATACATCGCCGCCCCTCGCTGCCTATTGCAGCGATGTTGATCGCATATGTACTAGCATATGCGATAAACATCACAATGCCGTGACGGAGGCCCCCCGCGATACCTGTGAGGTGGTGTGGGGGGGGGGTCTCCGTCACTTCCCTGGGGTCTCAGCCTACTCACCTGCTGGGGAGCAGGGAGCAGGCAGCAGGCTGTCCCGTGCGCCTCCTCCAGCTGGGTTGCTAGAAGGAGGAGGAGATTAGCTTCCGGGCCAGGGCTTCCTTGAAGAAGGTATGCCGGGGGGAGGGGGGGCGGTGTCTGCGGTGGAAGGGGGGGGAGCGGCGGAGGCAGTGGGTTGTGGCAGCTGGCGATAAGAAGCCCATAGGCTTCTACAGGGTATCGCCATCCAAAGATGGCTATACCCTCAGGGGTGAAAACGCGGCGGAGGGGGGTTAGTACATTCGAAAAAATGGGGGTTTTATCGCATTTGCCCTTTAGTACATCCCACCCTGTGTGAGTACATTGTAAACTCAGTGACCAAAGCCCTGGGCCACTTTGATATCCAGCTTAAGCAATCATTGTCACCAGCTGTGCAGTTTTAAAGTGCGCGGCCGGCATAGCGTCATATTCCACAAGAGAAACACAGCAAAGAGGCTATTAAGGAAAACCCTTTTGCCCACATCGTTACTGTGAGAATATCAAAGACTGAGTTTTATTGCAAGTGCAAGGCAGACATTTATTCTGAAAGACTGAGTTACTTTTCTTGACAAATGTAAGTAAAGCCCTGTGACAGAAAGAGAGACAGAGTTTATTCTACCAAAAAGACCCTCATGTTACGTGAGTTGAATTTGTCAAGAGACAAATCCCTTCACTAGCTACATCCTCCTTGGATAAAACTGAGAACATTTGTCCCTGTCACAACCCTGGATTTCCCCATATATCTGTGTGCCCATTTCTCCCATTGTGGAACTGCAGAATTCTACCAAAGCTCCAACGTTTATTGCCGGTGAAGATTATCATACCTTGGCTAGGGAAAGCTAGAAAGTTAAACAGTTATTGCTGATTTTGTTTTTCATCACTCTCCTCATGACCGCATTATAAACTGTGATTTAATGATCTTCTGTTAATATTTGTGATTCCAAATAGTATGTTCATCTGTGATTCAAATGATATTCTGCCATTCTTCTGTGATGGAAATCAATTGTCTTTTGAATATTGAATAATCCTTTGTGGTGTGACCTGTAGCCAATTGTCTTCTTTTTATTCATCTTTGATGCCCAATTCTTTTTTTTTTTTTGTGATTATTAAAATTTAACGTCAATTACCCTATCATCACTTTCAATCCAGAGTTCATTGCAGCTCAATAAAAAAATATCCTGTTGGAATTGTATTTATTATTATGGCATGTTTAATCTTTTCCTGCTACTTTTTCTTATTTATCTTATTTAAATATGTCTGATACAGTCTATACTATACTATTAAATATTAGTTCTGTATTCCATGTTCTACAGAGTAGGAGATTGTGGATTACATTTGGAAACCCCCACTCTAGGAATCCTGCGTTTTCCACTGCGTCCTCATACAGGAATAAAGAATTGCTATTGGTTGTTTTTTTTTGGTGAAAGGACATTATAAACCTTCTCGGAATATCCAGTGTGGATTCAGCCCCCTACTCTTCAATCTCTCTACTTCCCAGTGTGTGGAGTGCGGAAGATTTGTATATGGTGAGAGAGGGAGTTTTTTCGGAAAACTAACGGCACTTTCGAGCTGTCACTCTGGTTCGGTCAGGCGCTGCCTTCTCTCAAGACATCAAATTACCGTCTCCCCATCACATCTAGATAGTTAAAGGATGCTGGGAGAAAAGTTCTTTAAGCATTACTAATTAAGTGGCAATAGGCAGCGCGGACATCATTCAGAGACAGTGCAAGTCATATGTACGTTTGTAGACGTAGCCAGCTATCCGAAGGAAGAAAAAAAACTATCTTTCATCATAATAAAAGTGGCAAATGTGAGGAAAGCAGTGATACATAAAATAGGCAACCCATAAAATTTCTCTCATTTGTTTACTGTTATTTATATGGAATGTGAATGAGTTGCCGCTGTTATATTCCGTCCTTAGCATAAGGGGTTCATCACTGTACGGCTGAATTGCATTATAGCTTACTGATTCCTCCCTTCACAGATATACTCATTTGAAAAACTTATTTCTGTGAGTTACAGCTGTCGCCGGCCATTGCATTTTTATTGCACATTACACGGAAACACATCTTTTATGTCAAGTACAATCTGCATCTCACTTGATCTAGTGACACTTCAGAAATAGGGAAGCTGAATGCGTGCGCCTGTGGCGGAAATTCTCACCCGGTGTTGTATTAGTACCGTACACCTGGCAGGATTTTCCTGTGTTATTATTAACGATATGTGCACAGCATCCCCAAATATCCTTAGAGATACATTTAGATACCAGCAAAGGGCCTAATTCAGGTTTGTCAGCAAAAAAGTTAGTAATTGGGCAAAACCATGCTGCACTGCAGGTGGGGCAGATGTAACATGTGCAGAGAGAGTTAGATTTGGGTGGGGTGTGTTGAAACTGAAATCTAAATTGCAGTGTAACAATAAAGCAGCCAGTATTTACCCTGCACAGAAACAAAATAACCAACCCAAATTGAAATCTCTCTGCACATGTTACATCTGCCCTACCTGCAGTGCAACATGGTGTTGCCCAATTTCTAACTTTGTTGGTTTGCCAATAAACCTGAATATCCCCCAAAGACAGGAAAGTTGTACTAAGCTACTGCGTGATGGTTCATTGGCAGTGTGGACTATACATGTTAACAAAACATTTATATATGGGTATTGAAAAGCATGTAGTTTAATCCCGTTACGCACTTTTTTATTATGGTATGGTCAGATAGTAACACTTTAGTTCCGTACACCTGGCAGGATTTTCCTGTGTTATTATTTATTACACTGTCTGAGTTGCAGGGCTGTGCAACCGGTGATAAATTGCACAGCACCTGGCTCTCAGCGTCCTGGTCCCAGCCCCGTCTTCTGCGATGCCGTGACATTGACATCATATGTGCTAGGGGCAGTTGTGTACACACATGTCTGGCTCAGATACACTTAGGGCCCAGGTACACTTTAGGCCCCTGCTACGGCACTGAGCTGGATCTCATTGGTGCGGTTCTGCAGACCATTCCTCACTGCACGAGGAAGCACAGTGTGACATCTTATTTGAGATTATTGCAGGAACCAAGAGCCACCCGCAAAAGGTGAACAAATTTGTCAGAAAATCTATTTGGTTGTCTGTACAAATAAATGCCTCCCCAATTTCAGTATATAATTACTTAGCTAATCACTTGTGGTGATTTCTATGAAAACTCGACAATTAATCCTCCTACCCCACAAGCTCCCTGCCTAGGTGTCATCCTCCTTTCTGAACTGTCCTTTGCCCCCACATTCAATCTGTCTCAAAATCATGTCACATGCATTTAAAAAACATATCCAAAATACGATCATATCTTACACACAGGGGTGTATCTAGGGGTCCGAGTGCCCCTGGCGAAGTAAGGGACTGGCGCTCCTCACCTTCCCCACCCAGGGACATAGAAGGGGGAGTTACAGATAGGCTGAGGTCAAGGACACTGAGGGGGGAGTTACAGGGAGGGTGCAGGTAGGGACACTGAGGGGAAATTATGGGGAGGGTGAGGGCAGGGACACTGAGGGGGGAGTTACAGGGAGGCTGAGGGCAGGGACACTGAGGGGGGAGTTACAGGGAGGGTGCAGGTAGGGACACTGAGGGGAAATTATGGGGAGGGTGAGGGCAGGGCACTGAGGGGCGAGTTACAGGGAGGGTGCAGGTAGGGACACTGTGGGGAAATTATGGGGAGGCTGAGGGCAGGGACACTGAGGGGGGAGTTACAGGGAGGGTGCAGGTAGGGACACTGAGGGGAAATTATGGGGAGGGTGAGGGCAGGGACACTGAGGGGGGAGTTACAGGGAGGCTGAGGGCAGGGCACTGAGGGGCGAGTTACAGGGAGGGTGCAGGTAGGGACACTGAGGGGAAATTATGGGGAGGCTGAGGGCAGGGACACTGAGGGGGGAGTTACAGGGAGGGTGCAGGTAGGGACACTGAGGGGAAATTATGGGGAGGCTGAGGGCAGGGACACTGGGGGGAGTTACAGGGAGGCTGAGGGCAGGGACACTGAGGGGGGAGTTACAGGGAGGGTGAGGGCAGGGACACTGGCGGGGAGTTACAGGGAGGGTGAGGGCAGGGACACTGGCGGGGAGTTACAGGGAGGGTGAGGGCAGGGACACTGAGGGGTGAGTTACAGGGAAGCTGAGGGCAGGGACACTAAGGGGATGTTATAGGGAGGCTGAGGGCAGGGACACTGGGGTGGAGTTACAGGGAGGGTGAGGGCAGGGACACTGAGGGGCTAGTTACAGGGAGGGTGAGGGCAGGGACACTGAGGGGTAAGTTACAGGGAGTGTGAGGGCAGGGACACTGAGCGGCAGTTACAGGGAGGTTGAGGGCAGGGACACTGGGGTGGAGTTACAGGGAGGCTGAGGGCAGGGACACTAAGGGGATGTTATAGGGAGGCTGAGGGCAGGGACACTGGGGGGAGTTACAGGGAGGCAGAGGGCAGGGACACTGGGATGGAGTTACAGGGAGGGTGAGAGCAGGGACACTGTGGGGGAGTTACAGGGAGGCTGAGGGCAGGGACACTGGGGTGGAGTTACAGTGAGGCTGAGGGCAGGGACACTGGGGTGGAGTTACAGGGAGGCTGAGGGCAGGGATACTGGGGCAGTGTCGGACTGGGGCATGTAGGGCCCACCGGGGGAATGCAGTGGTAGGGGCCCATGTTAGGGGTGTGGCCAGTCTGCAGAGGGGGTGTGGCCTGCCACCTCATTGGTTTGAGTAACCATTACAGAGTGCAACGTCTGGGCCCCTTCATAAATATATACAGTAATTTCAGCTGCTGCATGCATGATAATGTACCAGATTAATAACAGCAATGCACTGCAGAATATACACCATAGTCCAGTATAAGCAGTGGCGGATTTAGCGGGGGGCGATTAGGGCGAACGCCCCCCCTAGATATACCGCCACCGGGATGGAGGCCGGGTCCCGCTGCGGTATTGGGAACTGGTGGAGAGCGGTGCAGCGCGGCGGGGGACGAGGAGAGAGAGAGCGTCCTCACGCGCGTACAGCAGCTTCTGTTCTGACCACGCCCCCTCCTCCCTGTACGCGCATTAGGACGCTCTCTCTCTCCTCGTCCCCCGCTGCGCTGAACCGCTCTCCACCTGTTCCCAATAACGCGGCGGGACCCGGCCTCCAGTGTGTGCCATCTATGAGTAGGTGTCTCATGTGTGTGTGTGTGTCTGTGTGGTGGTGGTGGGGGGGGGTGTCCCCTGTGTCCCATTTCTCCCCCCTCTTCTCCCTGCATTATGTCCCTGCATTATTTTGCCTAATTCAGTGTGCTATATTGTGAATTTTGGCTCATTCTGCTTGCTATATTGTGAATTTTGGCTCATTCAGCGTTCTATAATGTGAATTTCGGCTCATTCAGCGTGCTATAATGTGAATTTTGGCTCATTCTGCTTGCTATAATGTGAATTTCGGCTCATTCAGCGTGCTATAATGTGAATTTTGGCTCATTCTGCTTGCTATAATGTGAATTTTGGCTCATTCAGTGTGCTACGATGTGAATTTCGGCTCATTCAGTGTGCTACAATGTGAATTTCAGCTCATTCAGTGTGCTACAATGTGAATTTCGGCTCATTCAGTGTGCTACGATGTGAATTTCGGCTCATTCAGTGTGCTATAATGTGAATTACGGCTCATTCTGTGTGCTATAATGTGAATTTCGGCTCATTCAGTGTGCTATAATGTGAATTTCGGCTCAATCTGTGTGCTGTTGAAACAGTATTTGTCGGCAGATAAGAACCACTTGGCCCATCTAGTCTTCCCCTTTTTTTTTTTTTTTACATTATTTTTATCTCTAACCTTATGTGATCCTTATTTCTTTGTAAGAATATCCTTATGTCTATCCCATGCATATTTAAATTGCCCTAGTGTCTTAGCCTCTACCACCTCTGATGGAAGGAATGGCGATTCGCCAGTCTGTATCACCAGTGCGCAGGGTTCTCTCCACTAACTGGCAACATTTTATTAGTAATGGCAACAATAGGAAATTTTAGAAGCGAACGGGAAGGGTATTACTAAGTGGGAGGGGCTATGATTAGGGGGAGGAGTTATAATTCTTAAACCGCCCCCCCTAAAAGTTAAGTCTAGATCCACCACTGAGTATAAGGTAACATATGTATAATGTATAATTCAAATGCACAGTCTGGAACCTGATCCTTAGAGCAGGAGGTAGGGCCCCAGGCAGTGGGGCCCAACGGTGGTTTCCCTGTACCCCTGTAGGCCAGTCCAAGCCTGCACTGGGGGGGAGTTACAGGGAGGCAGAGGTCAGGGACACTGGGGGAGAGTTACAGGGAGGGTGAGGGAAGGGACACTGAGGGGCGAGTTACAGGGAGGGTGAGGGCAGGGACACTAAGGGGGAGTGACAGGGAGGGTGAGGGAAGGGACACTGAGGGGCGAGTTACAGGGAGGGTGAGGGCAGGGACACTAAGGGGGAGTGACAGGGAGGGTGAGGGCAGGGACACTAAGGGGGAGTGACAGGGAGGGTGAGGGAAGGGACACTGAGGGGCGAGTTACAGGGAGGGTGAGGGCAGGAACACTGAGGGGGAGTTACAGGGAGGGTGAGGACAGGAACACTGAGAGGGAGTTACAGGGAGGGTGAGGGCAGGGACACTGAGGGGGAGTTACAGGGACGGTGAGGGCAGGAACACTGAGGGGCAAGTTACAGGGAGGGTGAGGGCAGGAACACTGGGGGGAGTTACAGGGAGGGTGATGGCAGGAACACTGGGGGGGAGTTACAGGGAGGGTGAGGGCAGGGACACTGGGGGGATATTATAGGGAGGGTGAGGGCAGGAACACTGGGAGGGAGTTACAGGGAGGGTGAGGGCAGGGACACTGGGGGGGGAGTTACAGGGAGTGTGATGGCAGGAACACTGGGGGGGAGTTACAGGGAGGGTGAGGACAGGAACACTGGGAGGGAGTTACAGGGAGGCTGAGGGCAGGGACACTGGGGTGGAGTTACAGGGAGGATGAGGGCAGGGACACTGGGGGGGAGTTACAGGGAGGGTGAGGGCAGGGATGCTGAGGGGGAGTTACAGGGAGGGTGAGGGCAGGGATGCTGAGAGGGAGTTACAGGGAGGGTGAGGGCAGGGACACTGAGGGGGGAGTTACAGGGAGGCTGAGGGCAGGGACACTGGCGGGGAGTTACAGGGAGGGTGAGGGCAGGGATGCTGAGGGGGGAGTTACAGGGAGGCTGAGGGCAGGGACACTGGCGGGGAGTTACAGGGAGGGTGAGGGCAGGGACACTGAGGGGGGAGTTACAGGGAGGCTGAGGGCAGGGACACTGGCGGGGAGTTACAGGGAGGGTGAGGGCAGGGACACTGGGGTGGAGTTACAGGGAGGCTGAGGGCAGGGACACTGGGGCAGTGTCGGACTGGGGCATGTAGGGCCCACCGGGGGAATGCAGTGGTAGGAGCCCATGTTAGGGGTGTGGCCAGTCTGCAGAGGGGGTGTGGCCTGCCACCTCATTGGTTTGAGTAACCATTAGAGAGTGCAACGTCTGGGCCCCTTCATAAATATATACAGTAATTTCAGCTGCTGCATGCATGATAATGTACCAGATTAATAACAGCAATGCACTGCAGAATATACACCATAGTCCAGTATAAGGTAACATATGTATAATGTATAATTCAAGTGCACAGTCTGGAACCTGATCCTTAGAGCAGGAGGTGGGGCCCCAGGCAGTGGGGCCCACCGGTGGTTTCCCTGTACCCCTGTAGGCCAGTCCAAGCCTGCACTGGGGGGGAGTTACAGGGAGGCAGAGGTCAGGGACACTGGGGGAGAGTTACAGGGAGGGTGAGGGAAGGGACACTGAGGGGCGAGTTACAGGGAGGGTGAGGGCAGGGACACTAAGGGGGAGTGACAGGGAGGGTGAAGGAAGGGACACTGAGGGGCGAGTTACAGGGAGGGTGAGGGCAGGGACACTAAGGGGGAGTGACAGGGAGGGTGAGGGACACTGAGGGGGAGTTACAGGGAGGGTGAGGACAGGAACACTGAGAGGGAGTTACAGGGAGGGTGAGGGCAGGGACACTGAGGGGGAGTTACAGGGACGGTGAGGGCAGGGACACTGAGGGGCGAGTTACAGGGAGGGTGAGGGCAGGAACACTGGGAGGGAGTTACAGTGAGGCTGAGGGCAGGGACACTGGGGGGGAGTTACAGGGAGGGTGAGGGCAGGGATGCTGAGGGGGAGTTACAGGGAGGGTGAGGGCAGGGATGCTGAGAGGGAGTTACAGGGAGGGTGAGGGCAGGGATGCTGAGGGGGAGTTACAGGGAGGGTGAGGGCAGGGATGCTGAAAGGGAGTTACAGGGAGGGTGAGGGCAGGAATGCAGAGGGGGAGTTACAGGGAGGGTGTGGGCTGGGATGCTGAGGGGGAGTTACAGGGAGGGTGAGGGCAGGAACACTGGGGGGAGTTACAGGGAGTGTGATGGCAGGAACACTGGGGGGAGTTACAGGGAGTGTGATGGCAGGAACACTGGGGGGGAGTTACAGGGAGTGTGATGGCAGGAACACTGGGGAGATGTTACAGGGAGGGTGAGGGCAGGAACACTGGGGGGGAGTTACAGGGAGGGTGAGGGCAGGGACACTGGGGGGATGTTACAGGGAGGGTGAGGGCAGGAACACTGGGAGGGAGTTACAGGGAGTGTGATGGCAGGAACACTGGGGGGGAGTTACAGGGAGGGTGAGGGCAGGGACACTGGGGGGATGTTATAGGGAGGGTGAGGGCAGGGACACTGGGGGGGAGTTAAAGGGAGGGTGAGGGCAGGAACACTGGGAGGGAGTTACAGGGAGGGTGAGGGCAGGGACACTGGGGGGGGAGTTACAGGGAGGGTGAGGGCAGGAACACTGGGGGGGAGTTACAGGGAGGGTGAGGGCAGGGACACTGAGGGGAGTTACAGGGAGGCAGAGGGCAGGGACACTGGGGGGGAGTTACAGGGAGGGTGAGGGCAGGAACACTGGGGGGGAGGTACAGGGAGGGTGAGGGCAGGGACACTGGGGGGAGTTACAGGGAGGCAGAGGGCAGGGACACTGGGGGGGAGTTACAGGGAGGGTGAGGGCAGGAACACTGGGGGGAGTTACAGGGAGGGTGAGGGCAGGGACACTGGGGGGAGTTACAGGGAGGGTGAGGGCAGGGACACTGAGGGGGAGTTACAGGGAGGGTGAGGGCAGGGGCACTGGGGGGAGTTACAGGGAGGCAGAGGGCAGGGACACTGGGGGGAGTTACAGGGAGGGTGAGGGCAGGAACACTGGGGGGGAGTTACAGGGAGGGTGAGGGCAGGGACACTGAGGAGATGTTATAGGGAGGGTGAGGGCAGGGACACTGAGGGGGAGTTACAGGGAGGGTGAGGTCAGGGACACTGAGGGGGGGAGTTACAGGGAGGGTGTGGGCAGAGACACTGAGGGGGAAGTTACAGGGAGGCTGAGGGCAGGGACACTGAGGGTGGGGGAGTTACAGGGAGGCTGAGGGCAGGGACACTGAGGGGGGGAGTTATGGAGAGGCTGAGGGCAGGGACACTGAGGGGGGGAGTTACAGGGAGGGTGTGGGCAGGGACACTGAGGGGGAAGATACAGGGAGGGTGTGGGCAGGGGCACTGAGGGAGGAGTTACAGGGAGGCTGAGGGCAGGGACACTGAGTGGATACTGGATACACATGCACACATACACACAGGATATAAGAACATTATTAAGGCAGACTAAAAACATATTTTCAGGGCCTCTCTAACTATGATGGCACTACAAGTCCCAGCACATCCAGTTGGCAAGGTGTGCTGGGACTTGTAGTCTCAACACAGCTGGACAGATAGTCAGTGGTCTAGATACCTCTCCATGTAGAGCTATTGTGTAACCTGTGATCCAGGCTGCCATGAGAGACTGCAGTGCAGTTACCATACCACAGAAAACGTGTGCTGTCATACACTGCTCTGCTGACTGTAGTGGCTGGCGTTTGGCAGCAGACCACGCGGGCAGGACCGCTGGGAAAGAAAGAGTGGCGGATGAGGAAGAAGGAAGCGTCTCACTCCCTCCCTAAACACGGAAGTGCCCCGCTCCCCACATACCTGTATATTTACCCCATTATTGTGACTGTGGTCACAGGGAGTGCAATACGAGAGAGTCTGTCTGGATCTCCTGCTGCCGGAGAGTGCGTTCTGCAGAATCGTGGAAACGGCTGTGGATGAGCACCACTAAGTGATGCTCTCAGTGATAACTACTATGTCATTCTACCCATTGGTGCGGGTGGCACCACCAGGGGGCCGCGCCCCCACTTGGCTGACACAGCAAAAACTCTGATCCGCGCTCTCATTATCCCCCGCATTGATTATTGCAATAGTCTCCTGACTGGTCTTGCTAATCATAGATTGTCACCAATACAATCCATTCTGAATGCAGCTGCGAGGCTAATCTTCCTCGCTAGACGTTCATCGTCTGCAGATACGCTCTGTCAGTCCCTCCATTGGTTACCGGTATTCTACCGTATTAAATGTAAAAAGCTTTTACTGACATACAAGGCCATTAACCAAACTGCACCAACATACATCTCTTCACTTATCTAAAAATATCTCTCTACCCGACCTCTCCGCTCTGCACAAGATCTCTCATTCACACGCATTATTCGCCCCCATGCACGATTACAGGACTTTCTTCGGGCTGCACCCACTCTGTTGAATGCCCTCCCACGCACAATAAGACTCTCCTCTAGTCTCCAAACCTTCAAGCATTCTTTGAAAACTCACCTCTCCAGGCAGCTTCTAGAACCGCTCACTCATCCTTCATAAGCTTTCCTATCCAATTACACCCCCACTGTACAGCCCACACATATCCTCATATACATTGGCGTTTCTACCATGGGTGCAACGTGTGCAGTGCACATAGGCCTCTGGGTCCAGGGGATCCCACACACTGCACCCATGCTGTGTTAATACTTTCTGTACCATTCCAGAGTCCCGCGACGGGCAGTGAAGCTGCTGAATCCGCAGCAGCAGCCGCGGCAAAAATCAGTCCCACAATGGCTGCCATGCATGGGCACTGGGAAATTAGTCTCCGGACCATGGTGGGCACCATGGCCCTCATTCCGAGTTGATCGGTCGCAAGGCGAATTTAGCAGAGTTACACACGCTAAGCCGCCGCCTACTGGGAGTGAATCTTAGCTTCTTAAAATTGCGACCGATGTATTCGCAATATTGCGATTACTAACTACTTAGCAGTTTCAGAGTAGCTTCAGACTTACTCTGCCTGTGCGATCAGTTCAGTGCTTGTCGTTCCTGGTTGACGTCACAAACACACCCAGCGTTCGCCCAGGCACTCCCACCGTTTCCCCGGCCACTCCTGCGTTTTTTCCGGAAACGGTAGCGTTTTCAGCCACACGCCCCTGAAACGCCGTGTTTCCGCCCAGTAACACCCATTTCCTGTCAATCACATTACGATCGCCGGAGCGATGAAAAAGCCGTGAGTAAAATTACTTTCTTCATAGTAAAGTTACTTGGCGCAGTCGCAGTGCGAACATTGCGCATGCGTACTAAGCGGATTTTCACTGCGATGCGATGAAAAATACCGAGCGAACAACTCGGAATGAGGGCCCATGTTTCCGGAGACTTGTGCATGCGCAGTAGACTCCAGCACATTGTCAGAGCCTACATTAATGTGGAGGGGGCCCACCTGGAAACTGCCCATGGGCCCCCTCCCTCTTAAAACGCCCCTGCTCACATATTTTTTCTGTCTTCACTTTCCCATCCTCCTGACCCCAGGCCAATATCACTGAGTGACCGTATCATACATCTCACCATGAACCTCTATAATCAGGTGGACAACTATGCAAAAGACAGCACCTATCCTTGTGTATCAATGCCTATCTCCCTATAGATCGTAATCTTGCGAGCAGGGCCTTCCTACCTATATGTGGATACACACGAGGCAGTGTGCTCAGTGAGCGACAATGTCTAGTGTGTCGCCCTCCTGTGCCGGGCCGCCCACTGTGCGATAGTCCAAATTTATCTGCATGCAGAGCCGAAGCAACGCCACAGGCCGGATCATACACGGAGCACTACAAAGCTGCAATAGACAGCAATGACCAGGTACGCGAGCCTAATACTCCATAACTTGGTGCATTGTTGAAACTGCCGCCATCCTGATCACATGACCGCAGGAATCCTAAAGAGGAGAGAGGAGACCCCAGAAAACAGCTGATGCCAGACCCGTCAAGGGCCAACTTGGGATCAAGAGTTGCTCTCACTTAGAGTGTGATTTACTAAATTGGCCAACGCTCTGAAAATCCATATGTACCAAGCTCCAGGATGCAATGAATGCAATATGGCATAAAGTCCGGTTTTGTATTTTTGACCGCATTTCTGACCTTAGTACATCTCGCCCATACTCTCTTCAATTAAGGACATTATTGGTGGGGAGAATACGTGCTTGGCAAACAGAAAACAGCAATACTGTAGTGTAGACTAAAATAGAATTTTTTAAAAAGCAAAATAATATAGATTTTCAGCGAAATTCTGTGTTTCTCCCAGATTAAAACTGCAATGGACAATTTCTTAGTACTGTATGTCGCATTCTGCCACCATCAGAACCAGCGCTAAATAAAGGACAATGAACTACTGGGGAAACATGTGAATAGATTTGCATATAAGCTTAATTATGTCACTGTTGAGCTTTTAACCGCAATGTGCATGAGAATAAAACCACTCCTTCCATCGGTGTAAGATGAAAGACCTGTAATTAGTGTTCCGAGTCACAAATATTAACACACCTAATTTTCTCATTTGCATCTTCTTCCAGAAGAACCTTTATCTTTGGCTTTTGCGAAAAACCTGTTTCCCCTTTTCTGCAGATAAAAAATCCGGCTCAAGACATTTAAATGAGAATATTAGTGTGTTTATACAAACACGCTAATGGGTTTCCTATCTTTATTACACCTTCTACGGCGAAGCTTTTTTTTTGTTGTTAATTTCCATCACCACCTTCCAGGCAGCGGCACTCATCCCCTGCGTGTCCACCGATGCAGAAGTAGTTGGCAGTCTGCTGCTGATGAGTCAGAGCATTTTGTTGTTTTCCAGTGGCTGCGCTCTCGAGGCGTCACCCTCCGAGCTGCTCCACAGAATTAATGTATGTAGGAAGATGACAGCATTCCCACTCACTACAGTTTCATTACACAACCTGCCAGTGTCTCTGTCATCCGGCCCTCTGTGGCAATGGTCACAACATAAAAATTCATTAAAATATCAAAGTTTTGTTTACTCCGCATGTCAAAGTGTTCTGATGTTGTTGCTTGTGAGACAGTTACGTATTAGTTGTCGAGTGGCTATTATTTGTGTGTGTGTGCGGGGGCGTATGTGTTTTCACCACTTAAACACAAAGCAAAAAGGCCTAACTCCCTCTATCCCAAGTTGCCACTAGTACAGCTGTTTTTGGTTTTCAGCATTCGTTAAAATCAGAATAACGGGGTGAATGCAATTAATGGCGAGGGCCGCGAGGGGCCTGTATGTAGAGATGAGCGCCTGAAATTTTTCGGGTTTTGTGTTTTGGTTTTGGGTTCGGTTCCGCGGCCGTGTTTTGGGTTCGAACGCGTTTTGGCAAAACCTCACCGAATTTTTTTTGTCGGATTCGGGTGTGTTTTGGATTCGGGTGTTTTTTTCAAAAAACACTAAAAAACAGCTTAAATCATAGAATTTGGGGGTCATTTTGATCCCAAAGTATTATTAACCTCAAAAACCATAATTTACACTCATTTTCAGTCTATTCTGAATACCTCACACCTCACAATATTATTTTTAGTCCTAAAATTTGCACCGAGGTCGCTGTGTGAGTAAGATAAGCGACCCTAGTGGCCGACACAAACACCGGGCCCATCTAGGAGTGGCACTGCAGTGTCACGCAGGATGTCCCTTCCAAAAAACCCTCCCCAAACAGCACATGACGCAAAGAAAAAAAGAGGCGCAATGAGGTAGCTGTGTGAGTAAGATTAGCGACCCTAGTGGCCGACACAAACACCGGGCCCATCTAGGAGTGGCACTGCAGTGTCACGCAGGATGGCCCTTCCAAAAAACCCTCCCCAAACAGCACATGACGCAAAGAAAAAAAGAGGCGCAATGAGGTAGCTGTGTGAGTAAGATTAGCGACCCTAGTGGCCGACACAAACACCGGGCCCATCTAGGAGTGGCACTGCAGTGTCACGCAGGATGTCCCTTCCAAAAAACCCTCCCCAAACAGCACATTACGCAAAGAAAAAAAGAGGCGCAATGAGGTAGCTGTGTGAGTAAGATTAGCGACCCTAGTGGCCGACACAAACACCGGGCCCATCTAGGAGTGGCACTGCAGTGTCACGCAGGATGGCCCTTCCAAAAAACCCTCCCCAAACAGCACATGACGCAAAGAAAAAAAGAGGCGCAATGAGGTAGCTGTGTGAGTAAGATTAGCGACCCTAGTGGCCGACACAAACACCGGGCCCATCTAGGAGTGGCACTGCAGTGTCACGCAGGATGTCCCTTCCAAAAAACCCTCCCCAAACAGCACATGACGCAAAGAAAAAAAGAGGCGCAATGAGGTAGCTGTGTGAGTAAGATTAGCGACCCTAGTGGCCGACACAAACACCGGGCCCATCTAGGAGTGGCACTGCAGTGTCACGCAGGATGTCCCTTCCAAAAAACCCTCCCCAAACAGCACATGACGCAAAGAAAAAAAGAGGCGCAATGAGGTAGCTGACTGTGTGAGTAAGATTAGCGACCCTAGTGGCCGACACAAACACCGGGCCCATCTAGGAGTGGCACTGCAGTGTCACGCAGGATGTCCCTTCCAAAAAACTCTCCCCAATCAGCACATGATGCAAAGAAAAAGAAAAGAAAAAAGAGGTGCAAGATGGAATTGTCCTTGGGCCCTCCAACCCACCCTTATGTTGTATAAACAAAACAGGACATGCACACTTTAACCAACCCATCATTTCAGTGACAGGGTCTGCCACACGACTGTGACTGATATGACGGGTTGGTTTGGACCCCCCCCAAAAAAGAAGCAATTAATCTCTCCTTGCACAAACTGGCTCTACAGAGGCAAGATGTCCACCTCATCTTCACCCTCCGATATATCACCGTGTACATCCCCCTCCTCACAGATTATCAATTCGTCCCCACTGGAATCCACCATCTCAGCTCCCTGTGTACTTTGTGGAGGCAATTGCTGCTGGTCAATGTCTCCGCGGAGGAATTGATTATAATTCATTTTAATGAACATCATCTTCTCCACATTTTCTGGATGTAACCTCGTACGCCGATTGCTGACAAGGTGAGCGGCGGCACTAAACACTCTTATTGGAGTACACACTTGTGGGAGGGCAACTTAGGTAGAATAAAGCCAGTTTGTGCAAGGGCCTCCAAATTGCCTCTTTTTCCTGCCAGTATAAGTACGGACTGTGTGACGTGCCTACTTGGATGCGGTCACTCATATAATCCTCCACCATTCTATCAATGTTGAGAGAATCATATGCAGTGACAGTAGACGACATGTCCGTAATCGTTGTCAGGTCCTTCAGTCCGGACCAGATGTCAGCATCAGCAGTCGCTCCAGACTGCCCTGCATCACCGCCAGCGGGTGGGCTCGGAATTCTGAGCCTTTTCCTCGCACCCCCAGTTGCGGGAGAATGTGAAGGAGGAGATGTTGACAGGTCGCGTTCCGCTTGACTTGACAATTTTGTCACCAGCAGGTCTTTCAACCCCAGCAGACCTGTGTCTGCCGGAAAGAGAGATCCAAGGTAGGCTTTAAATCTAGGATCGAGCACGGTGGCCAAAATGTAGTGCTCTGATTTCAACAGATTGACCACCCGTGAATCCTTGTTAAGCGAATTAAGGGCTGCATCCACAAGTCCCACATGCCTAGCGGAATCGCTCCCTTTTAGCTCCTTCTTCAATGCCTCCAGCTTCTTCTGCAAAAGCCTGATGAGGGGAATGACCTGACTCAGGCTGGCAGTGTCTGAACTGACTTCACGTGTGGCAAGTTCAAAGGGCATCAGAACCTTGCACAACGTTGAAATCATTCTCCACTGCACTTGAGACAGGTGCATTCCACCTCCTATATCGTGCTCAATTGTATAGGCTTGAATGGCCTTTTGCTGCTCCTCCAACCTCTGAAGCATATAGAGGGTTGAATTCCACCTTGTTACCACTTCTTGCTTCAGATGATGGCAGGGCAGGTTCAGTAGTTTTTGGTGGTGCTCCAGTCTTCTGTACGTGGTGCCTGTACGCCGAAAGTGTCCCGCAATTTTTCTGGCCACCGACAGCATCTCTTGCACGCCCCTGTCGTTTTTTAAAAAATTCTGCACCACCAAATTCAAGGTATGTGCAAAACATGGGACGTGCTGGAATTTGCCCATATTTAATGCACACACAATATTGCTGGCGTTGTCCGATGCCACAAATCCACAGGAGAGTCCAATTGGGGTAAGCCATTCCGCGATGATCTTCCTCAGTTGCCGTAAGAGGTTTTCAGCTGTGTGCGTATTCTGGAAAGCGGTGATACAAAGCGTAGCCTGCCTAGGAAAGAGTTGGCGTTTGCGAGATGCTGCTACTGGTGCCGCCGCTGCTGTTCTTGCGGCGGGAGTCCATACATCTACCCAGTGGGCTGTCACAGTCATATAGTCCTGACCCTGCCCTGCTCCACTTGTCCACATGTCCGTGGTTAAGTGGACATTGGGTACAACTGCATTTTTTAGGACACTGGTGAGTCTTTTTCTGACGTCCGTGTACATTCTCGGTATCGCCTGCCTAGAGAAGTGGAACCTAGATGGTATTTGGTAACGGGGGCACACTGCCTCAATAAATTGTCTAGTTCCCTGTGAACTAACGGCGGATACCGGACGCACGTCTAACACCAAAATAGTTGTCAAGGCCTCAGTTATCCGCTTTGCAGTAGGATGACTGCTGTGATATTTCATCTTCCTCGCAAAGGACTGTTGAACAGTCAATTGCTTACTGGAAGTAGTACAAGTGGGCTTACGACTTCCCCTCTGGGATGACCATCGACTCCCAGCGGCAACAACAGCAGCGCCAGCAGCAGTAGGCGTTACACGCAAGGATGCATCGGAGGAATCCCAGGCAGGAGAGGACTCGTCAGAATTGCCAGTGACATGGCCTGCAGGACTATTGGCATTCCTGGGGAAGGAGGAAATTGACACTGAGGGAGTTGGTGGGGTGGTTTGCGTGAGCTTGGTTACAAGAGGAAGGGATTTACTGGTCAGTGGACTGCTTCCGCTGTCACCCAAAGTTTTTGAACTTGTCACTGACTTATTATGAATGCGCTGCAGGTGACGTATAAGGGAGGATGTTCCGAGGTGGTTAACGTCCTTACCCCTACTTATTACAGCTTGACAAAGGGAACACACGGCTTGACACCTGTTGTCCGCATTTCTAGTGAAATACCTCCACACCGAAGAGCTGATTTTTTTGGTATTTTCACCTGGCATGTCAACGGCCATATTCCTCCCACGGACAACAGGTGTCTCCCCGGGTGCCTGACTTAAACAAACCACCTCACCATCAGAATCCTCCTGGTCAATTTCCTCCCCAGCGCCAGCAACACCCATATCCTCCTCATCCTGGTGTACTTCAACACTGACATCTTCAATCTGACTATCAGGAACTGGACTGCGGGTGCTCCTTCCAGCACTTGCAGGGGGCGTGCAAATGGTGGAAGGCGCATGCTCTTCACGTCCAGTGTTGGGAAGGTCAGGCATCGCAACCGACACAATTGGACTCTCCTTGTGGATTTGGGATTTCGAAGAATGCACAGTTCTTTGCTGTGCTGCTTTTGCCAGCTTGAGTCTTTTCATTTTTCTAGCGAGAGGCTGAGTGCTTCCATCCTCATGTGAAGCTGAACCACTAGCCATGAACATAGGCCAGGGCCTCAGCCGTTCCTTGCCACTCCGTGTGGTAAATGGCATACAGTATTGGCAAGTTTACGCTTCTCCTCCGACAATTTTATTTTAGGTTTTGGAGTCCTTTTTTTTCTGATATTTGGTGTTTTGGATTTGACATGCTCTGTACTATGACATTGGGCATCGGCCTTGGCAGACGACGTTGCTGGCATTTCATCGTCTCGGCCATGACTAGTGGCAGCAGCTTCAGCACGAGGTGGAAGTGGATCTTGATCTTTCCCTAATTTTGGAACCTCAACATTTTTGTTCTCCATATTTTAATAGGCACAACTAAAAGGCACCTCAGGTAAACAATGGAGATGGATACTAGTATACAATTATGGACTGCCTGCCGACTGCAGACACAGAGGTAGCCACAGCCGTGAACTACCGTACTGTACTGTGTCTGCAGCTAATATAGACTGGTTGATAAAGAGAAGATGTCTATGTAACTATGTATGTATAAAGAAGACTGAAAAAAATCCACGGTTAGGTGGTATACAATTATGGACGGACTGCCTGCCGAGTGCAGACACAGAGGTAGCCACAGCCGTGAACTACCGTACTGTACTGTGTCTGCAGCTAATATAGACTGGTTGATAAAGAGAAGATGTCTATGTAACTATGTATGTATAAAGAAGAATGAAAAAAATCCACGGTTAGGTGGTATTACAATTATGGACGGACTGCCTGCCGAGTGCAGAGACACAGAGGTAGCCACAGCCGTGAACTACCGTACTGTGTCTGCTGCGACTGGATGATAAATGATATAAAAAATATATATATCACTACTGCAGCCGGACAGGTATATATTATATATTATATAATGACGGACCTGCTGGACACTGTCTGTCAGCAGAATGAGTTTTATTTTTATAGAATAAAAAAAAAAAAAACACACAAGTGAAGTCACACGACGAGTGTTTAACTTTTTCAGGCAATCACAATATAAGTATACTACTAACTATACTGGTGGTCAGTGTGGTCAGGTCACTGGTCAGTCACACTGGCAGTGGCACTCCTGCAGCAAAAGTGTGCACTGTTTAATTTTAATATAATATGTACTCCTGGCTCCTGCTATAACCTATAACTGGCACTGCAGTAGTGCTCCCCAGTCTCCCCCACAATTATAAGCTGTGTGAGCTGAGCAGTCAGACAGATATATAATATATATAGATGATGCAGCACACTGGCCTGAGCCTGAGCAGTGCACACAGATATGGTATGTGACTGACTGAGTCACTGTGTGTATCGCTTTTTTCAGGCAGAGAACGGATATATTAAATAAACTGCACTGTGTGTCTGGTGGTCACTCACTATATAATATATTATGTACTCCTGGCTCCTGCTATAACCTATAACTGGCACTGCAGTAGTGCTCCCCAGTCTCCCCCACAATTATAAGCTGTGTGAGCTGAGCAGTCAGACAGATATATATAATATTATATATAGATAATAGATGATGCAGCACACTGGCCTGAGCCTGAGCAGTGCACACAGATATGGTATGTGACTGACTGAGTCACTGTGTGTATCGCTTTTTTCAGGCAGAGAACGGATATATTAAATAAACTGCACTGTGTGTCTGGTGGTCACTCACTATATAATATATTATGTACTCCTGGCTCCTGCTATAACCTATAACTGGCACTGCAGTAGTGCTCCCCAGTATCCCCCACAATTATAAGCTGTGTGAGCTGAGCAGTCAGACAGATATATATAATATTATATATAGATAATAGATGATGCAGCACACTGGCCTGAGCCTGAGCAGTGCACACAGATATGGTATGTGACTGACTGAGTCACTGTGTGTATCGCTTTTTTCAGGCAGAGAACGGATATATTAAATAAACTGCACTGTGTGTCTGGTGGTCACTCACTATATAATATATTATGTACTCCTGGCTCCTGCTATAACCTATAACTGGCACTGCAGTAGTGCTCCCCAGTCTCCCCCACAATTATAAGCTGTGTGAGCTGAGCAGTCAGACAGATATATATAATATTATATAATAGATAATAGATGATGCAGCACACTGGCCTGAGCCTGAGCAGTGCACACAGATATGGTATGTGACTGAGTCACTGTGTGCTGTGTATCGCTTTTTTCAGGCAGAGAACGGATTATAAAGTAAACTGCACTGTCCTCACTAGTAAACTCTCTCCACTCAGTCTCTACACTTCTGCAGTAACAGTACTCCTCCTAGTCAGCTCCAGTAAATCTCTCTCAGTCTCTTATAATCTAAATGGAGAGGACGCCAGCCACGTCCTCTCCCTATCAATCTCAATGCACGTGTGAAAATGGCGGCGACGCGCGGCTCCTTATATAGAATCCGAGTCTCGCGATAGAATCCGAGCCTCGCGAGAATCCGACAGCGTCATGATGACGTTCGGGCGCGCTCGGGTTAACCGAGCAAGGCGGGAAGATCCGAGTCGCTCGGACCCGTGAAAAAAAACATGAAGTTCTGGCGGGTTCGGATTCAGAGAAACCGAACCCGCTCATCTCTACCTGTATGTTGGGATTTTTTGTGTTTTCTAAATAGCGTCATTCTTCCTAGCACCCGCTGTGATCTCGCAAACTGCGAGCAAATTTCCAGTATGGCAATAACACGGTCTGCAGTCTTTGTAGCTTCTGTAAACATGAACACAAACGTGATATAATTTTAAACACACTGAATAATCATTACAGCAATAGTACATGCAAAAAAATAATAGAAAATAAAGCCACCCCGAAAGCGCTGCCGACACGCCCTCGTTGCAGGCAGGGGAGGCAGGGGAGGTAGGAGGCAGTGCCTCCCCTGTCATTAGTGATTAAAATAATACGAAGAAGATACTTATGACACATATCTGCTTTAGCCTTTACTTTATTTTAATCATTTTTACCTTATTTAAAAATGTTTTTAATGTATTTCAGAGGCACCGCTCTCGGTGCCTCCCGCTATCTGAGAAAGGACCGGAAGCAGGGAGCGGGGCCAAGCGTTAGGCAGTTAAAGCCCATTAAAAAAAGCAGCAAAAGCGGCACTTTTCACCCATATGAAAGCACGCCCCTGTCACTAACACTGATGTGATTGAGCAGTGGCGGATTAAGGGGGGGGGGGGCACGTTGTCTAGTCTTTAATAATTATTATTATATACATAGGCAGCCGCCTACTCGCCCCCCACCCCGCCCGTTCCCCAGTAATGCAGTCCGACCACAGGGGAAGGAGGAGCCGTGATCCCCTCTGCTCTTTCAATTACAATGGCCCCGCTACCATCAGCTCCCATTTGTCTTCTATCCAGCCACACCTGGACACATTGGGGAGTGCTGACAACGAAGGTGAGAATAACAAGTAGGGGTTTGCACTGGGCAGAGCACACAGACGAAGTCAAGGCAGAAGGGTGGGCAGACTGTGTATGCTCCAGGGGGTTGTGATGTGTCCTGTGTGTTTTCCTTAATTTAGCTCCAGCAGCACCAATGACACTGGTAATGAGCTACCTCACACTTTCTATATATATGAGACTGATATGTGATCACCAGCACTGGCAGCCATATCAGTCTGTATCCCCGTGCTGCATCTCTTATTGCATTAGGTAGAGTACTGGGCATGGGCTGGTGGAAGACTATTACTAGCCAAGGGCGGGCAGTGGTCATGCCACATCCAGGGCACATCCCTCACCCAGTCACCCAGAGCTGGCACCGACTGCTGTCACCCTCTTCCTGTCACCAGCTTCCTGGCATCAACCTCTTCCTGTCACCCACAGCTGGCACTGATGCTGTCAAACTCTGCCTGCTACCCTCTCCCTGGCATCACCCTCTCCCCGTCACCCACAGCTGGCACTGACTGCTGTCAAACTCTCCCTGCTACCCTCTCCCTGGCATCACCCTCTCCCCGTCACCCACAGCTAGCACTGACTTGCTTGTCACAAACTGCTGTCATCCTTTCCCTAGCGTCACCCTCTCCCTGTCACCCTCACCCTCTCCCTAGCATCACCTACTGCTGTCACCCACTGCCTCTCTCTGCCATCACCCACTGCCTTTCTCCATCACCCACTACACCTCTCCGTCACCCTTTACCTGTCACCTCACTGCCTCTCTCCATCACCCTCTCCCTAGTAACACCTTCTCACTGATGTCACCCACCTGCTATCACCCTTTCCCTGGTGTTACCCTCTTATTCTCACCCACTGCTGTCATCCTCTCCCTGGTGTCACCCTCTCCCTGTCACCCACTTCCTCTCTCTGACACCCTCTCCCTGTCACCCACTGCATCTCCCTTGCATCACCGTCTCCTCTTCACCATCTCTCTCCTGTCACCCTCTGCTCTTCCAAAGCATCACAACCTCCTCCTCATATGACCATGCCCCTTGTTGTGAGGCCACACCCTGAATGCAAGACCATGCTCAGCAAGGGTATGCAAAGCAGGGAGGCGCTTGTCTGGGGAGGCGCTCTCCCCACTCTGCTACCCTGCTGAGCAGTAGCACCAGCACGGTACTCTGACTTCACGTCCTGACAGAGCGGCGCCGCGCCGGTGGAAGCAAGGCAGCCACAGTCACAGTGAGAGAGCTCTGCTGCTGCATTCTGGAGGAGGGGCAGTATGTGGGTGGGGCGGGGAACCGTGAACCAATAGCGTCAGGGCAGGGGTGGGAGTGGGAGGGATGCCGCCTGCTGCTGTTTGCCATACTTAGATGCCGGCCAACGCAGATGTGGAGAATCAGAGGTTAGCGCCTGTACCTGCACGCTCAGTGAGACCTGGAAGGCACTACAATGAGCGGCCCACCACAGACACTGAAGTGGAGCAGCTATAGCTGGTCTAATGGATCAGGTAAGCAGCTCAGTTCAATAGGCAGCACTGACTCGGTGTGGGAGGGAAGGTGGAGGAACACTGTGGTTGTGGGGGGTGACACAATTGCTTGGAGATAATATGGGTAGAGGGTGACACTGTGGCTAAGAGAGAACACAGGGGTAAGGGGTGACAATGGCAGGGTGAGAACACAGGGGTAGAGGGTGAAATAAATAATGGATTGCGTAGAATAAAAACATAGGGGGTCATTCCGAGTTGTTCGCTCGCTAGCAGATTTTAGCAGCATTGCACACGCTAGGCCGCCGCCCTCTGGGAGTGAATCTTAGCTTAGCAGAATAGCGAACAAAAGATTAGCAGAATTGCGAATAGAACATTCTTAGCAGTTTCTGAGTAGCTCCAGACCTACTCACAGATTGCGATCAGCTCAGCCCGTTTCGTTCCTGGTTTGACGTCACAAACACGCCCAGCGTTCGGCCAGCCACTCCCCTGTTTCTCCAGACACTCCCGCGTTTTTTCCTGGCACGCCTGCGTTTTTCCGCACACTCCCAGAAAACGGTCAGTTTCCGCCCAGAAACACCCACTTCCTGTCAATCACACTCCGATCACTTCAACGATGAAAATTCTTCGTTCGGACGTGAGTAAATCTACTAAGTTTTGTGCTAAAATACTTAGCGCATGCGCACTGCGTACCATGCGCATGCGCATTTTTGCCTTAATCACTCCGTTGCGAAAATCGGCAACGAGCGAACAACTCGGAATGACCCCCATAGGCCGAAAGATGATAAAGTTAGAGGCACAGAGAAGCAGAAGCGGGCTGATAATGTCGATTTTATCTTAAAACATAAAGCTATACCTTTAAACACACTTTTACCATGGAGCCGCTGCAGCCGCTAGACTTAATATGCACTCTACGTACCTTTTACGCTATTTACGTAATGAGTCCCGTACAATGTACGGACTCTGCATACAAACGCCGCGCTGGCGGTACAAAGTACCCGCAGCGCGTACACACCCAATTGATAACGCTTTTAAACCTTATACAGCTAAGCAATACAATAATGAATACACTTTAAACCTTAGCAGGGAAAATAGGACACGACACCAATTGTGATTTTACCGCTGGGTTCCGACACCACAGTGGATTATTTCTGAAAGGGGGTTTACAATACAAATTATGCACTACAATACAACAGAGTAAATGGCTACAGTCAATGTACATACGTGAGTAGATTCGCTTGCGCAACCCGGCCCGGTCCTCCGCAATCAGGTTGATAGCGTTGTGAGTCTTGTGTGTGGCCAGGCTGCAGCAGGCTTTATTTATACAATTCTTCCAAAAGCAATACAATGGATACTGTAATCCCGTTGTCCATTGGACACAGGAATGCACTTTTACAGTACAGGAGAGGTCATAGGTTGATTTGAAAAGGTGGGCGATGTCTTTCCCAACTGCTCTTGTGGGTGGTCTCCCTCAGGAACATGCGATCTTCCGCAAACCAACACCGGAATGTTACCCTTAAAATACCCTACAGCTGGATACCAAACACCACCTTATAACCTTAGTCTGTCCCCTCCTATCCTGTAAAGGTGAATCCCTTTGTTCTGGAATCATTTAAACTGTTGATACTTTCTGGTGTGATGCAGGGGGACTATGTGTACAATGTGCAGTATTTGGATTAAATATGTAATGTTTTGATAGCTCTCCATGCGTTCACAAACTCCGCTGTAAATACCCACACCACGCGCAGGACCACGGGAGCGACCATACGCAAATTGCGGATATGTGCACGCACGGCAGAACAAGTGCACGCGCAGCGGGCATGAGTGTGTGGTTTGTACTTGATGTGTGTGCTGCAATATTTTTCGACTTTGACAAGGCACAGAGAGACAAGAGGGGGTACTGATAGAGGCAAAACAGGGCACAGAGAGCCAGAATGGGGAACACAGAAGCAGTATGGGGCACAGAGAGGCAGATACAGATAGAGGCATAAAGAGGCAGAAAAGCGTACAGATAGAGGGAGAAAGGGGAACATAAAGAGGCACAGACAGAACGGAGCATAGGTTGAAGCACAGACAGAATGGAGCACATACTGTATAGAAGCACGGACAGACAGACAGACGGGGATAGAAGGAAATGTCTAATTGCATGGACACTGCCTTTCCTTGTGAGATTACACCCATTTTTGTGGTGTGTGATTTTGGCACACGCTATCTCTTAATTAAAGATGGGAGGGCGCAAATTTATAGTTTGAAGGGGGGCGCTAAACACCCTAGAACCGGCCCTGCTCACCAGCCACTGACCTCACCGCACGCCACTGATGGATAGCGTCCAGAATGGATAGCGGCATCACTGGACAATTCCGTAGTCTCCTGGAATTCATGCAAGTATGCAAATCACTTGGGGGGGGGGGCAAATTGTACTTTTATTCGGCTGCATCTATGTAATATTTATCTTGGGGGACAAAAAAAATACAGTGGCATGCTGCGCTAGTGTACATACGGGGAGGTGCATCAAAGCACGGAGAAAGATAAAGAGGAGAGACATAAAGTAATAGCCAACCAGCTGCTAACTGTCATTTTTCAAACACAGCCTGTAACATGACAGTTAGGAGCTGATTGGCTTGTACTTTTTCTCCAAGGTTTGATATATCTCCCCCATAGAGTGGGACCCCTGATTACGATAATATCTGTTTCCTGATGAGCATATATGGAGAGAAGATCTGCCCCAGCTTAGATAAAAAGAAAAAAAAAAGTAATATAATCAAAGACATCCAAGCAATGGCCCTCATTCCGAGTTGTTCGCTCGTTCTTTTTCATCGCATCGCAGTGAAAATCCGCTTAGTACGCATGCGCAAAGTTCGCACTGCGACTGCGCCAAGTAACTTTACTATGAAGAAAGTATTTTTACTCACGGCTTTTTCTTCGCTCCGGCGATCGTAATGTGATTGACAGGAAATGGGTGTTACTGGGCGGAAACACGGCGTTTCAGGGGCGTGTGGCTGAAAACGCTACCGTTTCCGGAAAAAACGCAGGAGTGGCCGGAGAAACGGTGGGAGTGCCTGGGCGAACGCTGGGTGTGTTTGTGACGTCAACCAGGAACGACAAGCACTGAAATGATCGCACAGGCAGAGTAAGTCTGGAGCTACTCTGAAACTGCTAAGTAGTTAGTAATCGCAATATTGCGAATACATCGGTCGCAATTTTAAGAAGCTAAGATTCACTCCCAGTAGGCGGCGGCTTAGCGTGTGTAACTCTGCTAAATTCGCCTTGCGACCGATCAACTCGGAATGAGGGCCAATGTCGGGCGCCACAGTTAGTATTAGCATAAATATACTTTTTATTTAATTTGGATACCACAGGCTACAAAGGGCCAAAAAAATTAACGTTAGTTTTCCGCAGCTAATGAGACCCCACAGGTGTTTTTTTTTATAGGGGTTGCGCTCACTAATATGTGTCATTGTACAAATGCCATGCGTGTTTTTTGTTCCTTTTTTTTTTTTTTTTAGTTCTATAGTTTTGGGTTTTTTTTTTACATGTTTTTTGTTTTATTTTTTTAACTCAGGACAGACTTTTTCTTTATTTTCTGTTATTTTTGTGTGACTTTTGCCCGCTGGTGCTCAGAGGTGTTACGTTTAAGATGTAAAACAAAAATGATTTTCCTGCGTTAAGTCCTATTCATTTATAAATCAGCATTTGATCAATAACAGTAATTCTGCCTAAATTATATAAGCCGCTCGCAACATATTGAGAGACTGAGAGTGGTTGCTATGGAAACAGAATCTATGTTCGCACTGTTGAGCAGCTGCACCTCCCACCTCAAACTAGTTTTCTTTCTTTCTTTTTTTTTAACCAGTTCTCCCATCAGCATGCACTGTGGAATCCTACATATCATATAGATTTCAAAGTTGTCAGGTAACCCAGGAGGAAAAAAAAAACCAAAATGAGTACAGTAGGTTCCACCTGCCAGAGATGGCAGTCTACGGACTTCCGAAAAGGACTGGCACCGTGTGTGACCTCCTTCCTGCAGATGACAAAACATTTTCTGCAAGCCTTCCGACTCCTCGTTCTCTCCCATTATCAGCAGATGACGTGTATTCATTTTTATTTGAAATAAGTCACCCATATAAGAACGCAAGTCCGTTAGGCCAGCTCATGAGCCAATTATAAAGGACACGATTTAAAAAAAAAACACCTAAAAAAACAAAATCAACATATTTTAGCATCCCAGGTAAGCATTAGCAATTCAGGATGTCAGTTTAGTGCAGCAGTGCAGAACGTGGATGAGACTTACGCTTTAGAATGTTTTCATTTGCTGTTTGTGTAGAGAGCGATTTAGGAGGAGGGAAGGGTGGTGGTGGTGGGGGGGGGGGGGGGGTCTAGAAAGCCAGCAAAATATCGAACAGATAATCCCACCTTCTCCCTTCTCCGTAACACACCCAGGGCCGGATTAAGCCTTGGGGGGGCCTGGGGCACTTAGGACAGGGAGGCCCTGGTGGAGGGGAGGGGGGGGGGGTGTATTTTAGGTTGTGCATACCTCTCAACATGACCCATTTCGGAAAGTACAAAATGCTCTCTACCTGGACTTCCCTTTTTATATATGATTGCCATCACAACTATTTCATTGATAGAAAAGGTATTTCAACAAAAATTATTACAATTATAAATTAAGAGGGAAGTTCAGGTAGAGAGCATTTTGTCCCTCCTGGAATGGGTCATGTTGGGATGTATGGGTTGTGTATATTAAATATAAACCAATGGTGTATGTTAGATTTAAGCTAATAGTTTAATAAGGCCTGGGTACTGTTTATATCTCCACCTAATAAAGGGACATCTATTTTATAATGTTTTCCTGCAGTGGAAAAAAGACAACTTAAGCTTACAATACACATAGAAAAATAAAATCTATAATTTATCTTGCAAAAATGCAATAGCAGCAGCCTCTGTGCTACTTACACACTGGGACAGGACTCAGGAGGATGCTCTGTGTGTCTGTCTCTCTAGACATGAAGCATCTCATTAGATAACAGGTTACACAGGACCCTGGCACCCAGGTGGGAAGAGAAGCTGGGATCCCTGGGTCACTTACAGCTCTCTCCCCTCTGCTATCTCTCCTCTGGTCAGGAAGCTCCGTTGGTATCTCTTGAAACCTTATACTCCTGTGTCTATGCCTGCAATGCATACAGTCCTGCTCACATTCTGGCAGCTTAGTTCTGCTGCTGCACAAGAGGGTGAGCTAGTCTTGTCAGTATGCTCTGGCTGGGGGGTCCCTTGACAGAGGGGGGCCCGGGGTACAGTATGCCTTCCATCCTACAATCTGGCTATGAACACACCCCAGATTGTAATTGACCCTCCCTTTGACAGACACGAGAAAGCCAAGATTTCAGAAAATTATTTTCGGTAGAAAGTAGAAGAAATATGTTTACACGCCGGTATGAGGATAGTAGTGTAGTGAGACGAGTGATTACATTGTTTCCATGTTATTACACTGGTTGTATCAATTGCTTTCATATACAGTACTTCCACTGCGAGCACCTGGCGCTGTGTAGTTAAGGTGGGTACACACTTTCCGATTGGCTGCTCGACGTGTTGGTCAAGATCTCATTTGAATTTTCCAAACCAACTGTGAAGTCAGCCCCCCCGCAGCAAGTGAGCCAACCACTCATACGGACAGCCAGACGTGCTGATATACAGTATCTGTAGATATATCGGCTGTGCTGCAGGGCCGACACAATATGTCTGTTAACGACGTCGTTCACAGATGTATCAGGGGTACACACCCAACGACGGGCCCACAATATATCACCCATTTGCTTGAACAGCCAATATATATCGGGCAGTGCGTGCCCAGCAAAAGGTTTGCCATAATGGCCCTCATTCCGAGTTGACCGCTCGCTAGCTACTTTTAGCAGCCGTGCAAACGAATAGTCGCCGCCCACGGGGGAGTGTATTTTCTCTTTGCAAGAGTGCGATCGCAGTCGAGTGGTACAAAAACATTTTGTTCAAAACAAGACCAGCCCTGTAGTTACTTATTCTGTGCAATGATTGCTGCGATGAAGGTCCCGGAACTGACATCAGATACCCGCCCAGCAAACGCCCGGCCACGCCTGCGTTTTTCCTAACAGAAAACGGTCAGTTGACACCCATAAACTCCCACTTCCTGGCAATCTTCTTGCGATCGGCTGTACGAATGGAATCGTCGCTGGAAGCAGTGCAAAACAACGATGCTATTTGTACCCGTACGCCGCACGTGTGCAGTGTGGCCCATACGCATGCGTAGTTTTGACATTTTTTAAATGATCGCTACGCAGCAAACAACGGCAGCGATCGATCAACTCGGAATGAGGGCCAATATCCCTTTAATACAGGACACTTATGACTTACACATGTTCTGTGGCTGACTAGATTCAAGCCTGCATTTCAGCTGGTTTTAATCAGCCACAGAACCTGTGTAAATCATAGGCGTCCCGGATTAAAGGTATATTATGGCAAGCATACAGTATGGTACACTTTTGGTTGGCTCGTGGAAACCCACAGAAACATGGGAGAACAAACAAACTCCACACAATCAGTGTTTTGGTGGGAATCTAGCTCATGTTATCAGTGCTGCAATGCTAACCACTGTGCTGCACTTGTATATAATTAAGCAAATTATATTGAAACGTGTACCATTGTTTATGAGGGGTCTCAAACGGTTTTCTGAAGCCTGTTGGGAGGAAAAAGTAAACAGAGTCAGACTGGCCCATAGGGGTACAGTGGAAACGCCTGGTGGGCCCTACTGCCTATGGGACCACCTCCTCCTCTAGGGATCAGGTTCCAGACCGTGCACTTGAATTATACATTATACATATGTTACATTATACTGCACAGGACTATGGTGTATTCTCTACAGTGTATTATACATTATACATATGTTACATTATACTGCACAGGACTATGGTGTATCCTCTACAGTGCATTATACATTATACATATGTTACATTATACTGCACAGAACTATGGTGTATTCTCTACAGTGCATTATACATTATACATATGCTACGTTATACTGCACAGGACTATGGTGTATTTTCTACAGTACATTATACATTATACATATGTTACAGTACACTGCACAGGGCTATGGTGTATTCTCTACAGTGCATTATACTTTATACATATGTTACATTATACTGCACAGGACTATGGTGTATTCTCTACAGTGCATTATACATATGTTACATTATACTGCACAGGACTATGGTGTATCCTCTACAGTACATTATACATTATACATATGTTACATTATACTGCACAGGACTATGGTGTATTCTCTACAGTGCATTATATATTATACATATGTTACATTATACTGCACAGGACTATGATGTATCCTCTACAGTGCATTATACATTATACATATGTTACATTATACTGCACAGGGCTATGGTGTATTCTCTGCAGTGCATTATACATTATACATATGTTACATTATACTGCACAGGACTATGGTGTATGTTCTACAGTGAATTACACATTATACATATGTTACATTATACTGCACAGGACTATGGTGTATTCTCTACAGTGCATTATACATTATACACATGTTACATTATACTGCACAGGACTATGGTGTATTCTCTACAGTGCATTATACATATGTTATATTATACTGCACAGGACTATGGTGTATTCTCTACAGTACATTATACATTATACATATGTTACATTATACTGCACAGGACTATGGTGTATTCTCTACAGTGCATTATACATTATACATATGTTACATTATACTGCACAGGACTATGGTGTATTCTCTACAGTGCATTATACATATGTTACATTATACTGCACAGGACTATGGTGTATTCTCTACAGTGCATTATACATTATACATATGTTACATTATACTGCACAGGACTATGGTGTATTCTCTACAGTGCATTATACATTATACATATGTTACATTATACTGCACAGGACTATGGTGTATTCTCTACAGTGCATTATACATATGTTACATTATACTGCACAGGACTATGGTGTATTCTCTACAGTGCATTATACATTATACATATGTTACATTATACTGCACAGGTCTATGGTGTATTCTCTACAGTGCATTATACATTATACATATGTTACATTATACTGCACAGGACTATGGTGTATTCTCTACACTGCATTATACATTATACATATGTTACATTATACTGCACAGGACTATGGTGTATCCTCTACAGTGCATTATACATTATACATATGTTACATTATACTGCACAGGACTATGGTGTATGTTCTACAGTGTATTGCTGTTATCTTGTACATTATCTTGCATGACCTATCAGTTTTACTTTTTATATTTATGAAGGATCCCAGACTATGCACTCTTTAGCGGTTATCACACCCCCTCTGCAGACTGGCCACACACCCCCTGGAGGCTGGCCACACCCCCAAGGAGGCTGGCCACACACTTAATTATGAGTCCAGTTCAGGGACCTGCGGTGAGGTAAATGGCTCAGGAGGCACTGGCTAGTACCAGAGCCAGATTTACACACAATATATGAGCCCAAGGGTTCATGTGGGCATCATACACAGGTGCAGCCAGGAGCGGATTTAGGGTTGAGAGTGCACCTAGGTGCAAAAGTAATCCCGCCCCCCCTCCATTTTATTATTTTCATTGAATAGTTATAAGGCCTCATTTCATACTTGCCCACTCTCCTGGAAAGGCCGGGAGGCTCCCGAAATTAGGGTGACACTCCCGGCCCCCTGGGGAAAGGGGAAAGTCTGCCGCATCCCGCTCACCCCCCCGCCGCACCCCGCACTCCTCCTGCTGCACCCCACGCCGCCCACCACTTTCATCCTTTTGCATAGAAAAAAGGGGCGGGGCGATGAAGCAATCGCGTTAAATTGCGTATACCAATAATGTGGCCATTACAGATCAGGGGCGGGGCTATGATGATGCAAACATGTCACCATGCCCCCGTACCGCCTCCTCCACGCCCCCTCTTGACTGACCTGGCTGTGCTGCCTCCTGGAGGGAGCAGCCACAAAGTGGGTAAGTATGCCTCATTTGATTACAGAATAATTTAAAAAAGCCACTAACTGTGAAATTGTTTTTATTTTTAATTATATATACATATTTACTAAGTGGGACAGTTTACAGGGGAAGTAGTACATGTCCTACCCATTTATACTGGAAATATTCACTGGTTACTGGGACATTTTGGGCTGACAGTACCAACACACCAGTACCAGGAACTGCCTCACCTGCCATAGACTTTTTACTCCAGAGTTTTGACTATAAAAATTATTAGAATACTGTAATATTTCTAATTCTGTATATTCTTTGTATTTTTCATTTACTTTATACAGTCAAAACTCTGGTTTATACATTAGCATGACAGGAAAGGCCCTGCCTCACCTCACCGCACGTCACTGGCACCACCCGTACCACTGCATTTCTCTGAGGGGCCCTTAATGCCCCAGTCCGACATAATGAGATATGCTATTTGAGGTGCAAAAATAAAACACTTGTATGAGTGCCAAGGGGGCAGTTACATACCGAAAATTGAAAACCAGGCGCTGTTAAACTGCTTTATGGGAAGTGAGGCCGCTATAGCTGAAGGTCCTAAGTAATGAGGCTCCGAGTGGTTCCACAGGAGTTTTGATATCAGGTGTTACCACTTGGTTTGTTTTTAGCAAGGCGTAAACTTTAACAAGGAATATTAGCTACAGAAAGCTGATTCATTGGGTGTGATACACGTTCCATAGGTTTCTAGAACCAGGTCTTTGAAAAATTATAAAATTCAACCAGAATTTTTTAATGATTAATACAAAAATAAATAATAAAATTTAGTAAGTTTTTAAAAAAAGAAAAATATAAAAATCAAGCTAAATTCACACATTTCAAATGGGTTCGCAAAGTCGGGCCACTTAAGCAGTGCTCGAGCCTAACTCGATACATTTTCACATTTTTTTTAATTCGGAATGGCGAGCCTTACATGTAGACAGCGGTGTTCTCAGTTCAAATTCAAAGTGTTATAAAATACTTTTTTTCACAATTTCAAAATATGATGTAAAATATTGCTAGTAGAAACACTATGTTCCGGATTCGGATGAAAATAAATACATTTGTAAAGTGTCTAGCATCAGATCCTTAGGAAGATATATAAAGATAAAAGTGATGAATTGTCCACAACATTAATACTAAAATGAAATTTTCAGTAAACTCTAATTTATTTAGACAAAATCCTTTCTCCCCATGTCACTGTTGGACTAGGGCATGAGGGGACAATCGGGGCAAGCAGTGGTAGCGTCCCATGCGTAAGGGGTGTGGTCATCCCCCAGAGGGGTTGTAGCTGGCCACAGCCGGACTGCCCATCTGGCACTTCTGGCAAAGGCCAGAATGTCTGATGGACTGGGGGGGGCGGTCCTGTTAACCAGAGTGCCGGGAAGGGCACGCGCAGCGCAGCCTCTGGCACTCTGTTGCGGAAGTTCCCCGCCCCCTTGCCCGTCTCCGTGGAAATGGAGGTGTGCCATCAGTCCACGCCCCCTGACTCGCGGCACACCCCCACCCGTTTCCATGGAAATGGGGTCATGCCACGAGTCCACGCCCCCTTGACTCGCGGAACACCCCCATTGCTAGTATTCACGCGCCAATGTCATGTGCACACGCATGCCAGGGCCAATTTCTGCGCCCGGTCCGTCCCTATAGCCACCAGTGTTCTTCAGTGGTACCGTACCACCAAGTAACTGGTCCTCTAATAGAGTAACAGTGTATAATTTCAGTGCAGAGTCTGGAACCTCTAGAGGTATGGGGAGGCCTTCACCAGGAATTTTCCCCATACCCCTGTGGGCCAGTTCAGGCCTGCCCCATATATATGGACCCAATGTTATCTGCTGACTGGTTCCTTTAATATTAAGGCTGTACAATCAGGATATGTCACATGTCATATGTTCCTCACAAAGGATTTGCTTTGGGTAACTAATGGACGAATGCAGAACAAATTACAGCTGGAAAAACTAAATTCCAAAAATTAGCAAGTGATCAATTAACTTTGATGTCATTAAGTAAAGTGCTTTTCTATAGATTAACCTAAAAACTTATTGCATTGACTTGTTATGTTTGAAGTGGACAATCATGTCAAACTCAATTAATTACTGTATGTTGAATCACGGGGTCACATTCTTTCTGGCTTGTGATGCATTTCTTAGCCACCAAACCAAAATTGACATTTACAAATATGTGCTATGCATATAAAGACCATTATTTAGCACTGGCCACCTGAAGTTCCACTACAACCAGTCCTGCGGCGAGAATGGAGCACACATGGCATAGGGCCTCAACATTTATTTTTTGCTTATTACTCTTTTCTTAATGCCTCTAGTGAGAAGCCTTTCCACCAAAGTCAGACACTAGGATGGCCCTATGCACCATGATGACCTATTGTAGAACACGCAGTGGACTTTCTGTTTGCTTAGCACAGCATAGTTCCAGATTAAAAGGGGGTCCACAATGCTGTTCCACCTTACAGGGCCTCTCTTCTGCCCTTCTGTGCATGTGTTGGGGCAGCACATGTGCGGTTTAGCCTGTTATGTGCATGGGGATATACTGTATGTACGGAACACTGTGTTGCACAATATGTTATATTCATGACAGTTTGATCTTCAGTCTCGGTCTTTGGCTCTTTATGCGGCTCTGTTTGCATGGAGATTATTACAGGTAAGGCTCATCTCATGTGTACAGACTGTGTTGGAGCTCAGTGACCTGAAGCAGGTCACTGAGCTCCAACACACCTACTGTCCATGATGACTGAGCCCCTTCTTCTGCAGCCACTTAGCGTAATTTCCGAAAGTACTAATATGGATGTGTACTGAGCTTTTCTTTTCACAGTATGCAAATACAGATAATCAGTCATAGGTACAACTCCCTGAGGAACACCAATCTGCATCTTTTTGTGGAGTACAACATCTGATTTCTAAAGTACATGGTGGAAAGGGATAAAAGTTGACTTTAAGTTCTGCCTACCACCACCCCCATTCATTCGTTTCAGCATTTCCATAGGTATTGCTCACTTTTGCCTGAGTTATTGCTCATTTTAATCAAAATGAGAGAACTGACAGTTTTGTAGCTGAAGTGCTTGGTTTGTTTGGGCCCTCACAAGCAGTTTTTTGGAAGGACTACCTGTGATCACTAATGAAGAGGTTGGTGATGAAGGTGTTAGCAGTGGAGATTGCATGTACTGGTCCAAACTGCTGGTAGTTGATACTGGACTGCTTGATATTATTTTAAATGTGTTTTGTAGGTTTTGATAAATAATTTGCAAGAGCTTACTGTAAATGACATAACAGGGAGGATGTGCACGTTCCTATCTCTAAAATCTTTGGACTCACAAATAGTACAGAAGCCTTCACAAATGTTGTCAGGATTTGGGCAAAAATAATTCCACACACACTACATGGCTTTTTGGTCAATGGCCTTCTTTTTATCACGAGCAAGAACTGCTGCCACTGACGGACAAATTAAACAAAAAACATCCTCATCATCAATGTCCTCATTAGCTTCAGATAGTACACAAATATCACCCTCATCCTGTTGCAATTCTTCCACACTGGCATCCTCAATTTCTATGTCACCATCTCTGCTAGTACTGCTCATCCCCACGTTTGCAGAGGGTGCAGAAATGGTGGAAGGAGATGAAAGAGGCTTCCCTATGAGTACAGTGTCAGAAACGTCAGACTCCCTAGATTTTTCTCAAGGATTTGTGAACACACACTTTGTTCTTCATCCTTAGGTCAGTATCCAATTACCGGCAAAAGCTCATTCAGTGCAAAAAATGAAAGTTTTTCGGGATTTTCACTGATGTTTAGCCAATAATTTTTTTCAATGCCTTCCTATTTGGATGCCTGGAAAAAAATCATTCTCAAGCGAAAACACACATGTTCAATGAAACCTGTGTGTTTTCGAGTTCATGTCTTCGAAAGCCGGCGCTTATCTACCTGAGGCAGGTGAAACAAAATCCCAGATAAGCCGTGTCTCACGCTGGCTTTTTGGGGACATTAGGACAGCCCCTGGCAAAACAATTAGCCACAGTAAATGACCGTGGGTCATTGAATACCTTAGTGTTCTTATGTTTTTTTGGGGCACTGATTTGTCTGTCTTAAAGGTGACACCTCTACTATACTCAGAGCGAGAAGGCGTTATATCACCATCATCATTATATGAGGTTACCAAAGAAGATGCCTGGTTGCGTTTGGCCCCAGCTACTGCAAATGGCATTCTTCTAGTGCATGATACAGCAGTAACCATAGCAGGACCACTACTCGCAAACAAAGGCCATGGACTGAGCCTTTCCTTACCACTTTGTGTGATGTATGGCATGGTGGCAATTTGACATTTTTTTGGGGCAGTAAACATTCTCTTTATTATTTGAGGTGATGTTTTCTTAAACATTGTGAAGTATTTAGATTTCAAGTGCCCCTTATTAACCCCTTTAGTGGCGTGTTGTTGTTTTTTTAAACACAATTCCCTGGCGCCCGGGAATCAGCATAAACCATTACACAGTTAAGCCCACCTCCAGCCAATAGGAGACCGGGGGGAGGGTTTAACACTGTAGTAGTTTATGCCGATTCCCGGGCACCATGCAATCAGTGCTGGTGATCCCCAGGGAGTATAGACATAGCTCGGAAATCTTCCGGGGTGACCAGTGCCGTCAGTGCAGCTGGCCCTGGAAGATTTCCGGGTGAGATACCGATGGGGTTAAACTTTGTGTCCCATGACCACCTTTAGTAGATATTGAAGTAATATCATGACTTTGAGCAGCCGGAGCACTGGTATTGGGTTGCTGCTCCTTCTCTTTTATTAACTGATCCATATTTATATTTTTCTTTTTCTTATTTTTTTTTACACACTGCTGCAACTCACTGTGCTTATAGTAATGGTGGCAGACTGGCACCTAATGAACGTTATTATTTTACAACACAATACCTGAACAACACACACGTTTTTCTTTTTTTTTTACACACTGTTGTAACTAGTGATGAGCGGGTTCGGTTCCTCGGAAACCGAACCCCCCCAAACTTCACCCATTTCACACGGGTCCGAGGCATACTCGGATTCTCCCGTATGGCTCGGTTAACCCGAGCGCGCCCGAACGTCATCATCCCGCTGTCGGATTCTCGCGAGATTCGGATTCTATATAAACAGCCGCACGTCGCCGCCATTTTCACTCATGCATTGGAAATGTTAGGGAGAGGACGTGGCTGGCGTCCTCTCCGTTTATTAATAATATTTGTGCTTATTGCTTAATTGTGGGGACTGGGGAGCAGCTGTATTATATAGGAGGAGTACAGTGCAGAGTTTTGCTGACAGTGACCACCAGTATACGTTCTCTGCCTGAAAAACACTCCATATCTGTGCTCAGTGTGCTGCATATATCTGTGCTCACACTGCTTAATTGTGGGGACTGGGGAGCAGCTGTATTATATAGGAGGAGTACAGTGCAGAGTTTTGCTGACAGTGACCACCAGTATACGTTGTCTGCCTGAAAAACACTCCATATCTGTGCTCAGTGTGCTGCATATATCTGTGCTCACACTGCTTTATTGTGGGCACTGGGGACCACCAGTATATTATATAGGAGGAGTACAGTGCAGAGTTTTGCTGACCAGTGACCACCAGTATACGTTGTCTGCCTGAAAAACACTCCATATCTGTGCTCAGTGTGCTGCATATATCTGTGCTCACACTGCTTTATTGTGGGCACTGGGGACCACCAGTATATTATATAGGAGGAGTACAGTGCAGAGTTTTGCTGACAGTGACCACCAGTATACGTTGTCTGCCTGAAAAACACTCCATATCTGTGCTCAGTGTGCTGCATATATCTGTGCTCAGACTGCTTTATTGTGGGCACTGGGGACCACCAGTATATTATATAGCAGGAGTACAGTGCAGAGTTTTGCTGACCAGTGACCACCAGTATACGTTGTCTGCCTGAAAAACACTCCATATCTGTGCTCAGTGTGTGGAATATATCTGTGCTCACACTGCTTAATTGTGGGGACTGGGGAGCAGCTGTATTATATAGGAGGAGTACAGTGCAGAGTTTTGCTGACAGTGACCACCAGTATACGTTGTCTTACTGAAAAACACTCCATATCTGTGCTCAGTGTGCTGCATATATCTGTGCTCACACTGGTTTATTGTGGGCACTGGGGACCACCAGTATATTATATAGGAGGAGTACAGTGCAGAGTTTTGCTTACCAGTGACCACCAGTATACGTTGTCTGCCTGAAAAACACTCCATATCTGTGCTCAGTGTGCTGCATATATCTGTGCTCACACTGCTTTATTGTGGGCACTGGGTACCACCAGTATATTATATAGGAGGAGTACAGTGCAGAGTTTTGCTGACCAGTGACCACCAGTATACGTTGTCTGCCTGAAAAACACTCCATATCTGTGCTCAGTGTGCTGCATATATCTGTGCTCACACTGCTTAATTGTGGGGACTGGGGAGCAGCTGTATTATATAGCAGGAGTACAGTGCAGAGTTTTGCTGACAGTGACCACCAGTATACAGTGTCTGCCTGAAAAACACTCCATATCTGTGCTCAGTTGCTGCATGTATCTGTGCTCACACTGGTTTATTGTGGGCACTGGGTACCACCAGTATATTATATAGGAGGAGTACAGTGCAGAGTTTTGCTGACAGTGACCACCAGTATACAGTGTCTGCCTGAAAAACACTCCATATCTGTGCTCAGTTGCTGCATGTATCTGTGCTCACACTGCTTTATTGTGGGCACTGGGTACCACCAGTATATTATATAGGAGGAGTATAGTGCAGTGTTTTGCTGACCAGTGACCACCAGTAAACGTTGTCTGCCTGAAAAACACTCCATATCTGTGCTCAGTGTGCTGCATATATCTGTGCTCACACTGCTTTACTGTGGACACTGGGGACCACCAGTATATTATATAGGAGGAGTACAGTGCAGAGTTTTGCTGACAGTGACCACCAGTATATATAGCAGTACGGTACGGAAGGCCACTGCTCTACCTACCTCTGTGTCGTCAAGTATACTATCCATCCATACCTGTGGTGCATTTCAGTTGTGCGCAGTATATATAGTAGTAGGCCATTGCTATTGATACTGGCATATAATTCCACACATTAAAAAATGGAGAACAAAAATGTGGAGGTTAAAATAGGGAAAGATCAAGATCCACTTCCACCTCGTGCCTAAGCTGCTGCCACTAGTCATGGCCGAGACGATGAAATGCCATCAACGTCGTCTGCCAAGGCCGATGCCCAATGTCATAGTAGAGAGCATGTAAAATGCAAAAAACAAAAGTTCAGTAAAATGACCCAAAAATCAAAATTGAAAGCGTCTGATGAGAAGCGTAAACTTGCCAATATGCCATTTACGACACGGAGTGGCAAGGAACGGCTGAGGCCCTGGCCTATGTTCATGGCTAGTGGTTCAGATTCACATGAGGATGGAAGCACTCATCCTCTCACTAGAAAAATGAAAAGACTTAAGCTGGCAAAAGCACAGCAAAGAACTGTGCGTTCTTCTAAATCACAAATCCCCAAGGAGAGTCCAATTGTGTCAGTTGCGATGCCTGACCTTCCCAACACTGGACGGGAAGAGCTTGCGCCTTCCACCATTTGCACGCCCCCTGCAAGTGCTGGAAGGAGCACCCGCAGTCCAGTTCCTGATAGTCAAATTGAAGATGTCACTGTTGAAGTACACCAGGATGAGGATATGGGTGTTGCTGGCGCTGGTGAGGAAATTGACAAGGAGGATTCTGATGGTGAGGTGGTTTGTTTAAGTCAGGCACCCGGGGAGACACCTGTTGTCCGTGGGACGAATATGGCCATTGACATGCCTGGTCAAAATACAAAAAAAATCACCTTTTCGGTGTGGAATTATTTCAACACAAAAGCGGACAACAGGTGTCAAGCCGTGTGTTGCCTTTGTCAAGCTGTAATAAGTAGGGGTAAGGACGTTAACCACCTCGGAACATCCTCCCTTATACGTCACCTGCAGCGCATTCATCATAAGTCAGTGACAAGTTCAAAAACTTTGGATGACAGCGGAAGCAGTCCACTGACCACTAAATCCCTTCCTCTTGTAACCAAGCTCCTGCAAACCACACCACCAACTCCCTCAGTGTCAATTTCCACCTTACACAGGAAAGCCAATAGTCCTGCAGGCCATGTCACTGGCAAGTCTGACGAGTCCTCTCCTGCCTGGGATTCCTCCGATGCATCCTTGAGTGTAACGCCTACTGCTGCTGGCACTGCTGTTGTTGCTGCTGGGAGTCGATCGGCATCCCAGAGGGGAAGTCGGAAGACCACTTGTACTACTTCCAGTAAGCAATTGACTGTCCAACAGTCCTTTGCGAGGAAGATGAAATATCACAGAAGTCATCCTGCTGCAAAGCGGATAACTCAGGTCTTGTCAGCCGGGGTGGTGAGAAACGTGGTTCCGGTATCCACCGTTAATTCAGAGGCAACTAGAGACTTGATTAAGGTACTGTGTCCCCGGTACCAAATACCATCTAGGTTCCATTTCTCTAGGCAGGCGATACCGAAAATGTACACAGACGTCAGAAAAAGAGTCACCAGTGTCCTAAAAAATGCAGTTGTACCCAATGTCCACTTAACCACGGACATGTGGACAAGTGGAGCAGGGCAGACTCAGGACTATATGACTGTGACAGCCCACTGGGTAGATGTATTGCCTCCCGCAGCAAGAACAGCAGCGGCGGCACCAGTAGCAGCATCTCGCAAACGCCAACTCGTTCCTAGGCAGGCTACGCTTTGTATCACCGCTTTCCAGAAGAGGCACACAGCTGACAACCTCTTACGGAAACTGAGGAACATCATCGCAGAATGGCTTACCCCAATTGGACTCTCCTGGGGATTTGTGACATCGGACAACGCCAGCAATATTGTGCGTGCATTACATCTAAGCAAATTCCAGCACGTCCCATGTTTTGCACATACATTGAATTCGGTGGTGCAGAATTATTTAAAAAAACGACAGGGGCGTGCAAGAGATGCTGTCGGTGGCCCGAAGAATTGCGGGCCACTTTCGGCATTCAGCCACCGCGTGCCGAAGACTGGAGCACCACCAAACACTCCTGAACCTGCCCTGCCATCATCTGAAGCAAGAGGTGGTAACGAGGTGGAATTCAACCCTCTATATGCTTCAGAGGATGGAGGAGCAGCAGAAGGCCATTCAAGCCTATACATCTGCCCACGATATAGGCAAAGGAGGGGAAATGCACCTGACTCAAGCGCAGTGGAGAATGATTTCAACGTTGTGCAAGGTTCTGCAACCATTTGAACTTGCCACACGTGAAGTCAGTTCAGACACTGCCAGCCTGAGTCAGGTCATTCCCCTCATCAGGCTTTTGCAGAAGAAGCTGGAGACATTGAAGGAGGAGCTAAAACAGAGCGATTCCGCTAGGCATGTGGGACTTGTGGATGGAGCCCTTAATTCGTTTAACCAGCACATGATGCAAAGAAAAAAAGAGGCGCACCAAGGTCGCTGTGTGACTAAGCTAAGCGACACAAGTGGCCGACAAAAACACCTGGCCCATCTAGGAGTGGCACTGCAGTGTCAAGACAGGATGGCACTTCAAAAAAATTGTCCCCAAACAGCACATGATGCAAAGAAAAAAGAGGCGCACCAAGGTCGTTGTGTGACTAAGCTAAGCGACACAAGTGGCCGACACAAACACCTGGCCCATCTAGGAGTGGCACTGTAGTGTCAAGACAGGATGGCACTTCAAAAAAATTGTCCACAAACAGCACATGATGCAAAGAAAAAAAGAGGCGCACCACAGGTATTGAATGTAGATGGATAGTATACTTAATGATGACACAGAGGTAGGCACAGCAGTGGCCTTCTGTATCGTACTGCTATATATAGTATACTGGTGGTCACTGTGTCAGCAAACTGTAAAACTAAAATGTACCACAGGTATAGAATGTAGATGGATAGTATACTTAATGACGACACAGAGGTAGGCACAGCAGTGGCCTTCCGTATCGTACTGCTATATATAGTATACTGGTGGTCACTGTGTCAGCAAACTGCAAAACTAAAATGCACCACAGGTATAGAATGTAGATGGATAGTATACTTAATGACGACACAGAGATAGGCACAGCAGTGGCCTTCCGTATCGTACTACTATATATAGTATACTGGTGGTCACTGTGTCAGCAAACTGCAAAACTAAAATGCACCACAGGTATGGAATGTAGATGGATAGTATACTTAATGACGACACAGAGGTAGGCACAGCAGTGGCCTTCCGTATCGTACTGCTATATATAGTATACTGGTGGTCACTGTGTCAGCAAACTGCAAAACTAAAATGCACCACAGGTATAGAATGTAAATGGATAGTATACTTAATGACGACACAGAGGTAGGTACAGCAGTGGCCTTCCGTACCGTACTGCTATATATAGTATACTGGTGGTCACTGGTCAGCAAACTGCAAAACTAAAATGCACCACAGGTATAGAATGTAGATGGATAGTATACTTAATGACGACACAGAGGTAGGCACAGCAGTGGCCTTCCGTATCGTACTGCTATATATAGTATACTGGTGGTCACTGTGTCAGCAAACTGCAAAACTAAAATGCACCACAGGTATAGAATGTAAATGGATAGTATACTTAATGACGACACAGAGATAGGTACAGCAGTGGCCTTCCGTATCGTACTGCTATATATAGTATACTGGTGGTCACTGTGTCAGCAAACTGCAAAACTAAAATGCACCACAGGTATAGAATGTAGATGGATAGTATACTTAATGACGACACAGAGGTAGGCACAGCAGTGGCCTTCCGTATCGTACTGCTATATATAGTATACTGGTGGTCACTGTGTCAGCAAACTGCAAAACTAAAATGCACCACAGGTATAGAATGTAGATGGATAGTATACTTAATGACGACACAGATGTAGGCACAGCAGTGGCCTTCCGTATCGTACTGCTATATATAGTATACTGGTGGTCACTGTGTCAGCAAATTGCAAAACTAAAATGCACCACAGGTATAGAATGTAGATGGATAGTATACTTAATGACGACACAGAGGTAGGTACAGCAGTGGCCTTCCGTACCGTACTGCTATATATAGTATACTGGTGGTCACTGTCAGCAAAACTCTGCACTGTACTCCTCCTATATAATACAGCTGCTCCCCAGTCCCCACAATTAAGCAATAATGCACAATCAAGTTCAACAATAAACGGAGAGGACGCGAGCCACGTCCTCTCACTATCATCTCCAATGCACGAGTGAAAATGGCGGCGACGCGTGGCTCCTTATATAGAATCCGAATCTCGCGAGAATCCGACAGCGGGATGATGACGTTCGGGCGCGCTCGGGTTAGCCAAGCAAGGCGGGAAGGTTCGAACCTGCCTCGGACCCGTGTAAAATGGGTGAAGTTCGGGGGGGTTCGGTTTCCGAGAAACCGAACCCGCTCATCACTACCACAGCCACAGCAGTAGTGCCATAGTAGTGCTTCCACCACACTGCCCTTCACTGACACAGTCTTCTTACTGCTGCAGGCAGTCCACAGCCCTTCACAGTCTGCCACAGCAGTGCATAGCTGCACCCCACAGCCCTGTACTGACACTGACCTAATGGTGCAGCCCACCGCCCACCCTAACCCTAACCCTCCGGAGTCCTTTGTGAAATGGTGCCCGAACCACGAGGGAGGGATTTTTATCAAATCCAAAACATGCGAGATCCGACGTCGGGAAGATGACATTTTACCTCGTTTTGGATTCCGAGCATGGCAGGAAACCTTGAGCCTGGGCTAGTAAGTACTCAGATATGCAAAATTCGGGTGGGTTCAGTTTTCAGAAACCCGAACCTGCACAGCTCTACTCTGAAACCCCTGCACATTCTCATACACCATACTTACCTCTCTGGAATCAGCGCTGCAAAAATCACAGAGAAAATGGCGCTGCAGCCATTTTCCCAAAGTTCTGCGAATGTGCAATAGAGAAATCACTGGGAATATGGCGTGGACACCTAGTTCCCGGAGACTAAATGGTAGGTGGCACAGAAAGGATGGACCTCAGTCAGTGCAGCCCAACAATTCAAACCCAACAACAACAAATGCAGTTTGGGCCTTATGACCAAAACTAGGGTATTCATCTCAACATTCCACCATAGTATTTTACCTGAAGGGTGGAGCAGACTCCCAGCCTACTGTTATTCTTCTGGTGGATGTACAGATATGACAAATGGGAGAAAACAGAAGGCTCTTGTGTGGGCGCACTCTTAGAAAGAAAATAAGTAATATATAACAATTTAATCAAATACTTAAAACTTAACTTTTATTAACATTATTACAACGCAAAATGCTTTTCCCAAAGATCTATCAATAAAGATACAAATTAGAGTATAAAATTAAAAATGTTCTGGTCTCTTTGTTGTAAAGAGTGTTTTGGAAAGGTTGTAGACATAGATTAGTCATACCCCCATTTCCCCTGACCAGTACAGGGTTTCTGTATTAATGGAACCAAAGGGTGGTCAAGACACAGTTATATGTAAAAAATTTGCTCATAGGCTGTAGATAGCTAGAGTGGTGATCAACAGTCACACCTCTAGAGATAATACACCTGAATTACATACCAATATCATAATTTGAGAAAAATTTCATAAGAGATTTATGGGCATCATAAAGTCAATAGGAAAAAATACTGATATTGTAAGACACTATGATAAAGGAATTACTGAATAGAATTAGTGGTGATACTGCTGTTGGTGTGTTTTTATCACATAAGTGAGGAGAATCCTGCTCTACAACACCAGGTATTCGCAGGCAGTCTCCTTTCCTGATACTGACCTGGCCCAACGCTGTTTAGCTTCCAAGATCAGACGAGATCGGGCGCTGGCAGCGTGGTATGGTAGTAGAGAATTATGTGTCCACCAATGAGAGTGCACCTATATAAGAAATAGGAAATTTCAAGAAAACAGAAGAAAAGTAATAGGAGCAAGATTAGTGAAAATATGTGTTTATGCTGTTCACTATAACAGAATCAAAAAGGACCTCTTAAGTACTGCACACTTTATGCTTAATCCAAACTCTGTATACCAAAAAAAGGAAGAAGAGATTAGGTGGAAAAAAAAGAAGAAGAGATTAGGTGGAAGATGAAAAAATTCTCGAAATAGGGACACAGTAGAGTGTGTTATGGAATGTAAATAATTAGAACCTTTTGTAAGTGATTTTCACAGAGCATAATGCATAAAACACATACAGAAAAGGGAAGTGAATAATCCCTGTGGAGAAAATTCCGTTATCTCAATATTGCAAGTGTTTATAGATACAAGACTTAGATGCCAAACAAATATGAAGAGTATGCAATAAGTTAATGATAATTAGTAATGAAATCATTAATTTTTCAGCTTGGCCTCAGTTAGGAGAAGTACTGAGTACTAAATTCATATGCTGTGGAGACCCCTAAATAACACTATAGTACACATAAAAGATAACATGTGTGGTAAAGGAGACACGTTAATGTTGGTCTCCTGGAAGTGTTACTATCTGTGGCAAAAATGCCACAAGATAGTGGGGGCTTACAGTTCACCGGAAGTGAACAAGCCTGAGGGTGAAACGCGTTTTCTGCAAGGGATTTCGTCTACACAGTTCCATCTTGACATCAGCTGATTACACCTGCTCGGCCTCCTTGGTTCTCTCATTTATCGGTGAACTGTAAGCCCCCACTATCTTGTGGCGTTTTTGCCACAGATAGTAACACTTCCAGGAGACCAACATTAACGTGTCTCCTTTACCACACATGTTATCTTTTATGTGTACTATAGTGTTATTTAGGGGTCTCCACAGCATATGAATTTAGTACTCAGTACTTCTCCTAACTGAGGCCAAGCTGAAAAATTAATGATTTCATTACTAATTATCATTAACTTATTGCATACTCTTCATATTTGTTTGGCATCTAAGTCTTGTATCTATAAACACTTGCAATATTGAGATAACGGAATTTTCTCCACAGGGATTATTCACTTCCCTTTTCTGTATGTGTTTTATGCATTATGCTCTGTGAAAATCACTTACAAAAGGTTCTAATTATTTACATTCCATAACACACTCTACTGTGCCCCTATTTCGAGAATTTTTTCATCTTCCACCTAATCTCTTCTTCTTTTTTTTCCACCTAATCTCTTCTTCCTTTTTTTGGTATACAGAGTTTGGATTAAGCATAAAGTGTGCAGTACTTAAGAGGTCCTTTTTGATTCTGTTATAGTGAACAGCATAAACACATATATACTATCTAAAATAATATATCCTATTATCACCACTTTCGTGGACTCTCATTCACGATTCCCGGTACATCGTACCACAAGAGTGGGAATTTTGGAACCGGGTCTAACGTGAACAGCAGATCCACATATTTTCACTAATCTTGCTCCTATTACTTTTCTTCTGTTTTCTTGAAATTTCCTATTTCTTATATAGGTGCACTCTCATTGGTGGACACATAATTCTCTACTACCATACCACGCTGCCAGCGCCCGATCCCGTCTGATCTTGGAAGCTAAACAGCGTTGGGCCAGGTCAGTATCAGGAAAGGAGACTGCCTGCGAATACCTGGTGTTGTAGAGCAGGATTCTCCTCACTTATGTGATAAAAACACACCAACAGCAGTATCACCACTAATTCTATTCAGTAATTCCTTTATCATAGTGTCTTACAATATCAGTATTTTTTCCTATTGACTTTATGATGCCCATAAATCTCTTATGAAATTTTTCTCAAATTATGATATTGGTATGTAATTCAGGTGTATTATCTCTAGAGGTGTGACTGTTGATCACCACTCTAGCTATCTACAGCCTATGAGCAAATTTTTTACATATAACTGTGTCTTGACCACCCTTTGGTTCCATTAATACAGAAACCCTGTACTGGTCAGGGGAAATGGGGGTATGACTGATCTATGTCTACAACCTTTCCAAAACACTCTTTACAACAAAGAGACCAGAACATTTTTAATTTTATACTCTAATTTGTATCTTTATTGATAGATCTTTGGGAAAAGCATTTTGCGTTGTAATAATGTTAATAAAAGTTAAGTTTTAAGTATTTGATTAAATTGTTATATATTACTTATTTTCTTTCTAAGAGTGCGCCCACACAAGAGCCTTCTGTTTTCTCCCATTTGTCAGTCTATGTACTTACTGGCTCTGGGTGCACCACCAACCAGGACAGCATTACATTTATACATATATATCTATATATATATATATATATCTAAAACGGCTATCTCTGCCGTTTTCCCTTACTAACAAGGGTTACATACTGTCCAACTTTGGTCTCCTCTTCTTTAATTCACCAACCATCATAATTTGATAAATCCTGTGCCAGGTCGCCCCTTTTTCTTTTTACGGATGTACAGATATATAAGTATAGTATGAATGTAAGCAGGGCAGTCGAGAGCCGGGCTGGGACAAGGTACTTTTCAAGGGGCGTGGCCTGATCACAGAAGGTGTGGTCATGTACTTTTAGAAAAAAATACATAAAAAAAATGTATTTTAAACCCCTCCATGGCCACACTGCAGCCCAGTACACAGCAGAGTGTGCTGGGCTAAGGAGAAGAGCTGCAGCTGCTGCTGCCAGGTAGGAAGGAGGGGGACAGGGCCCCTACTGGACCCTCACTGGGCCCCTCCATCAGACCTGGGCCCGGGGTAATTTGTACCCTCTCCCCCTCTCTCGACACCACTGAATATAAGTACAAGTATTTAGTACCTACAGCTTTTGCTGCCTTTTGCCGCCTCTTTCCACATCTCTCTGCTAGTGGCAATCGTTTGCAATTCTACTAGTGCAAAAAGAAAGCTGCTCCTGCCTTGTGTCTTGGGAGATTAGAGGAAATATAATAAAAAAAAAACAGGTTACTAATTCTTACTACAGGTACTTACTGTACAGACAAATCTCTATTTAATGCCTTTGATGCAGTAATGTTTGCATGGCAGGTACAGAGTGATTGCAAATTGTTAACCACTTGTATAAAGATCTTTCAGGCAGAAGATCCCCCCTCCACGAGCCCCCTTTCCATCTCTAGCACTCATTACTAGGGAGAGACGCGCCATTCAATCAATGCCCTTGTGCAAGGGAATATTCCCATGGTACAATTTACATAATGTTTGTTTATGGCTGCGTGCGCTGTGCAGCACCTTTGCCTGTTGTTTGCATTAATAAATGTGTAGTATACATTAGTACGGATGAGATAGGCTTTTCCAATTCTTGTGCATGCAGTAGGTGCAAAATAAATCAGTGCTCAGTATGAGCACAACTGGTAAAAATGAGTTGGAGTTTTTAAAATGCTTTCAATAAATAATTCTAAGTCATATACCCTATTTGCAGGCATGGATTCAGTATGATATAGGAGTGTGCATCTGCATCTCTCTTCCTCTGGCATACAGACGGAGCCTCCATTATCTTTGCTGGCTTAGTTGTTATTCGCGATCGGGCATGCGCAGCGTGCCTGGGCGCAAGGAGGCTTGCCTAGTCGTAGGGAAGTGCACAGAGCGTTTGGCGTTACCTTTAAGTGTAATACCTGCGATCATCCACCAGATGTTGTTTTTTAAAAATCACCATTGCACATGCGTGTTGTCTCCATTAAAATACAATACTGAACTACAGCACAAGAACTACTTTACTGGTGCGTCTCATTATGTTACAATATGCTACAGTATGTCATACAGTATATTACAGTGTTCAGACGCAAATACAGTAGAACAGTGTATACAGATGCAAACGAACGTGATAAAGCCACAGTATAGTCCATTGACGTTAGGAATATGTGAGCATCCAAGTCCCGATATCATCACATTAAAAATAGTAGTGTACAGTACTGTATACAGATGCAAATGAACGTGTTACAGGTATGGTCTATTGATGTTATGGATATGTGAGCGTCCAAATCCCGTAACCATTACGGCATAATCAAAACCAATGGGCTTATGCATCTGTCATGCGGCGACGTGTCCGAGTAGTGAAGTGTTCCGCTTCCCATGCTTAGCGTCCCGGGTTCGATTCCCAAAGTGCAAATGCATGTTTATTTTTTCCTGACACTGTATTAATTTTTTATTTTTGTATCTATTGTACTATACCTTCACATTCAATAGAAGTGTACTCACAAGTTTTACATAACAAAGGCAAAGCTGCAGCAGCGTATCTAAAATACACATTGGCTATGAGGATAAGGTTCTACGCACCGTACGGTACACATACAATACTGTAGCAGGCCAGACTCGATTGAAATGGCTACCACCCGTGACCCCTTGCCTCGTGGTATCCCTCAGCTATGGAGCCAGCAATGGAATAGGTTTTGCAAGTTAGAGGGCAATGCTGAAGGAGTGTCTCAATACCCTAGCTAAAATACACAGGGTTGATAGGGATAAGCGAGCTCTATGCACATTACGATACACTGGACTCGATCGCTTTGCAAGTTGACAAAATGACTGCTGCCCATGAGCCCTTGCCCCATGGAAGCCATCAGCTATGGAGCCAGCGACGGCATAGGTTTTGCAAGTTACAGGGCAATGCTGAAGGAGCGTCTCGATACCCTAGCTAAAAAACACAGGGTTAATGAGGTCACGTAGAATGATCAATTAATAAATACAGACGCAAAACAAGGAGTTTATGCAACAGTACAGTATGGTCCATTGAAGTCAGGGATACAGTACAGTACAGTACAGTACAGTATGTGAGCAGCCAAGTCCCATAGCAAAGGGGACTTGGACGCTCATATTGGATGCTTCAGCAGATGAGAGATTGAATACTTTTTGCATAACACGGTATTTAGCCAACATCGCCCCCCACCCCCATCCTGCTTCCTCCTGCTCATTTCACAGACAGGGAGGGAGGTCAGGTTACAATAAATTGACAACGCAGTACTACTGTATACAGTATGTAAATGAAGAGCTGATAAGAAGTGCTGACACGAGCTCTTGTGTCCCTTCTCATACAGTACAGCACAGATTCTCTAATGTCAATGAACTACAGTTTTGCTCAAACACTTACTGTAGTTGCGTCGGCATACACTATTGTATTTTTATATTTATTGATATGTCTACTGGTGTATTTTAGATAGCGGAATTAGACGCTCATGAAGCTTTGCCCTGATTTCTGTAAATTCTGTATGCATGTTTCTATTGAATGTGAAGGTACTATTACAATAGACGACCAAGAAAAATAATAATAGTGTTTGAAAAAATATTATTTTTATTCATTGCTCATTCTACGGGACCTCATTGCCGCTGTGTATACAGTATATTTTAACTAGTGTATAGAGACGCTCCTTCACCATTGCCGTGATTCTTGCAATATCGATACCGTTGCTCGCTCCATACAGTTGTCATGGGCTTCCGTGAGGCGCTGGGTCATGAGCGGCATCCATTTTGTGAACCCGCTATGTGATTGAGTCTGGCCTGCTACTGTACGTGTACAGTATGGCGCATGGAGCTCGCTTATCCCCGTAGCCGCTGTGTATTTTAAATAGCAGAATGTGATGCTCCTGCAGCTTTGAAGGGTCATTCCGAGTTGATTGTAGCTGTGCTAAATTTAGCACAGCTATGATCATTCACACTGACATGCGGGGGGACGCCCAGCACAGGGCTATCCTGCCCCGCATGTCAGTGTTGCCCCCTCCCCACGCAGAAGTGTAAAGGCATCGCACAGCGGCGATGCCTTTGCACTTCAAGAGTAGCTCCCTGCCAGCGCAGTTTTAGCGTGCTGCGTTGGCCAGACTGCGCCCACGAAATGGCGGGCAAACACCACCATTCCACCCCACCCCCCGCCCAGTGACTGCCTCTGCCTGTCAATCAGGCAGAGGCCATCATAGCGACCCGACGGCCTTTGGCCGTCTAACATGCGCCGGCGCACTGTGGCGCCAGCGCATGCACAGTTCTGCCCCAATCACACCGCTGCGATAAACTGCAGCGTGCGATCGGGTCAGAATGACCCCCTTTGTCTTGATTTATATAAAATCTGTGTGCACACTTCTATTGAATGTGAAGTTATATTACTATAGACTACAAAATAGAAAAAAAAATTATGTGTCAGAAAAAATAAACATGTATTCATTCACACTTTTCACAATCGAACCCGAGACTCTTAGCATGGTAAGCGGCACACCTCATACCTCAAACATGACGGCTCATGGTAGATGCACAAGCTCATGTGTAAATGATACTGTAAGCAGTGATCCCTTCCCATTGGATTTTATTTAGGGGACTTGGACGCTCATATAGTAAAATATAGCATACTGTATCCCTATCATTAATGGACCATAGTTTGTAACACATTCTACAATATATCATGATTTGCATCTGTATAAACTACAATATTGCTGTATTAACACATTTGTTGCATCTGAGTCTGTACACACTAACACGGCAAAGGACAAGTGTCTCTATAAACTTTTTTTGTCTTTACTCTCCGTCTGTCCATTGGTCTGTTTGTATAGTATGCAGTATGTTCATTCATCACTGACCATTTGCTAGAGCTTGTAGATCAATCTGCCGCTATTCGCTCTAACGTACTGGATTAGTGGAGCATTGGCCACCCAGTGGTGGAGATATGTTTTGCATGCTGAGTATGTAGTCGTGCCTCAACGCGCTTGTCCGGGCATAAACTCAGCAACCCAAGCTATTGATATCTTTAGTAATAGGGTGTGCAGTCCAGCCCCCCCTTTTCCCCCCTCTATATTTGTGTATAGTACACTGGAAGGTAAGTCTTTCTTCCTCTGTTATTAGCACCCCTCCCATTTACCCTCAGGTGTTTTAAATAGTTAGGTTCCTGCATTTCAGATCACACATTAATAAGGGCACTATTTAGAGGTAAGTCCTGAATAAATGTATATAATGTGATAGTATTAGGAATGTTAGGGAGCCATGTGATGAAGTCACCAGGTTGCAGTACATGGGCCCGTATATTTGCGCAAATGTGTGTTAAGAACTTCAATTATACTCCATGTTAATTGTGAGGGTTTATTTAAAATAAGAATTTACTTACCGATAATTCTATTTCTCGGAGTCCGTAGTGGATGCTGGGGTTCCTGAAAGGACCATGGGGAATAGCGGCTCCGCAGGAGACAGGGCACAAAAGTAAAGCTTTCCGATCAGGTGGTGTGCACTGGCTCCTCCCCCTATGACCCTCCTCCAGACTCCAGTTAGATACTGTGCCCGGACGAGCGTACACAATAAGGGAGGAATTTTGAATCCCGGGTAAGACTCATACCAGCCACACCAATCACACTGTACAACCTGTGATCTGAACCCAGTTAACAGTATGATAACAGGGGAGCCTCTGAAAAGATGGCTCACAATAACAATAACCCGATTTAGTTAGCAATAACTATGTACAAGTATTGCAGATAATCCGCACTTGGGATGGGCGCCCAGCATCCACTACGGACTCCGAGAAATAGAATTATCGGTAAGTAAATTCTTATTTTCTCTATCGTCCTAGTGGATGCTGGGGTTCCTGAAAGGACCATGGGGATTATACCAAAGCTCCCAAACGGGCGGGAGAGTGCGGATGACTCTGCAGCACCGAATGAGAGAACTCCAGGTCCTCTTTTGCCAGGGTATCAAATTTGTAGAATTTTACAAACGTGTTCTCCCCCGACCACGTAGCTGCTCGGCAGAGTTGTAATGCCGAGACCCCTCGGGCAGCCGCCCAAGATGAGCCCACCGTCCTTGTGGAATGGGCTTTAACAGATTTAGGCTGTGGCAGGCCTGCCACAGAATGTGCAAGTTGAATTGTGCTACCAATCCAACGAGCAATCGACTGCTTAAAAGCAGGAGCACCCAGCTTGTTGGGTGCATACAGGATAAACAGCAAGTCAGATTTCCTGACTCCAGCCGACCTGGAAACTATATTTTCAGGGCCCTGACAACATCCAGCAACTTGGAGTCCTCCAAGTCCCTAGTAGCCGCAGGTACCACAATAAGCTGGTTCAGGTGAAACGCTGACACCACCTTAAGGAGAAACTGGGGACGAGTCCGCAGCTTTGCTCTGTCCGAATGGACAATCAGATATGGCTATGTGAGTCAAAGCCGTCAAATCTGACACTCGCCTGGCCGCGGCCAGGACCAACAGCATGGCCACTTTCCATGTGAGATATATCAAATCCACAGATTTGATTTGTTTTAAACCAATGTGATTTTAGGAATCCCAAAACTACGTTGAGATCTCCCAGTGCCACTGGAGACATCAAAGGGGGGTTGTATATGCAGTACTCCCTTAACAAACTTCTGGACTTCAGGAACTGAAGCCAATTTCTTTTCTGGAAGAAAATCGACAAGTCGAAATTTGCACCTTAATGGACCCCAATTTGAGACCCATAGACACTCCTGTTTGCAGGAAATGTAGGAATTAACCTAGTTGAAATTCTTCCGTGGAGCCTTCCTGGCCTCACACCATGGAAAATATTTTCACCTAAGCGGTGATAATGTTGTGCGGTCACCTCCTTCCTGGCTCTGACCAGGGTAGGGATGACCTCTTCCGGAATGCCTTTTTCCCTTAGGATCCGGCGTTCACCCGCCCTGGCGTCAACGCAGCTGCGGTAAATCTTGGAACAGACATGATTCTTGCTGAATCAAGACCCTTCTTAGTATCTCTTGAAGTTCCGGGTACCAAGTCCTTCTTGGCCAAACCGGAGCCACGAGTATAGTTCTTACTCCTCTCCTTCCTATCATTCTCAATACACTGGGTATGAAAGGCAGAGGATGAAACACATACACCGACTGGTACACCCACGGTGTTACCAGAGCGTCCCAGCTATTGCCTGAGTGTCTCTTGACCTGGCGCTTCATGTGGGACGCCATCATGACCACCTTTGGTCTTTCCCAACGGTTTACAATCATGTGGAAACTTCCAGATTAAGTTCCCACTTTTCCGGGTGGAATTCATACATGCTGAGGAAATCTTCCCAGTTGTCCACTCCCGGAATGAACACTGCTGACAGTGTTATCACATGATTTTTCGCCCAGCGAAAAATCCTTGCTATCATTGCCCTCCTGCTTCTTGTGTCGCCCCGTCTGTTAACGTGGGCGACTGGTATGATGATGTCCTACTGGATCAGCACCGGTTGACTTTGAAGCAGAGGTCTTCCTAGGCTCAGAGCATTGTAAATTGCCCTTAGCTCCAGTATATTCATGTGGAGAGAAGTCTCCAGACTTTACCACACTTCCTTGGAAATTTCTTCCCTGTGTGACTGCTCCCCAGCCTCTCAGGCTGGCATCCGTGGTCACCAGAACACAGTCCTGAATGCTGAACGTGCTGCCCTCTAGAAGATGAGCACTCTGCAGCCCCCACAGAAGAGACACCCTTGTCCTTGGAGACAGGATTATCCGCTGATGCATCTGAAGATGCGATCCGGACCATTCGTCCCGCAAATCCCCCTGAAAAAAATTTTTTTGCGTGAGATCTGCCGAATGGAATCGCTTCGTAAGAAGCCACCATTTTTCCCAGGACTCCTGTGCATTGATGCACTGATACCTGGTCTGGTTTTAGGAGGTTTCTGACTAGTTCGGATAACTCCCTGGCTTTCTCCTCCAGGAGAAAACCTTTTTCTGGACTATGCCCAGAATCATTCCTAGGAACAGCAGACGTATCGTCGGAAAACGGCTGCGATATTTGGAATATTTAAAATCCACTCGTGCTGTCGTAGAACTACTTTAGATAGTGCTCTTCCGACGTCCATTCTCTTGAACTTGCCCTTTTCAGGATATCGTCCAAGTAAGGGATAATTAAGATGCCTTTTTTCTTTGAAGAATCATCTTTTCGGCCATTACCCTGGTAAAGGCCCGGGGTGCCGTGGATACTTCAACGGCAGCGTCTGAAACTGATATTGACAGTTCTGTACCACGAACCAGAGGTATCCTTGTTGAGAAGGACAAATTTGGACATGGAGGTAATCCTTGATGTCCAGGGACACCATATAGTCCCCTTTTTGGTTCGCTATCACTGCTCTGAGTGACTCCATCTTGATTTGAACCTTTTTATGTAAGTGTTCAAAGATTTCAGATTTAGACTACGTCTCACCAAGCCGTCTGGCTTCAGTACCACAATATAGTGTGGAAGACTAATACCCTTTTCCTTGTTGTAGGAGGGGTACTTTGATTATCACCTGCTGGAAATACAGCTTGTGAATCTTTTCCAATACTGCCTCCCTGTCGGAGGAAGCCGTTGGTAAAGCAGACTTCAGGAACCTGCGAGGAAAAGATGTCTCGACTCTCCAATCTGTACCCCTGGGATAATACTTGTACGATCTAGGGGTCAACTTGCGAGTGATCCCACTGCGCGCTGAGACTCTTGAGACTACCCCCCCACCTCACCTGAGTCCGCTTGCACGGCCCCAGCGTCATGCTGAGGACTTGGCAGACGTGGTGGAGGGCTTCCTTTCCTGGGAAGGGGCTGCCCGCTGCAGTCTACTTCCCTTACCTCTATGTCTGGGCAGATATGACTGGCCTTTTGCCCGTTTGCCTCATGGAAACGGAAGGATTGAGGCTGAAAAGACGGTGTCTTTTTCTGCTGAGATGTAACTTGGGGTAAAAAGGTTGGATTTCCCAGCTGTTGCCGTGGTCCCCAGGTCCGATGGACCGACCCCAACTAACTCCTTCCCTTTATACGGCAATACTTCCATGTGCCGTATGGGATCTGTATCACCTGACCACTGTCGTGTCCATGACATCTTCTGGGAGATATGGACAACGCACTTATCTTGATGCCAGAGTGCAAATATCCCTCTGTGCATCTTGCGTACATATATATAGAATGCATCCTATTAAATGCTCTATATCAATAATATATTTTCAGTCAGGGAATCCGACCAAACCAACCCAGCACTGCATCTCCAGGCTGATGGCGATCGCTGGTCGCAGTATAACCACCGTATGTGTGTATATACTTTTTAGGATATTTTTCCAGCTTCCTATCAGCTGGCTCTTTGAGGGCGGCCGTATCTGGAGACGGTAACGCCACTTGATAAGCGTGTGAGCGCCTTATCCACCCTTAGGGTGTTTCCCAACGCGCCCTAACTTCTGGCGGGAAAGGGTATAACGCCAATATTTGCTATCGGGGTAACCCCACGCTTCATCACACACTTCATTTTGTTTTATCTGATTCAGGAAAAACTACAGGTAGTTTTTTCACTCCCACATAATACCCTTTTTTGTGGTACTTGTAGTATCAGAAATATGTAACACCTCCTTCATTGCCCTTAACGTGTGGCCCTAATGAGAAATACGTTTGTTTATTCACCGTCGACACTGGATTCAGTGTCCGTGTCTGTGTCTGTGTCGACCGACTGAGGTAAATGGGCGTTTTTAAAGCCCCTGACAGTGTTTCTGAGACGCCTGGACCGGTACTAATTGTTTGTCGGCCGTCTCATGTCGTCAACCGACCTTGCAGCGTGTTGACCTTCTCACGAAATTCTCTCAATAAGCCACCCATTTCGGTGTCGACTCCCTAGAGAGTGACATCCCCATTACAGGCAATTGCTCCGCCTCCTCACCAACATCGTCCTCATACATGTCGACACACACGTACCGACACACAGCACACACACCGGGAATGCTCTGACAGAGGACAGGACCCCACCAGCCCTTTGGAGAGACAGAGGGAGAGTTTGCCAGCACACACCAAAAACGCTATAATATATATAGGGACAACCTTATATAAGTGTTTCTCCCTTATAGCATCTTTATATATATATTAATATCGCCAATTAATGCCCCCCCTCTCTGTTTTAACCCTGTTTCTGTAGTGCAGTGCAGGGGAGAGCCTGGGAGCCTTCTCTCCAGCCTTTCTGTGAGAGAAAATGGCGCTGTGTGCTGAGGAGATAGGCCCCGCCCCTTTTTCGGCGGCCTCGTCTCCCGCTCTTCAACGGATTATGGCAGGGGTTAAATATCTCCATATAGCCTCTGGGGGCTATATGTGAGGTATTTTTAGCCAATATATAGGTTTTCATTTGCCTCCCAGGGCGCCCCCCCCCCAGCGCCCTGCACCCTCAGTGACTGCGTGTGAAGTGTGCTGAGAGGAAAATGGCGCACAGCTGCAGTGCTGTGCGCTACCTTTAGAAGACTGCAAGAGTCTTCTGCCGCCGATTCTGGACCTCTTCTTACTTCAGCATCTGCAAGGGGGCCGGCGGCGCGGCTCCGGTGACCATCCAGGCTGTACCTGTGATCGTCCCTCTGGAGCTGATGTCCAGTAGCCAAGAAGCCAATCCATCCTGCACGCAGGTGAGTTCACTTCTTCTCCCCTCAGTCCCTCGTTGCAGTGATCCTGTTGCCAGCAGGACTCACTGTAAAATAAAAAACCTAAGCTAAACTTTTTCTAAGCAGCTCTTTAGGAGAGCCACCTAGATTGCACCCTTCTCGGCCGGGCACAAAAATCTAACTGGAGTCTGGAGGAGGGTCATAGGGGGAGGAGCCAGTGCACACCACCTGATCGGAAAGCTTTACTTTTGTGCCCTGTCTCCTGCGGAGCCGCTATTCCCCATGGTCCTTTCAGGAACCCCAGCATCCACTAGGACGATAGAGAAATTATTTTTACTATCAGTGTTCTTAGTGCTAGGAGCAGGGCCGTCAGAATAGGGGGGGCAACTCGCTCCCCCCAAACATGAGAGAGGCGCCCAGGTCCGGTGCTACCCGCTCAGGGTCTGCAAAGCAGGGAGGTGCTCTCCCTGCTTTGCTACTCTGCTGCTGCCGGCAGCACAGGGATGGGAGGAGGGGTTAGATCGTACTCACTGTGAGAGCAGCAGCAGAGGAAGTCCCTACAACTCACTGCGGTGCCTCTCGTCTCCTCCCCTCCCTGGTATCAGCAATGGGGGTCAGAAGAACATGTGCCGAGCAGTGATTGGAGGAGCTCAGCACATGCTGATTAGAAGAGCCCCTGATTGGAGGAGCTGTCACATGCTCCTCTGACCCCTGGAACACGGAGGATGTCACAGCATGGTCTCCGTCTAAATGTGAGTAGTCACGGACACACACAAACATACATACACATACAGTATAGTCACATACATAAATGCAGTCACAGACACACATACAGACTATATAGTGTTTACCCCCCTCACTTCACAGACAGGGTACATAATATAATGCATGTACTTTAGTAGCTCCTTGTCCTCTCCCCCTCTCCTCCATGCTGCTGGGTTGCCTGGCACTGACTGAGTGCTGTGTAGCTCCACCCCCCCTGCTTCCACTCCGCCCACTTCTCGAAGGTCAATGCCATGCAGTGCAGTCTTCTGCCACCCCTCCCCTCACTTAATCCGGATTGTACCTTATGACTGTCTGTTACTGCCCTGCACTAGTGATCAATCAGACTCAAAATAAACTACAGCTCCCAGATCTCATGGCAACAAGGGATGCTGGGAGCTGTAGTTTATGTTGCGTCTGATTACAAGTGAGGTGTGGTGCAGACAGTCACCAAGTCTGACAGTACTACTGAATTCTACCCCCTGCCTGTGGATGGCACTGCCAGGCGCCACCTACTTGCCTGGCGCCCCTGGCGAGTGCCATCCTGGCCAATGGGTAGATACACCCCTGGGTACACCCACTCCTTTGAGTGAGGAGAGGTTAATTTCATTTGTTATAGTAGTGCACTAGTTCATTGTAGGGCCACCAGTACACGTTATCCAACACTGTGACCCCAATTCACATTATGACATGCAGTGTGCCCAGTTCATATCATGTCACATTACAGCACCCCCAGTTCATACTATGCCACACTATAGTGCCTCCACTTCATATTGTGCCACATTACAGATTCCCAGTTCAAATTATGAAACATTTTAATGCCCTCCAGTTCATTTTATACCACATTATAATGAGCAAGTGAAGGGCATAACTAGATATATTGAAGGCTCCAAGCCAAAGGTCTGTAAGGGCCCCTACATATCACCCAAAGTGGGCCCCTCTCAGCTCTGGGCCCCATAGCAGCTGCACTCCCCGCACCTATGGTAGCTACGCTCTTGAATATCATTACTTGTTGGCTTCAAGGATTTGCTGATTTCCCAGTTACAAAATCAAAGTTTATGACAGTATACTATATTAACAACTCTTTCATTTCAATGGGGCAACATCTTGAGTCTTTCCGCACCTGTAAGGCCACAGGTTTACCCCCCTACTTTCCTGAACTTGCGCTTGAATGATCCTGCCCTGCCGATCTAAGCCAATGGGGGTGCAAGTGTAAGCTATACCCACACAAAAATACAGGCACAATATGGCAGCATGAGCAGTGCAACAAATGTTAAAAAGTTGATTTTTTTTTTATATGTGCATATTTTAAATGCATTATGTTCAACTTTTGTGTCTGTGTATATAATATATGAAGTATATATATATATATATATATTTCTCTAACGTCCTAAGTGGATGCTGGGGACTCCGTCAGGACCATGGGGTTTAGCGGCTCCGCAGGAGACAGGGCACAATAATAAAAGCTTTAGGATCAGGTGGTGTGCACTGGCTCCTCCCCCTATGACCCTCCTCCAAGCCTCAGTTAGATCTTTGTGCCCGGCCGAGAAGGGTGCAATCTAGGTGGCTCTCCTGAGCTGCTTAGAATAAAAGTTTAAGTTAGGTTTTTTATTTTCAGTGAGTCCTGCTGGCAACAGGCTCACTGCTACGAGGGACTTAGGGGAGAGAAGTAAACTCACCTGCGTGCAGGATGGATTTGCTTCTTAGGCTACTGGACACCATTAGCTCCAGAGGGAGTCGGAACACAGGTCTCACCCTGGGGTTCGTCCCGGAGCCGTGCCGCCGACCCCCCTTGCAGATGCCGAAGTTGAAGAGGTCCAGAGGTCCAGAAACAGGCGGCAGAAGACTTTCAGTCTTCATAAGGTAGCGCACAGCACTGCAGCTGTGCGCCATTGTTGTCAGCACACTTCATACCAGCGGTCACTGAGGGTGCAGGGCGCTGGGGGGGGCGCCCTGGGCAGCAATGTATTATACCTTTTTTATGGCTAAAATACATCACATATAGCCCTTGAGGCTATATGGATGTATTTAACCCCTGCCAGATCTCACAAACTCCGGGAGAAGAGCCCGCCGTTTTAGGGGGCGGGGCCTATTCTCCTCAGCACACGGCGCCATTTTCCTGCTCAGCTCTGCTGTGAGGAAGGCTCCCAGGCTCTCCCCTGCACTGCACTACAGAAACAGGGTTAAAACAGAGAGGGGGGGGCACTTATTTGGCGATATGATTACATATGTGAAAATGCTATAAGGGAAAACACTTGTATAAGGGGTTGTCCCTGTATAATTATAGCGTTTTTGGTGTGTGCTGGCAAACTCTCCCTCTGTCTCCCCAAAGGGCTAGTGGGGTCCTGTCCTCTATCAGAGCATTCCCTGTGTGTGTGCTGTGTGTCGGTACGTGTGTCGACATGTAGGAGGACGATGTTGGTGAGGAGGCGGAGCAAATTGCCTGTATTGGTGATGTCACTCTCTAGGGAGTCGACACCGGAATGGATGGCTTATTTAGGAATTACGTGATAATGTCAACACGATGCAAAGGTCGGTTGACGACATGAGACGGCCGGCAAACAAATTAGTACCTGTCCAGGCGTCTCAGACACCGTCAGGGGCTTGTAAAAACGCCCATTTACCTCAACGGACACTGACTTCAGTGTCGACGGTGAAGAAACAAACGTATTTTCCTTTAGGGCCACACGTTACATGTTAAGGGCAATGAAGGAGGTGTTACATATTTCTGATACTACAAGTACCACAAATAAGGGTATTATGTAGGGTGGGAATAATCTACTTGTAGTTTTTCCTGAATCAGATAAATTAAAGTGTGTGATGATACGTGGGTTTCCTCCGATAGAAAATTATTGGAGGTATACCTTTTCCCGCCAGAAGTGAGGGCGAGTTGGGAAACACACCTTAGGGTGGATAAGGCGCTCACACGCTTATAAAAACAAGTGGCGTTACCGTCTCCAGATACGGCCGCCCTCAAAGAGCCAGCTGATAGGAAGCTGAAAAATATCCTAAAAAGTATATACACACATACTGGTGTTATACTACGACCAGCAATCGCCTCAGCCTGGATGTGCAGCGCTGGGGGGGCTTGGTCGGATTTTCTGACTGAAAATATTGATACCCTTGACAGGAACAATATTTTATTGACTATAGAGCATTTTAAGGATGCATTTCTATATATGCGAGATGCGCAGAGGGATATTTGCATTCTGGCATCAAGAGTAGATGTGATGTCCATATCTGCCAGACGATGTTTATAGACACGACAGTGGTCAGGTGATGCAGATTCCAGACGGCACATGGAAGTATTGCCGTATAAAGGGGCGGTCCATCGGACCTGGTGGCCATGGCAACAGCTGGAAAATCCACTTTTGTTACCCCAAGTCACATCTCAGCAGAAAAGGACACAGTCTTTTCAGTCTCAGTCCTTTCGTACCCATAAAGGCAGGAGGGCAAAAGGCCAGTCATATCTGCCCAGGGTTAGAGGAAAGGGAAGAAGACTGCAGCAGGCAGCCCATTCCCAGGAACAGAAGTCCTCCACAGCTTCTGCCAAGTCCACAGCATGACGCTGGGGCCATACAAGCGGACTCAGGTGCGGTGGGGGGTCATCTCAAGAGTTTCAGCACGCAGTGAGCTCACTCGCAAGTGGACTCCTGGATCCTACACGTAGTATCCCAGGTGTACATTGGAAATTCGAGACGTCTTCCCCTCACAAGTTCCTGAAGTCTGCTTTACCAACGTCTCCCTCCGACAGGGAGGCAGTATTGGAAAAAAAATTCACAGGCTGTATTCCCAGCAGGTGATAATCAAAGTACCCCTCCTACAACAAGGGAAGGGGTATTATTCCACACTATATTGTGGTACTGAAGCCAAACGGCTCGGTGAGATCTAAAAGATTTGAACAATTACATACAAGGGTTCAAATCAAGATGGAGTCACTCAGAGCAGTGATAGCGAACCAGGACGATATGGTGTCACTGGATATCAGGGACGCTTACCTACATGTCCAAATTTTGCCCTTCTCACCAAGGGTATCTCAGGTTCGTGGTACAGAACTGTCACTATCAGTTCAGACGCTGCCGTTTGGATTGTCCACGGCACCCCGGGTCTTTACCATGGTAATGGCCGAAATGATGATTCTTCCTAAAAGAAATATGGACGCTTTCCTGATAAGGGCAAGGTCCAGAGAACAGTTGGCGGTCGGAGTAGCACTATCTCAAGTAGTTCTACGACAGCACGAGTGGATTCTAAATATTCCAAAATCGCAGCTTTTTCCGACGACACGTCTAATGTTCCTAGGAATGATTCTGGACACAGTCCAGAAAAGGATGTTTTCTCCCGGAGAAGAAGACCAGGGAGTTATCCGAGCTAGTCAGGAACCTCCTAAAACCAGGAAAAGTATCAGTGCATCATTGCACAAGGGTCCTGTGAAAAATGGTGGTTTCTTACAAAGCGATCCCATTCGGTAGATTTCACGCAAGAACCTTTCAGTGGAATCTGCTGGGAAAATGGTCCGGATCGCATCTTCAGATGCATCAGCGGATAACCCTGTCTCCAAGGACAAGGGTGTTTTCTTCTGCGGTGGCTGCAGAGTGCTCATCTATGAAAGGGCCGCAGATTCGACATTCAGGACTGGGTCCTGGTGACCACGGATGCCAGCCTGAGTGGCTGGGGAGCAGTCACACAAGGAAAAAATTTCCAGGGAGTGTGATCAAGTCTGGAGACTTCTCTCCACATAAATATACTGGAGCTAAGGGCAATTTACAAGGCTCTAAGCTTAGCAAGACCTCTGCTTCAAGGTCAGCCGGTATTGATCCAGTGGGACAACATCACGGCAGTCGCCCACGTAAACAGACAAGGCGGCACATGAAGCAGGAGGGAAATGGCAGAAACTGCAAGGATTCTTCGCTGGGCGAAAAATCATGTGATAACACTCTCAGCAGTGTTAATTCCGGGAGTGGAAAACTGGGAAGCAAACTTCCTCAGCAGGCATAACCTCCACCCGGGAGAGTGGGGACTTCAGCGGGAAGTCTTCCACATGATTGTAAACCGTTGGGAAAAACCAAAGGTGGACATGATGGCGTCCCGCCTGAACAAAAAACTAGACAAATATTGCGCCAGGTCAAGGGACCCTCAGGCAATAGCGGTGGACGCTCTGGTAACACTGTGGGTGTACCAGTCAGGGTATGTGTTCCCTCCTATGCATCTCATACCAAAAGTACTGAGAATCATAAGAAGGAGATGAGTAAGAACAATACTCGTGGTTCCGGATGGGTCAAGAAGGACTTGGTACCCGGAACTTCAAGAGATGCTCACGGAAGAACCGTGGCCTCTACCTTTAAGAAAGGACCTGCTCCAGCAGGGGCCTTGTCTGTTCCAAGACTTACCGCGGCTGCGTTTGACGGCATGGCAGTTGAACGCCAGATCCTGAAAGGGCATTCCAGATGAAGTCATCCCTACCCTGGTCGAAGCCAGGAAGGATGTAACCGCAAAACATTTTCACCGCATTTGGCGAAAATATGTTGCGTGGTGTGAGGCCAAGAAGGTCCCTACAGAGGAATTCCAACTGGGTCGTTTCCTACATTTCCTGAAAACAGGACTGTCTATGGGCCTAAAATTAGGGTCCATTAAGGTTCAAATTTCGACCCTGTCAAATTTCTACCAGAAAGAACTGGCTTCAGTGCCTGAAGTTCAGACGTTTGTAAAAGGGGTACTGCATATACAGCCTCCTTTTGTGCCCCCAGTGGCACCTTGGGATCTCAATGTTGTTTTGAGTTTCCTAAAGTCACATTGGTTTGATCCACTCACCACTGTGGAATTAAAATATTTCACATGGAAGGTGAAGATTCTATTAGCCCTGGCTTCAGCCAGGCGTGTGTCAGAATGGGCGGCTTTATCATAGAAAAGCCCTTACTTAATTTTTCATTCTGACAGGGCAGAATTGAGGACTCGTCCTCAATTTCTCCTTAAGGTGTTTTCTGTTTTTCACATGAACCAACCTATTGTGGTACCTGCGGCTACTAGGGACTTGGAGGACTCCAAGTTACTTGACGTTGTCAGGGCCCTGAAAATATATGTTTCCAGGACGACTGGAGTCAGAAAATCTGACTCGCTGTTTAGCCTGTATGCACCCAACAAGATGGGTGTTCCTGCTTCTAAGCAGACGATTGCTCGCTGGATTTGTAGTACAATTCAGCTTGCACATTCTGTAGCAGGCTTGCCACAGCCAAAATCAGTAAAAGCCCATTCCACAAGGAAGTGGGCTCATCTTGGGCGGCTGCCCGAGGGGTCTCGGCTTTACAACTTTGCCGAGCTGCTACTTGGTCAGGGGCACACCCTGACTGAGGAGGACCTGGAGTTCTCTCATTCGGTGCTGCAGAGTCATCCGCACTCTCCCGCCCGTTTGGGAGCTTTGGTATAATCCCCATGGTCCTGACGGAGTCCCCAGCATCCACTTAGGACGTTAGAGAAAATAAGAATTTACTTACCGATAATTCTATTTCTCGTAGTCCGTAGTGGATGCTGGGCGCCCATCCCAAGTGCGGATTGTCTGCAATACTTGTACATAGTTATTGTTACAAAAATCGGGTTATTCTTGTTGTGAGCCATCTTTTCAGAGGCTCCTTCGTTGTTATCATACTGTTAACTGGGTTCAGATCACAGGTTGTACGGTGTGATTGGTGTGGCTGGTATGAGTCTTACCCGGGATTCAATATCCTTCCTTATTATGCACGCTCGTCCGGGCACAGTATCCTAACTGAGGATTGGAGGAGGGTCATAGGGGGAGGAGCCAGTGCACACCACCTGATCCTAAAGCTTTTATTATTGTGCCCTGTCTCCTGCGGAGCCGCTAAACCCCATGGTCCTGACGGAGTCCCCAGCATCCACTACGGACTACGAGAAATAGAATTATCGGTAAGTAAATTCTTATTATTTATTAGTGATGTGCACCGGACATTTTTCGGGTTTTGTGTTTTGGTTTTGGATTCGGTTCCGCGGCCGTGTTTTGGATTCGGACGCGTTTTGGCAAAACCTCCCTGAAAATTTTTTGTCGGATTCGGGTGTGTTTTGGATTCGGGTGTTTTTTTAAAAAAAACCCTCAAAAACAGCTTAAATCATAGAATTTGGGGGTAATTTTGATCCCATAGTATTATTAACCTCAATAACCATAATTTCTCTAACGTCCTAGTGGATGCTGGGGACTCCGAAAGGACCATGGGGAATAGCGGCTCCGCAGGAGACTGGGCACAAAAGTAAAAAGCTTTAGGACTACCTGGTGTGCACTGGCTCCTCCCCCTATGACCCTCCTCCAAGCCTCAGTTAGATTTTTGTGCCCGAACGAGACGGGTGCAGGCTAAGGGGCTCTCCTGAGCTGCTTAGTGGAAAAGTTTAAAGTAGGTTTTTTATTTTCAGTGAGACCTGCTGGCAACAGGCTCACTGCATCGAGGGACTAAGGGGAGAGAAGCGAACTCACCTGCGTGCAGAGTGGATTGGGCTTCTTAGGCTACTGGACATTAGCTCCAGAGGGACGATCACAGGCCCAGCCATGGATGGGTCCCGGAGCCGCGCCGCCGGCCCCCTTACAGAGCCAGAAGACTGAAGAGGTCCGGAAAATCGGCGGCAGAAGACGTCCTGTCTTCTATAAGGTAGCGCACAGCACCGCAGCTGTGCGCCATTGCTCTCATGCACACTTCACACTCCGGTCACTGAGGGTGCAGGGCGCTGGGGGGGGCGCCCTGAGACGCAATAAAACACCTTTTTGTTGGCAAAAAATACATCACATATAGCTCCTGGGCTATATGGATGCATTTAACCCCTGCCAAATTTCCATAGAAAAGCGGGAGAAAGGCCGCCGTGAAGGGGGCGGAGCCTATCTCCTCAGCACACTGGCGCCATTTTTCCTCACAGCTCCGTTGGAGGAAGGCTCCCTGACTCTCCCCTGCAGTCCTGCACTACAGAAACAGGGTAAACAAAGAGAGGGGGGCACTAAATTGGCATAGAAATATATACAGCAGCTATATTAGGGAAAAACACTTATATAAGGTTATCCCTGTATATATATAGCGCTCTGGTGTGTGCTGGCAAACTCTCCCTCTGTCTCCCCAAAGGGCTAGTGGGGTCCTGTCCTCTATCAGAGCATTCCCTGTGTGTGTGCTGTGTGTCGGTACGTTGTGTCGACATGTATGAGGAGGAAAATGGTGTGGAGGCGGAGCAATTGCCTGTGTTAGTGATGTCACCCCCTAGGGAGTCGACACCTGACTGGATGGTCTTATGGAAAGATTTACGTGATAGTGTCAGCACTTTACAAAAGACTGTTGACGACATGAGACAGCCGGCAAATCAGTTAATACCTGTACAGGCGTCTCAAACACCGTCAGGGGCTATAAAGCGCCCGTTACCTCAGGTCGATACAGACACAGACACGGACACTGACTCCAGTGTCGACGGTGAGGAAACAAACGTATTTTCCAGTAGGGCCACACGTTACATGATCACGGCAATGAAGGAGGTTTTGAACATTTCTGATACTACAAGTACCACAAAAAAGGGTATTATGTGGGGTGTGAAAAAACTACCCGTAGTTTTTCCCGAATCAGATGAATTGAATGAGGTGTGTGATGAAGCGTGGGTTTCCCCCGATAAGAAACTGCTAATTTCTAAAAAATGATTGGCATTATACCCTTTCCCGCCAGAGGTTAGGGCTCGTTGGGAAACACCCCCTAGAGTGGATAAGGCGCTCACACGCTTATCAAAACAAGTGGCGTTACCGTCTCCTGATACGGCCGCCCTAAAGGAACCAGCTGATAGAAAGCTGGAAAATATCCTTAAGAGTATATACACACATACTGGTATTATACTACGACCAGCAATCGCCTCAGCCTGGATGTGCAGTGCTGGGGTGGCTTGGTCGGATTCCCTGACTGAAAATATTGATACCCTGGACAGGGACAATATATTATTGACTATAGAGCATTTAAAGGATGCATTCCTATATATGCGAGATGCACAGAGAGACATTTGCACTCTGGCATCAAGAGTAAGTGCGATGTCCATTTCTGCCAGAAGAGGATTATGGACGCGACAGTGGTCAGGGGATGCGGATTCCAAACGGCATATGGAAGTATTGCCGTATAAAGGGGAGGAGTTATTTGGGGGCGGTCTATCGGACCTGGTGGCCACGGCAACGGCTGGAAAATCCACCTTTTTACCCACCCCAAGTCACCTCGCAGCAGAAAAAGATACCGTCTTTTCAGGCTCAGTCCTTTCGTCCCCATAAGGGCAAGCGGGCAAAAGGCCACTCATATCTGCCCCGGGGCAGAGGAAGGGGAAAAAGACTGCAACAGACAGCATCTTCCCACGAACAGAAGCCCTCCCCCGCTTCTGCCAAGTCCTCAGCATGACGCTGGGGCCTTACAAGCGGACTCAGGCACGGTGGGGGCCCGTCTCAAGATTTTCAGCGCGCAGTGGGCTCACTCGCAAGTGGACCCCTGGATCCTGCAGGTAGTATCTCAGGGGTACAAATTGGAATTCGAGACGTCTCCCCCTCGCCGGTTCCTGAAGTCTGCTTTACCAACGTCTACCCCCGACAGGGAGGCGGTATTGGAAGCCATTCACAAGCTGTATTCCCAGCAAGTGATAATCAAGGTACCCCTCCTACAACAGGGAAAGGGGTATTACTCCACGCTGTTTGTGGTACCGAAGCCGGACGGCTCGGTGAGACCCATTTTAAATCTGAAAGCCTTGAACACTTACATAAAAAGGTTCAAGTTCAAGATGGAGTCACTCAGAGCAGTGATAGCGAACCTGGAAGAAGGGGACTACATGGTGTCTCTGGACATCAAGGATGCTTACCTCCATGTCCCAATTTGCCCTTCTCACCAAGGGTACCTCAGGTTTGTGGTACAGAACTGTCACTATCAGTTTCAGACGCTGCCGTTTGGATTGTCCACGGCACCCCGGGTCTTTACCAAGGTAATGGCCGAAATGATGATTCTTCTTCGAAGAAAAGGCGTCTTAATTATCCCTTACTTGGACGATCTCCTGATAAGGGCAAGGTCCAGAGAACAGTTAGAGGTCGGAGTAGCACTATCTCAAATAGTACTACGACAGCACGGAAGGATTCTAAATATTCCAAAATCGCAGCTGATTCCGACGACACGTCTGCTGTTCCTAGGGATGATTCTGGACACAGTACAGAAAAAGGTGTTTCTCACGGAAGAGAAAGCCAAGGAGTTATCCGACCTAGTCAGGAAGCTCCTAAGACCAGGCCAGGTGTCAGTGCATCAGTGCACAAGGGTCCTGGGAAAGATGGTGGCTTCTTACGAAGCGATTCCATTCGGCAGATTCCACGCAAGAACTTTTCAGTTGGATCTGCTAGACAAATGGTCCGGATCGCATCTTCAAATGCATCAGCGGATAACCCTGTCTCCAAGGACAAGGGTGTCTCTCCTGTGGTGGTTACAGAGTGCTCATCTCCTAGAGGGCCGCAGATTCGGCATTCAGGATTGGGTCCTGGTGACCACGGATGCCAGCCTGAGAGGCTGGGGAGCAGTCACACAGGGAAAAAATTTCCAGGGCTTGTGGTCAAGCATGGAAACGTCACTTCACATAAATATCCTGGAACTAAGGGCCATTTACAATGCCCTAAGTCAGGCAAGGCCTCTGCTTCAGGGTCAGCCAGTATTGATCCAGTCGGACAACATCACGGCAGTCGCCCACGTAAACAGACAGGGCGGCACAAGAAGCAGGAGGGCAATGACGGAAGTGGCAAGGATTCTTCGCTGGGCGGAAAATCATGTGATAGCACTGTCAGCAGTGTTCATTCCGGGAGTGGACAACTGGGAAGCAGACTTCCTCAGCAGACACGATCTCCACCCGGGGGAGTGGGGACTTCACCCAGAAGTCTTCCACATGATTGTAAACCGTTGGGAAAAACCAAAGGTGGACATGATGGCGTCTCGCCTCAACAAAAAACTGGACAGATATTGCTCCAGGTCAAGGGACCCTCAGGCAATAGCTGTGGACGCTCTGGTAACACCGTGGGTGTACCGGTCAGTGTATGTGTTCCCTCCTCTTCCTCTCATACCAAAAGTACTGAGAATCATAAGAAGAAGAGGAGTAAAGACTATACTCGTGGCTCCGGATTGGCCAAGAAGGACTTGGTACCCGGAAATTCAAGAGATGCTCACGGAAGAACCGTGGCCTCTACCTCTAAGACAGGACCTGCTCCAGCAGGGACCATGTCTGTTCCAAGACTTACCGCGGCTGCATTTGACGGCATGGCGGTTGAACGCCGGATCCTGAAGGAAAAAGGCATTCCGGATGAAGTCATCCCTACCCTGATCAAAGCCAGGAAGGATGTAACCATACAACATTATCACCGTATTTGGCGTAAATATGTTGCGTGGTGCGAGGCCAGGAAGGCCCCTACAGAGGAATTTCAACTGGGTCGATTCCTGCATTTCCTGCAAACAGGACTGTCTATGGGCCTCAAATTAGGGTCCATTAAGGTTCAAATTTCGGCCCTGTCAATATTCTTCCAAAAAGAACTAGCTTCTGTTCCTGACGTTCAGACGTTTGTCAAGGGAGTACTGCATATACAGCCTCCTTTTGTGCCTCCAGTGGCACCTTGGGATCTCAATGTAGTTTTGGGATTCCTAAAATCACATTGGTTTGAACCACTCACCACTGTGGACTTGAAATATCTCACATGAAAAGTGGTGATGCTGTTAGCCCTGGCTTCAGCCAGGCGTGTATCAGAATTGGCGGCTTTATCCTATAAAAGCCCGTACCTAATTTTTCATACGGACAGGGCAGAATTGAGGACTCGTCCTCAATTTCTACCTAAGGTGGTTTCAGCATTTCACTTAAACCAACCTATTGTGGTGCCTGCGGCTACTAGGGACTTGGAGGATTCCAAGTTGCTGGACGTAGTCAGGGCCCTGAAAATATATGTTTCCAGGACGGCTGGAGTCAGAAAATCTGACTCGCTGTTTATCCTGTATGCACCCAACAAGCTGGGTGCTCCTGCTTCTAAGCAGACGATTGCTCGTTGGATTTGTAGTACAATTCAGCTTGCACATTCTGTGGCAGGCCTGCCACAGCCAAAATCTGTAAAAGCCCATTCCACAAGGAAAGTGGGCTCATCTTGGGCGGCTGCCCGAGGGGTCTCGGCTTTACAACTTTGCCGAGCAGCTACTTGGTCAGGGGCAAACGTTTGCTAAATTCTACAAATTTGATACACTGGCTGAGGAGGACCTGGAGTTCTCTCATTCGGTGCTGCAGAGTCATCCGCACTCTCCCGCCCGTTTGGGAGCTTTGGTATAATCCCCATGGTCCTTTCGGAGTCCCCAGCATCCACTAGGACGTTAGAGAAAATAAGAATTTACTTACCGATAATTCTATTTCTCATAGTCCGTAGTGGATGCTGGGCGCCCATCCCAAGTGCGGATTGTCTGCATTACTTGTACATAGTTATTGTTACAAAAATCGGGTTTTTGTTGTTGTGAGCCATCTTTTCAGAGGCTCCTTCTGTTATCATACTGTTAACTGGGTTCAGATCACAAGTTGTACGGTGTGATTGGTGTGGCTGGTATGAGTCTTACCCGGGATTCAAGATCCTTCCTTATTGTGTACGCTCGTCCGGGCACAGTATCTTAACTGAGGCTTGGAGGAGGGTCATAGGGGGAGGAGCCAGTGCACACCAGGTAGTCCTAAAGCTTTTTACTTTTGTGCCCAGTCTCCTGCGGAGCCGCTATTCCCCATGGTCCTTTCGGAGTCCCCAGCATCCACTACGGACTATGAGAAATAGAATTATCGGTAAGTAAATTCTTATTTTCCACTCATTTTCAGTCTATTCTGAACACCTCACACCTCACAATATTATTTTTAGTCCTAAAATTTGCACCGAGGTCGCTGGATGGCTAAGCTAAGCGACCCAAGTGGCCGACACAAACATCTGGCCCATCTAGGAGTGGCACTGCAGTGTCAGGCAGGATGGCACTTCAAAAAAATAGTCCCCAAACAGAACATGATGCAAAGAAAAAAAGAGGTGCACCAAGGTCGCTGTGCGACTAAGCTAAGCGACACAAGTGGCCGACACAAACACCTGGCCCATCTAGGAGTGGCACTGCAGTGTCAGGCAGGATGGCACTTAAAAAAAATTGTCCCCAAACAGCACATGATGCAAAGAAAAAAAGAGGTGCACCAAGGTCGCTGTGCGACTAAGCTAAGCGACACAAGTGGCCGACACAAACACCTGGCCCATCTAGGAGTGGCACTGCAGTGTCAGGCAGGATGGCATTTAAAAAAAATTGTCCCCAAACAGCACATGATGCAAAGAAAAATGAAAGAAAAAAGAGGTGCAAGATGGAATTGTCCTTGGGCCCTCCCACCCACCCTTATGTTGTATAAACAGGACATGCACACTTTAACGAACCCATCATTTCAGCGACAGGGTCTGCCACACGACTGTGACTGAAATGACTGGTTGGTTTGGGCCCCCACCAAAAAAGAAGCAATCAATCTCTCCTTGCACAAACTGGCTCTAGAGAGGCAAGATGTCCACCTCATCATCATCCTCCGATTCCTCACCCCTTTCACTGTGTACATCCCCCTCCTCACAGATTATTAATTCGTCCCCACTGGAATCCACCATCTCAGATCCCTGTGTACTTTCTGGAGGCAATTGCTGCTGGTGAATGTCTCCACGGAGGAATTGATTATAATTCATTTTGATGAACATCATCTTCTCCACATTTTCCTGGAAGTAACCTTGTACGCCGATTGCTGACAAGGTGAGCCGCTGCACTAAACACTCTTTCGGAGTACACACTGGAGGGAGGGCAACTTAGGTAGAATAAAGCCAGTTTGTGCAAGGGCCTCCAAATTGCCTCTTTTTCCTGCCAGTATACGTACGGACTGTCTGACGTGCCTACTTGGATGCGGTCACTCATATAATCCTCCACCATTCTTTCAATGGTGAGAGAATCATATGCAGTGACAGTAGACGACATGTCAGTAATCGTTGGCAGGTCCTTCAGTCCGGACCAGATGTCAGCACTCGCTCCAGACTGCCCTGCATCACCGCCAGCGGGTGGGCTCGGAATTCTTAGCCTTTTCCTTGCACCCCCAGTTGCGGGAGAATGTGAAGGAGGAGATGTTGACGGGTCACGTTCCGCTTGATTTGACAATTTTCTCACCAGCAGGTCTTTGAACCTCTGCAGACTTGTGTCTGCCGGAAAGAGAGATACAACGTAGGTTTTAAATCTAGGATCGAGCACGGTGGCCAAAATGTAGTGCTCTGATTTCAACAGATTGACCACCCGTGAATCCTGGTTAAGCGAATTAAGGGCTCCATCCACAAGTCCCACATGCCTAGCGGAATCGCTCTGTTTTAGCTCCTCCTTCAATGTCTCCAGCTTCTTCTGCAAAAGCCTGATGAGGGGAATGACCTGACTCAGGCTGGCAGTGTCTGAACTGACTTCACGTGTGGCAAGTTCAAAGGGTTGCAGAACCTTGCACAACGTTGAAATCATTCTCCACTGCGCTTGAGTCAGGTGCATTCCCCCTCCTTTGCCTATATCGTGGGCAGATGTATAGGCTTGAATGACCTTTTGCTGCTCCTCCATCCTCTGAAGCATATAGAGGGTTGAATTCCACCTCGTTACCACCTCTTGCTTCAGATGATGGCAGGACAGGTTCAGGAATGTTTGGTGGTGCTCCAGTCTTCTGCACGCGGTGGCTGAATGCCGAAAGTGGCCCGCAATTCTTCGGGCCACCGACAGCATCTCTTGCACGCCCCTGTCGTTTTTTAAATAATTCTGCACCACCAAATTCAATGTATGTGCAAAACATGGGACGTGCTGGAATTTGCCCAGATGTAATGCACGCACAATATTGGTGGCGTTGTCCGATGTCACAAATCCCCAGGAGAGTCCAATTGGGGTAAGCCATTCTGCGATGATGTTCCTCAGTTTCCGTAAGAGGTTGTCAGCTGTGTGCCTCTTCTGGAAAGCGGTGATACAAAGCGTAGCCTGCCTAGGAACGAGTTGGCGTTTGCGAGATGCTGCTACTGGTGCCGCCGCTGCTGTTCTTGCTGCGGGAGGCAATACATCTACCCAGTGGGCTGTCACAGTCATATAGTCCTGAGTCTGCCCTGCTCCACATGTCCACATGTCCGTGGTTAAGTGGACATTGGGTACAACTGCATTTTTTAGGACACTGGTGACTCTTTTTCTGAGGTCTGTGTACATTTTCGGTATCGCCTGCCTAGAGAAATGGAACCTAGATGGTATTTGGTACCAGGGACACAGTACCTCAATCAAGTCTCTAGTTGCCTCTGAATTAACGGTGGATACCGGAACCACGTTTCTCACCGCCCAGGCTGCCAAGGCCTGAGTTATCCGCTTTGCAGCAGGATGACTGCTGTGATATTTCATCTTCCTCGCAAAGGACTGTTGGACAGTCAATTGCTTACTGGAAGTAGTACAAGTGGTCTTCCGACTTCCCCTCTGGGATGACGATCGACTCCCAGCAGCAACAACAGCAGCGCCAGCAGCAGTAGGCGTTACACTCAAGGATGCATCGGAGGAATCCCAGGCAAGAGAGGACTCGTCAGACTTGCCAGTGACATGGCATGCAGGACTATTGGATTTCCTGTGTAAGGTGGAAATTGACACTGAGGGAGTTGGTGGTGTGGTTTGCAGGAGCTTGGTTACAAGAGGAAGGGATTTAGTGGTCAGTGGACTGCTTCCGCTGTCATCCAAAGTTTTTGAACTTGTCACTGACTTATGATGAATGCGCTGTAGGTGACGTATAAGGGAGGATGTTCCGAGGTGGTTAACGTCCTTACCCCTACTTATTACAGCTTGACAAAGGCAACACATGGCTTGACACCTGTTGTCCGCATTTGTGTTGAAATAATTCCACACCGAAGAGGTGATTTTTTTTGTATTTTGACTAGTGATGAGCGGGTTCGGTTCCTCGGAATCCGAACCCGCCCGAACTTCAGCTTTTTTTACACGGATCCGAGCGACTCGGATCTTCCCGCCTTGCACGGTTAACCCGAGCGCGCCCGAACGTCATCATGACGCTGTCGGATTCTCGCGAGGCTCGGATTCTATTGCGAGACTCGGATTCTATATAAGGAGCCGCGCGTCGCCGCCATTTTACACGTGCATTGAGATTGATAGTGAGAGGACGTGGCTGGCGTCCTCTCCGTTTAGAGAAGAAATAGATAGGAGAGTGAGAGTGAGACAGTGACACTTCATTTACTGGAGCTTAGGAGGAGTACTCAGACAGAGAGTGCAGAATTTTGCTGATAGTATTAGTTAGTTATACTAGTGACAGAGTGAGACAGTGACACTTCATTTACTGGAGCTTAGGAGGAGTACTCAGACAGAGAGTGCAGAATTTTACTGATAGTATTAGTTAGTTATACTAGTGACTGACCAGTGACCACCAGTGCAGTTTTATATTATTTAATATAATCCGTTCTCTGCCTGAAAAAACGATACACAGTGACTCAGTCACATACCATATCTGTGCTCAGCCCAGTGTGCTGCTGCATCATCTATGTATAATATCTGACTGTGCTCACACAGCTTAATTGTGGGGGAGACTGGGGAGCAGTTAGGTTATAGCAGGAGCCAGGAGTACATATTAAAATTAAACAGTGTACACTTTTTTCTGCAGGAGTGCCACTGCCAGTGTGACTGACCAGTGAACTGACCACCAGTATATAGTATACTATATTGTATTGTGAATGTCTGCCTGTAAAAGTTAAACACACGTCGTGTGACTTGTGTGGTGTTTTTTTATTCTATAAAATAAAAAACTCATTCTGCTGACAGACAGTGTCCAGCAGGTCCGTCATTATATAATATATACCTGTCCGGCTGCAGTAGTGATATATATATTTTTTTTATATCATTATTTATCATCCAGTCGCAGCAGACACAGTACGGTAGTTCACGGCTGTAGCTACCTCTGTGTCGGCACTCGGCAGTCCATCCATAATTGTATACCACCTACCCGTGGTTTTTTTTTTCTTTCTTCTTTATACATACTACATCTCATTATCATCCAGTCTATATTAGCAGCAGACACAGTACAGTACGGTAGTCCACGGCTGTAGCTACCTCTGTGTCGGCACTCGGCAGTCCGTCCATAATTGTATACCACCTACCCGTGGTTTTTTTTTTTCTTTCTTCTTTATACATACTACATCTCATTATCAACCAGTCTATATTAGCAGCAGACACAGTACGGTAGTCCACGGCTGTAGCTACCTCTGTGTCGGCACTCGGCAGTCCATCCATAATTGTATACCACCTACCCGTGGTTTTTCTTTCTTTCTTCTTTATACATACTACATCTCATTATCATCCAGTCTATATTAGCAGCAGACACAGTACAGTACGGTAGTCCATGGCTGTAGCTACCTCTGTGTCGGCACTCGGCAGTCCATCCATAATTGTATACCACCTACCCGTGGTTTTTTTTTTCTTTCTTCTTTATACATACATACTACATCTCTTTATCAACCAGTCTATATTAGCAGCAGACACAGTACGGTAGTCCACGGCTGTAGCTACCTCTGTGTCGGCACTCGGCAGTCCATCCATAATTGTATACCACCTACCCGTGGTTTTTTTTTCTTTCTTCTTTATACATACATACTACATCTCTTTATCAACCAGTCTATATTAGCAGCAGACACAGTACGGTAGTCCACGGCTGTAGCTACCTCTGTGTCGGCACTCGGCAGTCCGTCCATAATTGTATACCACCTACCCGTGGTTTTTTTTTCTTTCTTCTTTATACATACATACTACATCTCTTTATCAACCAGTCTATATTAGCAGCAGACACAGTACGGTAGTCCACGGCTGTAGCTACCTCTGTGTCGGCACTCGGCAGTCCATCCATAATTGTATACCACCTACCCGTGGTTTTTTTTTTCTTTCTTCTTTATACATACTACATCTCATTATCATCCAGTCTATATTAGCAGCAGACACAGTACAGTACGGTAGTCCACGGCTGTAGCTACCTCTGTGTCGGCACTCGGCAGTCCATCCATAATTGTATACTAGTATCCATCCATCTCCATTGTTTACCTGAGGTGCCTTTTAGTTGTGCCTATTAAAATATGGAGAACAAAAATGTTGAGGTTCCAAAATTAGGGAAAGATCAAGATCCACTTCCACCTCGTGCTGAAGCTGCTGCCACTAGTCATGGCCGAGACGATGAAATGCCAGCAACGTCGTCTGCCAAGGCCGATGCCCAATGGCATAGTACAGAGCATGTCAAATCCAAAACACCAAATATCAGTAAAAAAAGGACTCCAAAACCTAAAATAAAATTGTCGGAGGAGAAGCGTAAACTTGCCAATATGCCATTTACCACACGGAGTGGCAAGGAACGGCTGAGGCCCTGGCCTATGTTCATGGCTAGTGGTTCAGCTTCACATGAGGATGGAGGCACTCAGCCTCTCGCTAGAAAAATGAAAAGACTCAAGCTGGCAAAAGCAGTAGCACCGCAAAGAACTGTGCGTTCTTCGAAATCCCAAATCCACAAGGAGAGTCCAATTGTGTCGGTTGCGATGCCTGATCTTCCCAACACTGGACGTGAAGAGCATGCGCCTTCCACCATTTGCACGCCCCCTGCAAGTGCTGGAAGGAGCACCCGCAGTCCAGTTCCTGATAGTCAGATTGAAGATGTCAGTGTTGAAGTACACCAGGATGAGGAGGATATGGGTGTTGCTGGCGCTGGGGAGGAAATTGACCAGGAGGATTCTGATGGTGAGGTGGTTTGTTTAAGTCAGGCACCCGGGGAGACACCTGTTGTCCGTGGGAGGAATATGGCCGTTGACATGCCTGGTGAAAATACCAAAAAAATCAGCTCTTCGGTGTGGAAGTATTTCACCAGAAATGCGGACAACATTTGTCAAGCCGTGTGTTCCCTTTGTCAAGCTGTAATAAGTAGGGGTAAGGACGTTAACCACCTCGGAACATCCTCCCTTATACGTCACCTGCAGCGCATTCATAATAAGTCAGTGACAAGTTCAAAAACTTTGGCCGACAGCGGAAGCAGTCCACTGACCAGTAAATCCCTTCCTCTTGTAACCAAGCTCACGCAAACCACCCCACCAACTCCCTCAGTGTCAATTTCCTCCTTCCCCAGGAATGCCAATAGTCCTGCAGGCCATGTCACTGGCAATTCTAACTAGTCCTCTCCTGCCTGGGATTCCTCCGATGCATCCTTGCGTGTAACGCCTACTGCTGCTGGCGCTGCTGTTGTTGCTGCTGGGAGTCGATGGTCATCCCAGAGGGGAAGTCGTAAGCCCACTTGTACTACTTCCAGTAAGCAATTGACTGTCCAACAGTCCTTTGCGAGGAAGATGAAATATCACAGCAGTCATCCTGCTGCAAAGCGGATAACTGAGGCCTTGACAACTATGTTGGTGTTAGACGTGCGTCCGGTATCCGCCGTTAGTTCACAGGGAACTAGACAATTTATTGAGGCAGTGTGCCCCCGTTACCAAATACCATCTAGGTTCCACTTCTCTAGGCAGGCGATACCGAGAATGTACACGGACGTCAGAAAAAGACTCACCAGTGTCCTAAAAAATGCAGTTGTACCCAATGTCCACTTAACCACGGACATGTGGACAAGTGGAGCAGGGCAGGGTCAGGACTATATGACTGTGACAGCCCACTGGGTAGATGTATGGACTCCCGCCGCAAGAACAGCAGCGGCGGCACCAGTAGCAGCATCTCGCAAACGCCAACTCTTTCCTAGGCAGGCTACGCTTTGTATCACCGCTTTCCAGAATACGCACACAGCTGAAAACCTCTTACGGCAACTGAGGAAGATCATCGCGGAATGGCTTACCCCAATTGGACTCTCCTGTGGATTTGTGGCATCGGACAACGCCAGCAATATTGTGTGTGCATTAAATATGGGCAAATTCCAGCACGTCCCATGTTTTGCACATACCTTGAATTTGGTGGTGCAGAATTTTTTAAAAAACGACAGGGGCGTGCAAGAGATGCTGTCGGTGGCCAGAAGAATTGCGGGACACTTTCGGCGTACAGGCACCACGTACAGAAGACTGGAGCACCACCAAAAACTACTGAACCTGCCCTGCCATCATCTGAAGCAAGAAGTGGTAACGAGGTGGAATTCAACCCTCTATATGCTTCAGAGGTTGGAGGAGCAGCAAAAGGCCATTCAAGCCTATACAATTGAGCACGATATAGGAGGTGGAATGCACCTGTCTCAAGTGCAGTGGAGAACGATTTCAACGTTGTGCAAGGTTCTGATGCCCTTTGAACTTGCCACACGTGAAGTCAGTTCAGACACTGCCAGCCTGAGTCAGGTCATTCCCCTCATCAGGCTTTTGCAGAAGAAGCTGGAGACATTGAAGGAGGAGCTAACACGGAGCGATTCCGCTAGGCATGTGGGACTTGTGGATGGAGCCCTTAATTCGCTTAACAAGGATTCACGGGTGGTCAATCTGTTGAAATCAGAGCACTACATTTTGGCCACCGTGCTCGATCCTAGATTTAAAACCTACCTTGGATCTCTCTTTCCGGCAGACACAAGTCTGCTGGGGTTGAAAGACCTGCTGGTGAGAAAATTGTCAAGTCAAGCGGAACGCGACCTGTCAACATCTCCTCCTTCACATTCTCCCGCAACTGGGGGTGCGAGGAAAAGGCTCAGAATTCCGAGCCCACCCGCTGGCGGTGATGCAGGGCAGTCTGGAGCGACTGCTGATGCTGACATCTGGTCCGGACTGAAGGACCTGACAACGATTACGGACATGTCGTCTACTGTCACTGCATATGATTCTCTCAACATTGAAAGAATGGTGGAGGATTATATGAGTGACCGCATCCAAGTAGGCACGTCACACAGTCCGTACTTATACTGGCAGGAAAAAGAGGCAATTTGGAGGCCCTTGCACAAACTGGCTTTATTCTACCTAAGTTGCCCTCCCACAAGTGTGTACTCCGAAAGAGTGTTTAGTGCCGCCGCTCACCTTGTCAGCAATCGGCGTACGAGGTTACATCCAGAAAATGTGGAGAAGATGATGTTCATTAAAATGAATTATAATCAATTCCTCCGCGGAGACATTGACCAGCAGCAATTGCCTCCACAAAGTACACAGGGAGCTGAGATGGTGGATTCCAGTGGGGACGAATTGATAATCTGTGAGGAGGGGGATGTACACGGTGATATATCGGAGGATGATGATGAGGTGGACATCTTGCCTCTGTAGAGCCAGTTTGTGCAAGGAGAGATTAATTGCTTCTTTTTTGGGGGGGGTCCAAACCAACCCGTCATATCAGTCACAGTCGTGTGGCAGACCCTGTCACTGAAATGATGGGTTGGTTAAAGAGTGCATGTCCTGTTTATACAACATAAGGGTGGGTGGGAGGGCCCAAGGACAATTCCATCTTGCACCTCTTTTTTCTTTTATTTTTCTTTGCGTCATGTGCTGTTTGGGGAGGGTTTTTTGGAAGGGACATCCTGCGTGACACTGCAGTGCCACTCCTAGATGGGCCCGGTGTTTGTGTCGGCCACTAGGGTCGCTTATCTTACTCACACAGTCAGCTACCTCATTGCGCCTCTTTTTTTCTTTGCGTCATGTGCTGTTTGGGGAGGGTTTTTTGGAAGGGACATCCTGCGTGACACTGCAGTGCCACTCCTAGATGGGCCCGGTGTTTGTGTCGGCCACTAGGGTCGCTTATCTTACTCACACAGTCAGCTACCTCATTGCGCCTCTTTTTTTCTTTGCGTCATGTGCTGTTTGGGGAGGGTTTTTTGGAAGGGCCATCCTGCGTGACACTGCAGTGCCACTCCTAGATGGGCCCGGTGTTTGTGTCGGCCACTAGGGTCGCTTATCTTACTCACACAGTCAGCTACCTCATTGCGCCTCTTTTTTTCTTTGCGTCATGTGCTGTTTGGGGAGGGTTTTTTGGAAGGGACATCCTGCGTGACACTGCAGTGCCACTCCTAGATGGGCCCGGTGTTTGTGTCGGCCACTAGGGTCGCTTATCTTACTCACACAGCGACCTCGGTGCAAATTTTAGGACTAAAAATAATATTGTGAGGTGTGAGGTATTCAGAATAGACTGAAAATGAGTGTAAATTATGGTTTTTGAGGTTAATAATACTTTGGGATCAAAATGACCCCCAAATTCTATGATTTAAGCTGTTTTTTAGGGTTTTTTGAAAAAAACACCCGAATCCAAAACACACCCGAATCCGACAAAAAAAATTCGGTGAGGTTTTGCCAAAACGCGGTCGAACCCAAAACACGGCCGCGGAACCGAACCCAAAACCAAAACACAAAACCCGAAAAATTTCCGGCGCTCATCTCTAATTTTGACCAGGCATGTCAATGGCCATATTTGTCCCACGGACAACAGGTGTCTCCCCGGGTGCCTGACTTAAACAAACCACCTCACCATCAGAATCCTCCTTGTCAATTTCCTCCCCTGCGCCAGCAACACCCATATCCTCATCCTGGTGTACTTCAACAGTGACATCTTCAATTTGACTATCAGGAAGTGGACTGCGGGTGCTCCTTCCAGCACTTGCAGGGGGCGTGCAAATGGTGGAAGGCGCAAGCTCTTCCCGTCCAGTGTTGGGAAGGTCAGGCATCGCAACCGACACAATTGGACTCTCCTTGGGGATTTGTGATTTAGAAGAACGCACAGTTCTTTGCAGTGCTTTTGCCAGCTTAAGTCTTTTCATTTTTCTAGCGAGAGGATGAGTGCCTCCATCCTCATGTGAATCTGAACCACTAGCCATGAACATAGGCCAGGGCCTCAGCCGTTCCTTGCCACTCCGTGTCGTAAATGGCATATTGGCAAGTTTACGCTTCTCATCAGACACTTTCAATTTTGATTTTTGGGTCATTTTACTGAACTTTTGTTTTTTGGATTTTACATGCTCTCTACTATGACATTGGGCATCGGCCTTGGCAGACGACGTTGATGGCATTTCATCATCTTGGCCATGACTAGTGGCAGCAGCTTCAGCACGAGGTGGAAGTGGATCTTGATCTTTCCCTATTTTAACCTCCACATTTTTGTTCTCCATTTTTTAATGTGTGGAATTATATGCCAATATCAATAGCAATGGCCTACCACTATATGTACTGCGCACAACTGAAATGCACCACAGGTATGGATGGATAGTATACTTGACGACACAGAGGTAGGTACAGCAGTGGCCTACTGTACCGTAATGCTATATATTATATACTGGTGGTCAGCAAACTGTGCAAAACTGAAATGCACCACAGGTATGGATGGATAGTATACTTGACGACACAGAGGTAGGTACAGCAGTGGCCTACTGTACCGTAATGCTATATATTATATACTGGTGGTCAGCAAACTGTGCAAAACTGAAATGCACCACAGGTATGGATGGATAAGTATATTTGACGACACAGAGGTAGGTACAGCAGTGGCCTACTGTACCGTAATGCTATATATTATATACTGGTGGTCAGCAAACTGTGCAAAACTGAAATGCACCACAGGTATGGATGGATAGTATACTTGACGACACAGAGGTAGGTACAGCAGTGGCCTACTGTACCGTAATGCTATATATTATATACTGGTGGTCAGCAAACTGTGCAAAACTGAAATGCACCACAGGTATGGATGGATAGTATACTTGACGACACAGAGGTAGGTACAGCAGTGGCCTACTGTACCGTACTGCTATATATTATATACTGGTGGTCAGCAAAATAATGCACTGTACTCCTACTATATACTACAATGCAGCACAGATATGGAGTGTTTTTCAGGCAGACAACGTATACAGGTGGTCACTGGTCAGCAAAACTCTGCACTGTACTCCTCCTATATAATACTGCTGGTCCCCAGTCCCCACAATAAAGCAGTGTGAGCACAGATATATGCAGCACACTGAGCACAGATATGGAGTGTTTTTCAGGCAGACAACGTATACTGGTGGTCACTGTCAGCAAAACTCTGCACTGTACTCCTCCTATATAATACAGCTGCTCCCCAGTCCCCACAATTAAGCAGTGTGAGCACAGATATATGCAACACACTGAGCACAGATATGGAGTGTTTTTCAGGCAGACAACGTATACTGGTGGTCACTGTCAGCAAAACTCTGCACTGTACTCCTCCTATATAATACAGCTGCTCCTCAGTCCCCACAATAAAGCAGTGTGAGCACAGATATATGCAGCACACTGAGCACAGATAAGGAGCGTTTTTTTCAGGCAGAGAAAGGATAAAACTGGTGGTCACTGATCAGCAAAACTCTGCACTGTACTCCTCCTATATTAATATACAGCTGCTCCCCAGTCCCCACAATTAAGATATAAGCAAGCACAAATATTTGCATCAACAATGAATAAACGGAGAGGACGCCAGCCACGTCCTCTCCCTAACATTTCCAATGCACGAGTGAAAATGGCGGCGACGCGCGGCTGCTTATATAGAATCCGAATCTCGCGAGAATCCGACAGCGGGATGATGACGTTCGGGCGCGCTCGGGTTAACCGAGCCATACGGGAGAATCCGAGTATGCCTCGGACCCGTGTAAAATGGGTGAAGTTCGGGGGGGTTCGGTTTCTGAGGAACTGAACCCACTCATCACTAATATATATATATATATATTTAGTACAAGGTGCCGTTTTTTTCGTGGCCCCCAAGTGTCTATGTCGGATGAGATGCCCAACACCTGTATCCCTCGAGGCTCGTACAGGACACATAACTGGGTACAAATTGATATTTTACTTTGTGCATGCTTGCCAGGAAGCAAACTGCTCGGCTGCCTAGTCACGTAAGATATTTATCTGGATTGCTGCACCTAATTCAAAGCTTATTAGAATTCTATAAGTGTGTCCTTGACATTCTTAACATTTCAGTAAAGGAATGTTTACTTCGCAGATTACATTATGCGACTATTTTAAATTCCAAACGTTACATGTAATCAGAAATTGCCTATATCCACTGAGAGTAATGCCGTCGCTAAGCATAAAAATAGATGTTGTGTTCTTTTCCTTTATAAAGTAACCGGTTGTCAGGAGTCGGCGCTCGGTCTTGTGATGTAAATACACACTGCAATGATATTACTGTAACAGTATGACAGTCTAACAATCATCCACTTCAGATCTTATTTTCTGCACCTCAAATCAGATTGTCTGTAGAATAACTCAGCTGCGGGAAAATTAAGATGAGAATATGGCAACATATAGTTTTGTTCAGTCTCGCTCTGACATCAAACAGTTGCTTTGTTTGAAATTGTCAGTAAATGTTTTGGGATCTATATTCTATGGCAGCTATGTTGGACAGTGCACCACATATATACTATATCCCTCCTCTCAGCCGCTTCACCTGGCTGTGCATTGGGAACCTACACAGCAGAGAGGTCAGGCGCTGCAATGGTATCTCTATGAGCCTGATTCAGAACTGGCCGCAGGTCTGGGGCAACACGCAGATTCCCCATCATCGGGAATCTGCGGCTGCGCAAGGTCAGTGCTGCACATGCGCAGGTCAGGTCTTGCGATCTCGACGCACTTCCCCTTTGCCACTACCTGATTAACAAGCGAAGGGGTGGGGAGGGGGCGGAAAGAGGACTGCATTCCCGGAAACTGGGGTGTGTCGCCCCTGTTTTCTGGAAGGGGAGAACCAGGGGTCTGCGTGTTACCATGTACACTTTCTGGCCTTACAGTCCCCGCTTCCCTCAGTTGAGTAAACTGTTTCTTACTCAGCAGGCCATCAGCGTGGAATATCTCTCAATGCTGGATTCCAGCTTGTAACGTTGGTTGCGGTGCTGAGATCGCAGCTTACATGCAGGAGGCGTTTCGTCTACTGAGATGTCTCCTACATGTCCCTCCTTCAGTTCGGATGGAAATACAGTGCTACTTGCGTGTGGTACAGGTTGAGTATCCCTTATCCAAAATGCTTGGGACCAGAGGTATTTTGGATATGGGATTTTTCCGTATTTTGGAATAATTACATACCATAATGAGATATCATGGTGATGGGACCTAAATCTAAGCACAGAATACATTTATGTTACATATACACCTTATACACACAGCCTGAAGGTAGTTTTAGCCAATATGTTTTATAACTTTGTGCATTAAAAAAAGTGTGTCTACATTCACACAATTCATTTATGTTTCATATACACCTTATACACACAGCCTGAAGGACATTTAATACAATATTTTTAATAACTTTGTGTATTAAACAAAGTTTGTGTACATTGAGCCATCAAAAAACAAAGGTTTCACTATATCACTCTCACTCAAAAAAGTCCGTATTTCGGAATATTTGGATATGGGATACTCAACCTGTATTGTATTTCCATCCATCTCAGAATCAGGCCATATAAACATTATAGAGAAAATCGGATTATATTCTGAATTAAAATCCCAATTTTAAAGACTGTATATGTAAGCGGTATATGCAGGATGTATATATAGAATGTATATGTAGGAGGTATATGTAGGATGTATATATAGAATGTATATGTAGGAGGTATATGTAGGATGTATATATAGAATGTATATGTAGAAGGTATATGTAGGATGTATATATAGAATGTATATGTAGGAGGTATATGTAGGATGTATATATAGAATGTATATGTAGGATGTATATATAGAATGTATATGTAGAAGGTATATGTAGGATGTATATATAGAATGTATATGTAGAAGGTATATGTAGGATGTATATATAGAAGGTATATGTAGGATGTATATATAGAATGTATATGTAGAAGGTATATGTAGGATGTATATATAGAATGTATATGTAGGAGGTATATGTAGGATGTATATATAGAATGTATATGTATATGTAGGAGGTATATATAGAATGTATATGTATATGTATATGTAGGAGGTATATGTAGGATGTATATATAGAATGTATATGTAGGAGGTATATGTAGGATGTATATATAGAATGTATATGTAGGAGGTATATGTAGTATGTATATGTAGTAGAGATCTGCGGCGGGCACTTTCGTGTTTTGTGCTTTGGTTTTGGTTCTGGTTCCATGCTCGTGTTTCGGATCTGGATTGGTTTTGCCAAAACCACCCTTTTGTGTTCTGGTTTTGGTTTTGGATCTGGATGATTTTTGAAAAAAACATAAAAACAGCTAAAATCACATAATTTGGGGATAATTTTTTGATCCTACAGTATTATTAACCTCAATAACATTCATTTCCACTCATTTCCAGTCTATTCTGACTACCTCACACCTCACAATATTGTTTTTAGGCCAAAAGGTTGCACTGAGGATTTGTCCGATATCACAAATCCCCAGGAGAGTCTAACTGGGGTAAGCCATTGTGCGATGATGTTCCTCAGTTTCCGTAAGAGGTTGTCAGCTGTGTGCCTCTTGCGGATAGTGGTGATACATAGCGTAGCCTGCCTAGGAACGAGTTGGCGTTTGTGAGATGCTGCTACTGGTGCCGCTGCTGTTGTTGCTGCTGGAGGCAATACATCTACCCAGTGGGCTGTCACAGTCATATAGTCCTTAGTCTGCCCTGTTCCACTTGTCCACATGTCCGTGGTTAAGTGGACAGTGGGTACAACTGCATTTTTTAGGACACTGAGGACACTTTTTCTGATGTCTCTGTACATTCTTGGTATTGCCTGCCTAGTGAAGTGGAATCTAGATGGGATTTGGTACAGGGGACACACTACCTCCATCAATTCTCTAAGTCCCACTGAACAAATGGCGGATAACGGATGCAAGTCTAACACCAACATAGCTGTCAAGGCCTCAGATATCCGCTTTGCAACAGGATGACTGCTGTCATATTTCATCTTCCTCACAAAGGACTGTTGAACAGTCAATTGCTCAGTTGAAGTAGTACAAGTGGTCTTCCGACTTCCCCTCTGTGATGATGATCGACTCCCAGCAGCAACAACAGCAGCGGCAGCAACAGCAGGCATACCACTCAAGGATCCCGGTTAGGCGAGGGCTGAGTCTTGCCAGGGACATGGCCTGCAGGACTACTGACGTTCCTTACTGAGGAGGAAGTTGACGTTGAGGGAGTTGGTGGTGTGGCTTGCAGGAGCTTGGGTACAAGAGGAAGAAGGGATTTATGTGTCAGTGGACTGCTTACGCTCTTACCCAAAGTTTCACAACTTGACACTGACTTCTGATAAATGCGCAGCAGGTGACGTATAAGGGAGGATGTTCCTAAGTGGTTAACATCCTTACCCCTACTTATTACAGATTGACAGAGACAACAAACAACTTGACACCTGTTGTGTCAAGTCGGGGGAGAAATAATTCCACACAGAAGAGGTGGCTTTTTTAGTATTTTGCCCAGGCATCATAATGGGCTTATTCATCCCATGGACAACAGGTGTCTCCCCCGTTGCCTGATTTAAACAAACCACATCACCATCAGAATCCTCATCGTCAACTTCCTTCTCAGCACCAGCAACACCCATATCCTCATCCTGGTGTACTTCAACAGTGACATCTTCAATTTGAATATCAGAAACTGAACTGTGGGTGATACTTTCAGCACTTGCAAAGGGCGTGCAAATGGTGGAAGGAGCCACCTCTTCCCGTCCAGTGTTGGGAAGGTCAGGCATCACTTGGACTCTCCTTGGGGATTTGTGATACCATCTTAGAACGCACAGTTCTTTGCTGTGCTTTTGCCAGCTTAACTCTTCTCATTTTTCTAGCAGGAGGATGAGGGCTTCCATCGTCATGGGAAGCTGAGCCACTAGTCATGAACATAGGCCAGGGCCTTAGCCGTTCCTTGCCACTCTGTGTCGTAAATGGCATATTGGCAAGTTTACGTTTCTTCTCAGACTATTTAAATTTATTTTTATTGCCTCTTTTTACTGAACTTTGGTTTATTGGATTTTACATGCCCTCTACTATCACATTGGGTATCGGCCTTGGCAGACAACGTTGATGGAATTTCATTGTCTATGTCATGACTAGTGGTAGCAGCATCAGCACTAGGAGGAAGTGGTTCTTGATCTTTCCCTATTTTATCCTCCAAATTTTTGTTCTCCATTATTTTTCAGGAGTTATATAACAATATGCGGCACAGGAGAGCGTACCTCTACACCACACAGGGCAAACCTTGTGAAAATTATTTGGATTAAATATTAATAACCCCTTTATTTGGAGTAAATAATATACACCACAGGACAGCACCACTGAACTTATATGGCAGCACCACTGGACTGCACTTATTCGGAAGTACCACTGGATATATACGCCAGTATCACTGGAATTCTATGACAGTATCACTGGAATTATACGGCAGTACCACTGGACTTATATGGCAGTACCACTGGACTGGATTTATATGGCAGTATAACTGGACTTATACGCCAGTACCACTGAAATTATACAGCAGTATCACTGGAATTATACGGCAGTATCACTGCAATTATACGGCAATACCACTGGACTTATACGGCACTACCACTGGACTGGATTTATATGGCAGTATCACTGGATTTATACGCCAGTACCACTGGAATTATATGGCAGTATCACTTGAATTATATGGCAGTACCACTGGATTTATACGGCAGTATCACTGGATTTATACGGCAGTACCACTGGACATATACAGCCGTATTACTGGAATTATATGGCAGTACCACTGGACATATACGGCAGTATCACTGGAATTATATGACAGTACCACTGATCATATACGGCAGTATCACTGGATTTATATGGCAGTACCGCTGGACATTTACGGCAGTATCACTGGATATATACGGCAGTATCACTGGACATATACGGCAGTAGAACTAAACATACAGAAGGGTCCATTTTTATCTTGGCCTTTAATAGGATTAACTGAGACTGGGCAATTGGCCTTAATCCCCTGCTATATTGTTCTCTGTACTGTATTGCAGCTGAGAACAATAGATGAAGGGTTTATGTAAATAAACCATGGTGTGCCTAGGTGCAGCAAACTAGCCAAGATAACCATGGACCCATCTGTATATAGCAGCACAGGGACACCACCACTGAACTGATGCAACACACCACAGCACCAATGGACTGGACATATACAGCAACACTGGACATATGGCAGCAGAGGACACCACCACTGTGACTGGACTGATGCAGCACAAGACACCACCACTGTACTGATACAGCACAACACAGCACCACTGGACTGATGCAGCACAACACAGCACCACTGGACTGGACATCTACAGCAACACTGGACATATGGCAGCAGAGGACACCACCACTATGACTGGACTGATGCAGCACAAGACACCACCACTGTACTGATACAGCACAACACAGCACCACTGGACTGATACAGCACAACACAGCACCAATGGCCTGGACTTATACAGCAGCACTGGACAAACGGCAGCAGAGGACACCACCACTGTGTCTGGACTGATGCAGCACAAGACATCACCACTGGACTGATACAGGACATTGAGGACGGAGACACGTCCTCTCGCTACACTCTCCAATGCTGGAGTGAAATGGTGGCGATGCGTGGCTCCTTATATGGAATCCAAACCCTGCGAGAATCTGACAGCGGGATGATGATGTTTTGCCTCGTTCTGGTTTCTGATTCAGGCGGGAAAACCCGAACTTGGCTTGGATCCGGGCTCGGGTAATGAAGTTCGGGGGGTTCGGTTCTCAGGGAACCAAACCCGCTCATCTCTAATATTTAGGATTTATATATAGAATGTATATGTAGGAGGTATTCTGTATGTAGGAGCTATATGTAGGAGGCAGGGCCGGACTGCCCATCTGGCACTTCTGGCAAATGCCAGTAGGGCCAATGGGCTGGTAGGTCGGTCCTGTCATTCAGAGAGTTGGGAAGGCCGAGCGCAGTACAGCCTCCGGCTCTCTGTTGTAGATGCTCCCCCGCCCCACTGCCCACCTCCATAGGAATGGAGGCGTGCCGCAAGTCCATGCCCTCTGCCTTGCAGCACGTCCCTGCCTGTTTCCATTGAAATGGAGGCATGCTGCCAGTCCATGCCCCTGTATGCTAAACATAAAACACAAGTCAAAAATAGTCTTGTATCAAGAAGGAAAATCTTAATTTAAGCTAGCTTGGAGTGAATCAAAAAGAGAAGGTTTATGAACAAATTGTGCCCCTTCGCCGTCCATGGCATAATCATGCCATGGCCACAAGGTTTATAACCAGATTGTGCACCTTCGCCGTCCGTGGCATAATCATGTCACCATGGCCACAAATTCACCAAAGCAGAAGAGGCCAGAATCAAAAAGAGCACAGAGATCTTCTCCATTTCATTATGAAAATGATCTTAATTAAATACTATAAGCAGGGGGGGGGGGGGGGGGGGGGGGGCTGCTTCCAATTTTGGGCAAGAGCAGCAAGTGCTGCTATACATATATAGCTCACTACATATCTTGAGGTGGTTGTAACAGATCTATTTATTAAAGATCAAAGTGATGTCTAAAGATTCCATGTGCTCCTTTCTCCGCTTTCTTTACCAGAAACATTTTGTGCGCTTACACCTGGTGTTATCTCTTATCATATCTTCTTGCAGTGATCAGTATGGAACTCTATGAAAATGAAAAAAAACACAAAACAGTTTAATGTCATTGAAACATCCCCTCATCCTGCAGAATAACCGTGTTATTTGCAATGGAGGCGTATGGGAAATTATTACCCCCCTGCTCCATTCCCTCTTTTTATCCTCACACAGAAGCTGACACTAGCACTCCCCCAACTAATGACGGCCAGAACGCAGTGTTTCTTTTTTTAAATTGTAAACAGGGGAAGGTTGACATATTCTTGACACATTGATTTTAAATTGCCGCATCCAGCATTCAGGCAACTAGTGCAGACTGTGGCCAATTATAGACTTTTCAGTTCTCTCACAGTGGTGAGAAGTAAAGAAAAGGAAATCAGGCTATTGACATCCAAAGGGGAGCGCAAACCGTCCTATTTTGCCTCTCCGAGAGTCAATCCCGCAGCCAGTGAGCATCCTTTCAATATTCCATAAATAAAATGCAAATTAAAACAGCAGTGCTTGATCTGAGACATCACACGTGTGTGGAGGAGGTAAAACGGCGACAATACACATTATGAGGGATAGGTTTACTGTACTTCTGAGTTTGTAAATGCCACCTAGCAGTCCTTCCATTACTGACAGCCCCGTGTGCAGGGAGGTGCCCGTCTAATGACTCCTCATTCCAAATACTGCGGCCTTTACAGAAGAATAAGTAAAATATCCTGCAGCATTCATCCTGGCAAAGAGGCAGTCACTAATATATAAACATAAATGGAGATCTGCCGCACCTGTCATCTGCCGTGTTATTTGAGATTACAGGGGAAAAAAACCCATCCACTTAATGCAAAGCAAAAGTGAAGCCTCGACCGTATGTGACAGGAAAGCCACTAAGTATGTATCTCATCCCCTCTCATGCTGTCAGGGGGGAGGTTCTGCCATAACTGAGCAGGCAGGGTGTGAGTGACATACGTCTAGCCTTGGAGGCAAGGCTACACTGGGCAGAAGAAACAGGGGGATAAGAAGTAACTGAAATTGAGGCATCAGGGCAGGGAAGACAAAGAGGACACACACAGCGCAGATATATGATAACTGGGCAGACATGAGCATAGGAAGGGGATGTTGTCGTAATGATGAGATTCTGCAGGGACTGGAGGGTTAGGGATAGGCTGTGGCACTGGGGCGGTAGGGGTAGGCACTAGGAGGAGGGCTAGGCTACAGGAGGGGAGGTTAGGGTTAGGCACTGGAGGATTAGTGTTAGGCACTGAGGGGAGGGTTAGTGTTAGGCTATGGGAGGCTTAGGGTTAGGCATTAGGGGAATGGTTAGGCTATGGGAGGGGAGGTTAGGGTTAGGCACTGGAGGGTTAGGGATAGGCATTAGGGAGAGGGTTAGGCTATGGGAAGGGGGGCTTAGTTTATGCACTAATGGAAGGGTTAAGGTTAGGCTATGGGATGAGGTTATGGTTAGGCATAGGAGCGTCAGGCACTAGGTCAAAGTTTAGGATTAGGCTATGGCGGGGGAAGGGGGTGTTTAGGCTGTTTCAGTTTAGGCTACCGGAGGAGAGGTTTAGGATTATGCACCGAGGGGAGGGTTGGGGTTAGGCTATGGGAGGGGAGTTTAGAGTTAGGCACTAGGAGGAGGGTTAGGCTATGGGAGGGTTAGAAATAGGCTGTTTGAGGTTAGGCTATGGGAGGAGATAGCTTTATGGGGAGGGTTAGAGTTAGGCTATGGGAGGGGAGTTTAGGGTTAGGCACTAGGAGGAGGGTTAGGCTATGGGATGGTTAGGAATAGGCAGTTTGAGGTTAGGCTATGGGAGGAGATGCTTAGAGTTAGGCTCTATGGGGAGGGTTAGGGTTAGGCTATGGAAGGGGAGGTTAAGGTTAGGCCATGGGAGAGTAAAGTTAGGTTTAGACACTAGAAGAAGGGTTAGGGTTAAATATGGGAGGGGAGGGTTAGACACTAGGAGGAGGGTAAGGGTTAGGCTATGGGAGGGGAGGGTTAGACACTTGGAGGAGGGTAAGAGTTAGGCTATGGGAGAGATTAGGGTTAGAAACTACTATAGAAGGGTTAGGCTATGGGAGTGGAGGGTTAGACACTGGGAGGAAGGTTATGCTTAGGCTATGGGAGGGGATGTTAGGGTTAGACACCCTAGGGCAAAGGGTAGGGTTACACTATGGAAGGGGTGGTTTGGGTTAGGCACTAGAGGTTTAGGTTACAGGAGGTAAGGGTTAGGCAGTGGGAGGTTAGCCTCCAGGAGGAGAGAGTTAGGGTCACGCACTGGAGGATTAGGCTACAGGAGGAGAGGGTTTGGCTATGGGAAGGGTGGTTTGGGTTAGACACTGGAGGTTTAGGCTACGGGAGGAAAGTGGAAGGCTGTTGGAGGTTAGGCTACAGGAGGAGAGGGTTAGGCTATGGGAATGGTGGTTTGGGTTAGACACTGGAGGTTTAAGCTATGGGAGGAAAGGGTAAGGCTGTTGGAGGTTAGGCTACAGGAGGAGAGGGTTAGGCTATAGGAATGGTGGTTTGGGTTAGGCGCTGGAGGTTTAGGCTATGGGAGGAAAGGGTAAGGCTGTGGGAGGTTAGGCTAAAGGAGGAGAGGGTTAGGGTTACACACTGGAGGATTAGGCTATGGGAGAAGGGGATTAGGCTACAGGAGGAGAGGGTTAGGGTTAGGCACTGCAGGGTTAGACTTAGACTACAGGAGGAAAGAGTTAGTGTTAAGCACTAGGGGTGGGTTAGGGTTAGGCCACGGTAGATGCAGAAGACCATGCCAGAAGAGAAGGTAGCAAAACACTGGAAACAAGAAAGCATTAGCACACCCCTAAGGTGACAGGGAAGGGATTCCTTAACAAGGGACGGTTGTGTCCCGATTCATATACTTCCCAGGAAGTACAGTATGGGTTCGGTTACATCAGCTTGCAGACTGACAGTATATCTGATTGGATCTATCAAATGGATATTATAATTAACATTTATATAGTGCAGGGCATCCAATTGTGCTTCAAAGCTAACATCTAATTACTTGTGTGCATTTATGAAAAGGGGAATTGCTGGTTTTGTTTTATGCGGGTCACAAATAACTTCTATTATTTGCCTGAAAGACGTATATGAATTAGTATACGGATATTTAACAGGGAATGCAGTGGCGCACCCAGGGGGGGTTTCCGAGTACCCAGAAACCCCCCTCCACTAAAAAAAAAAAAAATTTTTTTTTTTTAGCTGCATGAGTATTATTAATGACTGTCTAGCATCCTCTGCAGCCTGCTGTCTTCCTGGTGGCACTTGCAAGTGCAATAAAAGTTTACTTTATTTTAATTATAGTACATAAACATAGAAACATAGAATTTGACGGCAGATAAGAACCACTTGGCCCATCTAGTCTGCCCCTTTTTTATTTTATCCTTTAGGCAATCTCAACCCTTTTTTAACCTTAATTCTTTGTAAGGATATTCATATGCCTGTCCCAAGCATGTTTAAATTGCCCTACAGTCTTAGCCTCTACCACCTCTGATGGGAGGCTATTCCACTTATCCACTACCCTTTCTGTGAAGTAATTTTTCCTTAAATTTCCCCTGAACCTCCCCCCCTCCAGTCTCAATGTATGCCCTCAATGTATGCCTATATGCATACATACATACATACATACATACATACATATAAACACACACACACATATGATATATATATAAATGTGTATATATATGTGTACTGTATGTGTGTGTACATATATATATATATGTATGCTTGTTTAATATGCTATGTATATGTGTATATGTATGTGTATGTATATATATATATGTATATACTAGGTGCTTCATCGCGCCCTACGGGCGCTCTTCACACCGTCGCAAGGGGCCACGCCCCCTTAACCCTTGCATGCCTTTCTGGGGTTTAATATTTGTATTATATGGAGTATTACCTGCATTCCTTTGTTAGTGGTTAAATATTGCACAATGAAAGGGCGTGCGATGGTGAAGGAGGCGCAGCCCCTTGCGATGGCGTGAACAGCACCTGCAGGGCACGATGTACAGAATGTTGCGGGTGCGGGGGGGACTGCGGATGGTGTCTGTAGATGCTGCGGGTGGAGGAGAGGCAGAAGTGGGGGTGGGGCCCGGATGGGGAAGGTTCGGGAGGTGCTGCGCGTGGGAGAGGGGCAGAGGAGTGGGGGATGCAGATGGGGGAGGGGTCTGGAGGCACTGCAGGTGGGGGAGGGGCAGGGGTGCCACGGGTGGGAGAGGGGCAGGTGTGGGGATGTTGTGGATGGGTGAAGGGTTCCGGAGGTGCTGTGGGATGGGTGTGCCGGGGGTTGGGTAGGGGACCGCAGGCACCATGGGTAGGGTAGGGGCAGGTACGGGTGTTGCGGCGGATGGGAAAGGAGGTCCGGAGGTGCTGCAGGTGGTGGAGGGGCAGGTGCGGGGGTGCCATTGGTGGGGGAGGGGTGGGTGAGGGGGGGACCGCTGATGGAGGAGGGTGTCTGCAGATGCTGCGGGTGGAGGGGGGCAGGTGTGGGGGGAGACGTATAAGGGGGGTGAATGGTGGATGGGGCCTGGAGGTGCTGTGGGTGGTGAAGGGGTGGAGGAGTGGGAGCCACGGGTGGTGTAGGGGGTCTGGAGGCACAGCATGTGGGGGAGGGGTGGAGTGCCGCATGTGGTGGAGGGGAAGGTGCGGAGGTGTAGTGCATTGGGGAGAGGTCTGGAGGCGCTGCAGGTACTGTACATGCCATAAAAGGTAGTTGGAGGGTATGCAGTAACAGGGCCAGGACAGGGGTGACAGGGTCAGTACAGGGTTGACGGGGCCAGGACAGGGGTGACGGTGCCAGGACAGGGGTGACGGGGCCAGGACAGGGGTGACGGGGCCAGGACAGGGGTGACGGGGCCAGGACAGGGGTGACAGGGCCAGGACAGAAATGATAGGGACAGGATAGGGGTGACAGGGCCAGGGTAGGGGCGGCAGGACCAGGACAGGGGTGACGGGGCCAGTATAGGGTTGACAGGGCAAGCACAAGGGTGACAGGGCCAGGATAGGGGTAACAGGGCCAGCATAAGGGTGACAGGGCCAGGATAAGGGTGAAAGGGCCAGGATAAGGGTGAAAGGGCCAGAATAAGGGTGGCAGGGCAAGGCCAGGGGTAACAGGGACATGACAGAACACAGGGCATGGGAGAGATTGGTATTAGGGACAAAACAGTGGTGACAGACAGATGTGTCTTACCGGAGTCACTGCTGCTGGCTGCTGCTGTTCCATTCCAACCTGTTGGGATCTGCTGCTGCTGGATACTTGGCATGGCTGACTCTCTCAGGCTGGAGTCCTGCTTCCTCTGCCAGTCCGCATCCCTCCCCCCCTCCTCAGTCACACACCGCAGACCTCGCGCAGCTGCCGGGCACTATGGTAAGGTGAGACTGGAAATGACTGGTTAGCCCCCAGGAGATGCTGCGCTGGAGGGAGGAGGGGGTCATAGCATGCACATGGCGCGGACCTCGCGGCTTCCGGGCACTGTGGTAAGGGGAGACTGGGAGTGACTGGTTAGCTCCCAGGAGACGCTGCGGCTGGAGGGAGGAGTGGGTCAGAGCCTGCAAGCAGCTCGGATTTCTGCAGCGCTACCCGCCAGCTAAAGTGTGTGAATGAGCTGGGCGCACTCCACTGCGGGTGGCAGTGCTGCAGCTAGCGGTGGGGTTGCCGGGGCTGGAGATAACAGAGGCAGTATGGAACCTGCACAGCGGCAGGTGCCCCACTAAACTGCAGCTAAGAAGTGTAGAGTGTGTCAGAAAGTGACGCTCCTCCGCACCAGAGAGACCCTGCTGAGTATGCCGATGTGGGGGGTCAAGCACACAGTGAGCCGGTGCCCGTCTGTCTGTATGACATACCCCTCACACACCCCCATACCTCCCAAATGTCCCGATTTTCGCGGGACAGTCCCATTTTTGGGGGTCTGTCCCGATGTCCCACCCGCGAGTCGCAGTGTCCGGCGGTGGGGGGGGGCAGTTGGAAAGCTCCTGTACTCGCTGTTCTGCTTAGCAGAGCAGCGGTGAATAGTGGAGACAGAGGGAGAGGGGGCATCAGGGGGTACGGATTACGGGGGGGGGTTCCAGCAGCAGAGCCGGATTAAGGGGGGGGGGGGGTGGCCAGGGGATACGTACCGTTGGCCCCACAGTTTTAGGGGGCCCCCCGGCTGGAGTAGCTCTGTCCCAGCTCAGAAGCTCCCCCCGTCCTGCCAGCAACAGCGGCAGCATTGTGCTACAGTCAGCACACGCTGCTGCATATTGGCAGGTCTGTGGTGTTGCAGGGAGGCAGCAGTCTCCCTGCTTTCTTCTGCCTGTGCGGGTGTGTAGGGGGAGCGACCACGTCCTCTGGATTTAGCCCTAGCTGAGGGGCCAAAATCCCATTAAAAAAATAAAAATAAAAATCGGAATTTGCATAAGGGGGCGCGATTAGGCCACGCCCCCAACCCCACAGCAGGCACAGCAATGAGATAGGGCTTCCCTGTCTCAAGTACCCTGTGCCCCCCGGACTCATAATCAGCCCCTGGGGGCATGCCAGCAGCTCACAGAGCGCTGGGCAAGCCCCCTCACTGACGAAAACGGGGGCCCTCCCGTGAAGCCACGCCCCCTTTTCGCCGAGTGTGTTTCCCTCCTTCTGCCTGGAGAAAGCTCCTGCAGAAAGCTGGGAGGTATGCACCCCTGCCTGTGACATGCCCAATGCCCATGCTATCTGCTTCTGCTCCTAGTCTCCTGTAGATTTGGCCAGATCTCTGTGACTCATTTGAATAACTCCGCCCACTGTTGTGACTCCGCCCAGCGTTAGCAAATGAATCACAAGGTCACAGAATAGGGCTATTATATAGGAGATACATATATATGTGTAGATATATGTGTATATATATATATATATATATACACACACACACACACAGACACACTAGTTTTACGGACCCAGCATATACTGGGTCACCTCAGTCCCCACCCCCGTGATTGGCTCCGCCCAGTTCTGGAAACCCCCCCATGCAAATCCTGCGTTTGCCACTGGAATGGACCTGCTTTTGCTTCAATTGGGCATAGCTGGGCACACCAGGAGCTAGTCCAAATTGCAGTTCCATTGTTTTCCCTTGGACTATTGTTCGGTACGATGTATGTCACAGCAATGTGTAAAATTCAGGCATACTCTATAGCCTGGCAACCTAACCCACACATGAAACTCTCAGGACCCTTTGCCAACCATTAGACTTACTCCGGAGTCCGGCAATGTACTCTACCTGCTGCCTGTTGTGTAGCATGGATGGTGTAATGGTTAGCATTACAGCCTCATAGACAATGATGTCATGAGTTCAGTTCTTGGCTATTGCCCATCTGTGTAGAGTTTGTATGTTTTATGTGTGTTTGTATGGATTATATATATATAAAACTTTCTATCTGACATATACATATTTCATTGAGCTACTTGTTTATGCAGTTGTAAGCATTGTTATCCTTTATGCTAAGCAAGTTAAGTTTTACTGCATTTATTGGACCATTGAAACAAATAGAATTCTGAAACGATTGCACAGAATTGTTACAGAATATTCTACATGCGAAGTACTGGGCAAATGAGTAGTTGGATGAATCTGGTACCCAGCAAAGTGCCCGTGGAAGCTGCAATCGTCTCTCTGGTGCCACAGGCAATTGCTCTGTCTGTAAAGTAGAATAAAACGGATCCAGAATGTATTTATTGCTTCATTGTGTTGTCCAATCACTCGAGGCTGTGCAGGATGTCAGCCAATGAGATCTGGCTAACACAAGCCTGCACCTGCCTCTCTGGCTCTAAGCGCATTGCCGCCAATTGACATAAAATTGATACATCCTCCTAGTGGTGAACTCAGAGGTTTTGACAAAAAAACATAAAAGGTTTATTTGTTAACCAATTAATTCCTCAGGCGTGTAAATATCCTGTTTTCCTCTAACGAACTGAAAATGGTTTGTGATACAATCTCATCATCTAAACATGGCTATCTTTAAGCAAAGTAAGTTAATTGTACTAGAACGAAGAGAATATATTTTTGTCCAGAGCTGGTGTCTTAGTTTTGCGGTGTTGCGGTTTGCGGTGTTGAGGATGCAACAACCATGGAATGCAGTATTTAGGAAATGTTTTATTTAAATATGGAAAAAATCCTAAATAAATGCTACAGGGACATTTTTACAGCTTCCCGCATACACATTCCTATCTAGGCATCCAGACACACAAATTGGTAAGTAAAGATTTGGAACAGATGTTTGCACTGACCGGTCCTGCGGAGGGTGCACCTACTTTTGCAAAGCAGCACAAAAATTAGGTTTAATTTATAAAGATAGTTGAAATGAGATGCAGAGGTGGTGATGGTGCCAGTGGCGGAACAAGCAAGCGGTGGGCCCAGGTGCGACAAAATGCTTTGCCCCCCCCCCCATCCAAGTCCACCCCAGGGGCAGTGCGCGCCGTAGGCGCGCGCAAAAATACATAGTGGCGTGGCTTCGTGGGGAAGGGGTGTGGCCACAAAATAATACCAACACAGTAGTCTCCATTATTCAAATTACGCCGCACAGTAGCACCACTACACCAGGTAGAGACCCTTTTACACCTTACAGCGAACAGATTCCTCTTTTTACACATTACAGCAGACAGCGTGCCCTTTTTACACATAACGGCAGACCGCGTGCCCTTGTTACACATTACGGCAGACAGCGTGCCCTTTTTACACATTACGGCAGACAGCGTGCCCTTGTTACACATTACGGCAGACCGCGTGCTCTTGTTACACATTACGGCAGACAGCGTGCCCTTGTTACACATTACGGCAGACAGCGTGCCCTTGTTACACATTACGGCAGACAGCGTCCCCATTTTTACACATTACGGCAGACAGCGTGCCCTTGTTACACATTACGGCAGACAGCGTCCCCATTTTTACACATTACGGCAGGCAGATTCCCCATTTTTACACATAGCGTCAGGCAGTCCCCCTGTTTTACACATAGCGTCAGGCAGTCCCCCTTTTTTACACATTACGGCAGGCAGATTCCCCTTTTTACACATTGCGTCGGGCAGATTACCCCTTTTTACACATAGCGGCAGGCAGTCCCCCATTTTTACACATTGCGGCAGGCTGATTCCCCCTTTTTACACATTGCGGCAGGCAGTCCCCCCTTTTTACACATTGCGGCAGGCAGTCCCCCCTTTTTACACATTGCGGCAGGCAGTCCCCCCTTTTTACACATTGCTGCAGGCAGTCCCCCCTTTTTACACATTGCTGCAGGCAGTCCCCCCTTTTTACACATTGCGGCAGGTATGCCCCCCTTTTTACACATTGCGGCAGGTAGTCCCCCATTTTTACACAGTGCGGCAGGTAGTCCCCCATTTTTACACAGTGCGGCAGGTAGTCCCCCATTTTTACACATTGCGGCAGGCAGGCACAAGAAAGAAGGAAAGAAGGAAAGAAAGAAGGAAAGAAGGAAAGAAGGAAAGAAAGAAAGAAAGAAAGAAAGAAAGAAAGAAAGAAAGAAAGAAAGAAAGAAAGAAAGAAAGAAAGAAAGAAAGAAGAATTATACTTACCCTCTCCGCTGGCTCAGGCTCCTCGGTGCAGCGTCAGAGATGATTCCCGGGCTGGAGAGAAGGAGGAGGAGGGAGGCTGAGAAGGGAGCCGCAGCAGCGCTGTGTTACTGGTGGAGGCGCTGCTGCTGCTGCCCCTCTGCTTCACTATAGGCTGTTCTCGGAAGACAGCCTATAGGGAAGCAGAGGGGCAGCAGCAGCAGCGCCTCCACCAGTAACAAAGCGCTGCTGCGGCTCCCTTCTCAGCCTCCCTCCTCCTCCTTCCCCCGTCTGTAGTACCGCTGCTCCTCTCCTCTCTTCGCCGGGCGGCTGTGCGCTGCGGGCAGCGGTTGCCCGCAGCGCACAGCGGCATGTAATGAGTCAGTTTGACTCATTACATGCTTGGGCCCCTGGACAGAGGCGGGCCCCAGTGCAGTGCACTGCCTGCACTGCCGGTAGTTCCGCCTCTGGATGGTGCGTTTTGCACCTTGTCATTGCAGTTCAAGGGGTTAAAAGCAATTGGTAGCCACACTTTGCCAATGTTTAAAAAAACACCCAAGCACAAAAGTGACACATTTACAAAAGACTGTCCCCTAACTCTCATGTTTAATATAAGCCCTAAATGAGGCTGAGTCAGGCAGTACTTGAGAAGGATATTGAGAAAGCTTAATGTAATGATTGGGGTAATAGTTTGATGGGATGGTTTACATTTGAAGTTCTGAATTTTCTGACCCACCAATGCATATTCAGATTGCCAAGGCCTCTCCATACATCAGAAAGTGGGTGTTCACCTCAAAACGCGTTGTGTATATCTTCCAGTCTCAATGGTGTAAGTCCGAAATGATTTGCAGTGGACACCCAGTGCATTTTATAAATGATGTCCAGCGGAGGCAGTCTGAACCAATACTCATTCATCAACTCACTAGTACCTACTGATATCAAGCGGCTTTAGTATGAAATACTTACAATCAAAATCCCTACGGCTAAAATACCATCAACAATTGACCAACGGACAAAAAACCGACAAGGTCAAAATCCCGACAAGGTCAAAATCCCAACATTTAAATTTCAGACAAGGTCAAAATACCAACATTTAAAATGTCAACAATTCAAAAAGTCAACACGAGTTATTCATTGTTTTTTTGTTTTGTATGTCGACATAGGTCCACCTGTACACCGTATAAGTGTACTGCGTCCCCTCGCATGGCTTGCTGCGCTCGCCATGCTTCGGGCACACTATTATATTCCCCCTCCAGGTCCACTGGGACAGTAAGAAAAAATCATGAAAAACTCATGTCTTGACCTGTCGACATTTTAAATGTTGGTATTTTGACCTTGTCGGCAGAGGCGTATCTAGGGTAGGGCGAGTGGGGCACGTGCCCTGGGCACCTTGGCAGGCCCAGGAGAGGGGGGCGCCGCCGGCGACCAGGGCATCATGCCCCACTCGCCCCCGTCAACCCTAAATGTGAGGGGAGGAGAGCGCACCGTCTCTCCCTCCCCTCACCGCCGCTGAAAGCCCTAGCAGCGCTGCTGTGTCCGGTCTCCGGCGCTAGGCAATCAGAGCTTGCGGACCGGCTCCTGATTGGCTGCCGGTCCGCGAGCTCTGATTGGCTAGCGAACCGGCGCCAGACAGCCACCGGAGACCTGGAGCGGTGAGGGAGAGGCGCTGCGCTGCGCTCTCCTCCCCTCACATAGAGCAAGCAGTGAGTGACGGGGGGGCGGGGTTGGCGGCGGGCTTGGCGGCACAGTGGGGCATGTATCTGGCACCAAATGGGGCATATGTAACTGGCACTGAGTGGGGCCTGGCACTGTGGGGCATGTAACTGGCACTATGGGGCATGTAACTGGCACTGTGGGGCATGTAACTTGCACTGTGGGGCAATGTAACTGGCACTGTTGGGCAATGTAACTGGCACTGTGGGGCATTGTATCTGGCACTGTGGAGCAATGTAACTGGCACTGTGGGTCATTGTATCTGGCACTGTGGGGCAATGTAACTGGCACTGTGGGTCATGTATCCGGCACTATGGGGCATTGTATCTGGCACTGTGGGACAATGTAACTGGCACTGTGGGGCTTGTATCTGGCACTGTGGGGCATTGTATCTGGCACTGTGGAGCAATGTAACTGGCACTGTGGGTCATTGTATCTGGCACTGTGGGGCAATGTAACTGGCACTGTGGGCCATTTTCAGTGGCCACACCCCTTCTGGAGCGTGGCCACACCCCTTCTGGTGTGTGGCCATGCCAATTGTTTTGCCGCGCGCGCCCGCACGTACTTCTTTTGCTATTTTTTTTTTTGGGGGGGGGGGGGCACCATTTTACATCTTGCCCTGGGCTCCAAAAACCCTAGTTACACCTCTGCTTGTCAGTATTTTAAATGTTGGTATTTTGACCATGTCTGTATTTGACCTTGTCTGTATTTTGACCATTTGATTGTAGGTAAATTGACCGCATCCCACATCACGCAAGCGCAAGGCACAGGATCTCATACCTCAATGATGACACTAGTTCCAATTGATTTCATAGGTTAAAGATTAATCCAGATCAGGAAATGGCTGTTTGCTGGTGGCAGGTGCTCATTACTGTTAAAATGTACGGAAATCCCAAATTCAGGAAATGCCTCCATTATTCTACCTCATGTTTACAGTAATGCCCAGTGGCGGCTCAAGGGGTGGGGCTGCAGGTCAGTTCAAATTTCAAATAGGGGTTGTCAAACCAACTACCACCAACTGTCACCAACTGACTCACTGGCAGTGGGTGTGGCTCCCCTATTTGAAATTTGAACTGATCCGGAGCCCCACATCTAGAGCTGCCCCTGGACTAATGCCTCAACATTGCTGCTCCATTTTCCTATCAATGTATACACAACTGCACCTTCTATTCTCAATGTAATATTTTCCTAACGCTTCTATTGCCATGTCCCACTTGACTGAAATCTCACGCGTGAAGAAACACTCGGCTGCAATATACCAATATGGCCGATTAACAATCAATGCGTTGCTGATTCACAGCTGCCTCGTTAGTAAGGCGCCTGCACGTCTCCTCTCCCTTCTCCCAGCCTTTATATCCTATACATAAATGATTTGTCTCTCCACATTGTTTTTGCCTTCTTGAGTTGTTGCCGCCGCGGTAACACTAGACGGAACGCTCCGTGTCTTTAATGCCTGTGGTACTGGATCACAAGTCTTAACCTGATTAACTTTTACAGTTGCCCACGATGTAAAACATATTTCCCTTCTCAGTCTTCCCTGCCTGAAGCTTTTCAATTATTCCGAAAGCCATTATTTTTATTTTCTAAGCAGCCAACCACATCCCAGTGTCTCCCGGTGTCGAGTTTGATTACATACGATTTCGGTGGATACAGAGTGCCCTATACAAGTTCAGCTTCTCACACAGAGATAAGAAAGCGAAATGAACTCAATTATTAATGAGCCTGCGCCTGTTGTTACTTGATTGTATGCAGAACTTTCATCAGCGTCTTTGGCCAGTTTTCATTGTAAAAAATAATGTTCTGATTTAAGGGGGGTTTGTCAGAGTTGGTCGCAGATTTTGCTATGGCAGCAAAATCTGCAACCAAACTACTCCCAGCGCATTGAACAGAGGTAGACCCACTACCTACGCAGCATGGCGCCATGCTTTCATTCCCGGGAGACACAGATGGCATCATTGGGCTAACCCTAAAACAGCCATGACACGCCTGTGTCATGTCCCCCCCCAATGCCACGTCACCGCCCCCGGGCGCCCTTCGCCTGTCAATCACTATGCAATTGCATCCACCGGGATGCGATCACATGGTGAAGGGCCGTCTTATTAGCAGTGTAGGCCCCTGGGCAAAGAAATGCCCTGGGGCCCCTACCCATCCTCCAGCGGTAGGGGTGGGGTGGGGGTTGCTATCGGGAGCAGCTTTGATGTCCCGCGGGCGGTAGGGGGTGTTCTATCTTCCGCTCAGTATAAAGGACCTGGAGCAGTAATTTCTGCCAATTACTCCTTTACTGCACAGATGGTGGTAAATGGGGCGGGAGGGAGAACCCTAAACTGCAGAAAGGGGCATTAGGCTGAATGAAGGGGCCCTGGTACATTACTTCCAGGGTGGTAGGTGGCATTTACTACGAAGGTGGAGGGGTGGTAGTGGAGTGGGCTTAATATTCATCATTTTCCAGTGAGAGGGCAGCTTGCTTAATTGCAGATAGCTTATCTACAATTTCTGGATATAGATTTCTTAGCTTTCAATGGGATATAACACTAGAGAGTCCCACCTATCAGGAGATACTGTGGACACCTTTCAGGAGATACTGGGGACACCTTTCAGGAGGTACTGGGGACACCTGTCAGGAGGTACTGGGGACACCTTTCAGGAGGTACTGGGGTCACCTTTCAGGAGGTACTGGGGTCACCTTTCAGGAGGTACTGGGGACACCTTTCAGGAGGTACTGGGGACACCTTTCAGGAGGTACTGGGGACACCTTTCAGGAGGTACTGGGGACACCTGTCAGGAGGTACTGGGGACACCTTTCAGGAGGTACTGGGGTCACCTTTCAGGAGGTACTGGGGTCACCTTTCAGGAGGTACTGGGGACACCTTTCAGGAGGTACTGGGGACTTTGGGATCAGAGTTCAGGAGCCAGAGCAATCCACCAACGAAAATCTAAAACTGCATACCAGGCGTGTGGAGCTGGAGCAGGGACCAGCTGCTGGAAGGCTGAGATCTCTGGTTCTGGGCATAGTAGAGACAACCTGCCAGTGTCCACCGAAAGGGGAGAGTCCCAGCTTTTGGTATATACCCTCAGAATATACACTCTAAGTCAGACAGAACCCAAGATATCTGCTGGGAAGAGCAGTTAACAGGCTCAGATAGAGACCACTGAAGTCAGGTATCTCCGATTCTCCAGGGCCGATTTTAAAAAATCTGGTACCCCTGGAAAGAGGGGACCCTCAGCTGTCAGCCTAGGGCCCTTATACTCCTGGGGCCCTTGGGCATCTGCCTATTGAGCCAATATGAAAAGACGGCTTTGCGTGCATGCACACTACAGCCATTGCACGTGCGCAGACCCTCAAGCCGGCCCGTGAGTGCTAATGCAGGGGCTGCGTCCCACTCTGAAGAAGGCCCTAGATACTATGATCATGTACAATGTGGGTATGGACATATTTTTACACTGTGGGTATTGCTGCTGGATTTGCAAATTGGGTTATTTCTAAATTATTCTAAAATGTACATTACAGGTCTACAGATCTAGAAGAAGAAGGTTTGCTGCCAGATGCAAAAATGGTGAAATCTCCAGGGACAAAAGTAGCAGCTCCACCACCAGGATTAGGAGTGAGAAGGGAAAATGAATTTCTGGATTATTCTTATCTTCTATTTAAATGCTACAATGTGTCGGTAGAATCATACAGGGAATTAGCACAGAAAGACTGGAAGATACAGTAACAGAGTACAGTAAATAAGGATGAATACTACAGTATACACAACAGGTAACCATAGCATAGTAAAAAGAGGATAGGAAAAAGCAGATATGTACGGAGCAAAGGGCAAACACATAAAGCTAGTGGGGAACTGTCTCAAGCCTTGGAGAGAGAACTTGCCAAAAGCACCCAATCATTCTTTCATATCAAAGACTGTGCTTCTCCACTTTGGGGTATATTCAATAACTGTCGGAAGCTGCCGTCTTGTCGGAAAGATGTCAGCTTCCGACAGTTTTAGGTCGGAAGGGGTTCCGACCTATTCATTAGTGCCCCGTTTATTCCGACAAGGTGGGAAACCCGACTTGTCGGAATGCTGTCGGAAGGCACGTTGATCGGCGGCTTCAGCCGCCGATCAGCATGCATTGTCGGAAGGGGGCCAAACCTGACAAAAAAGTCGGATTGAGATGAGGAGACCAGTGGTGCTGCGGGCGGCAAGGGGAGCAGAGATCGGCGGCCGGCAGGAGGAGCAGGCTGCGGGGGGACATGTCTACAGCGGCGGGAGAGGCGCTGCAGGGAGATAGGTGCCTAGCCGTCCCCCGGCCAGGCACCTCTCTCCCTGCAGCGCCTCCCCCTGCCACCGCAGACATGTCCCCCCACAGCCAGCTAATGCCGCTGGCCGCCGATCTCTGCTTCCCCCGCCGCAGACATGTCCCCCGCAGCTTGCTCCCCCTGCCGCCATCCCTCTCACGCCCGCCGCCGCCATCTGCACCGCTGCTGTCAGTGCATCAGCAGCCGCTGACAGCAGTGGCAGCACAGGACCTGTGTACGCCCAAATCCGATGGTTGGATTTGGCCGTCCATTGAATAAGGGTTGTCGGGTCCATTCCGAGAACTGCATGTCGGAATGAACCCGACTCTTATTGAATATACCCCATTAGCTCTCTCCTCTCTCCGTGTCTTGATACATCTCCCCCTAGTTACCAAAAATAATACTCATAGCAAGAATATTCTGCATGTGACATACACCTACAAGAACATGGGCTATACGTGGCCTGTTGTTCGCACTGACCACACAACTGGTTCTGTATGTAGTATAGTATCGAACATGCTTTTAGTTGGTTTAGGTCCTTGCATTTGTTGTCTACATATCAGAATGGGCACTATGATAGATAAGACCTAGATAAATGTATATAATATGTCAGTATTAGGGCTGTTAGGGACTCACCTGATGAGGACACCGTGACGTGGTAGGTGGACCCACAATTTTGGTCAAAACTTGTGCTAAGAACCTCAATTTTACTCCATGTTAAATTGTAGAGTTTATTATAGATGTTCTGACTACCAGCGTTCTCAGTGCTTAGAGCGTGCACCTTTATTATTACACTGCAATTTAGTTTGGACATGCCCCCCCAAAAATCTTAGGGCCTGATCCTAAATGCACGCAAAAGCGCAGGCAGCAGCATCTACTGGCGGTCTCCCATCTGCAATATTATACAAACTCCTTCCCTCGTGTACATCTGTGTGGCCTAACGTGCAGGGACTGCACGATGTAATAATAGCGGTTGTTACATCCTTATACGCCACCAGCTGTCACACTGTGGACACTTGCACCAGTCTCCCTGTCACTGCCCGGAAATGCCATTACTTTCCGCCACATTTCTGATACTGCCTGCCCCGATTGCAGCAGCACCTTTGTGCGTGCACTCTGTGTAACGCCTGCGTCATTGGGGTTTTCAGAAATTTTCAAGTATGCAAAAAATGTCTCAGCTACATCAAGGTCGTCATTGCGTAAAGATTGTATGCGGCTCAGAATCAGGCTGTTAATCTCTCTGCACCTTTTAAAACCGCCCTACTCGCATTGCAACATCGTTTTCCCAGGTGCAAAGTGGCTCATTTTATTTTGTAATTTAGCCCGTGGAGCTTACAATCTATATGATCTACCACATAGACACTCGGGTTTCTTTTTCTTTTTTTGCCAGATGCCAATTAACCTACCAGTATGCATGTTTGATGTGGGATGAAACCAGTGCACACCCACAGGGAAATCAGAGAACATATAAACCCCACACATATAGGGTTTTTACTGAGGAATTACACTCTTGACCTCCAATGCTAACTACTATGCCAATCACACTGTAATCATTTACTAGTTCGACTACTTTGATGGCATAAGTGCAAACTACCTTTTTCTACTACTTTATACTTTTATTATTTTATTTGTTTAACTCTCTTTTGTCGCGTATAAAAAAATAATCCTATTGTCTCCTCTCCTGTTAGATCCAACCTGACAGTCGTGTGAACATCCTCTCACAATACAATATCTTGCTGTGTGGCTCCGTAGCAGGGCGGGAACATGATATTATATGACTGGGTTTAAAATTATTTATATTAGAGCACAAGGGGGAGACGTATCAAGTCTCAATGGGAAATAAAGTGGAGCAGTTGCCCAAAGGAACCAATCAACTTCTAATTGTCATTTATCTAGCACAGTCTTTGAAGTGACAGCTAACAGATAATTGGTTGCTCGGGGCCACTGATACACTATCTCTCTCCAGGCTTAATACATAACCCCTCAAGTGAAGAATATACACAGCTTCCATAGGTTTGCCTATAGCTTTTACCAGAAAAATGCAATGCCTGAGGATATTTGCACATTCACCATTAAATCAGCTCCACTGAGTCTACAGTATGCCTAACTTATACATCATCTCTACTAGAATCTTAGGAGAGATGTACTAAGCAGTGATAAAAGTAGAGAAGTGAGCCAGTGGAGAAGTTGCCTATGGCAACCAATTAGCATTGACGTAACATTTATAATTTGCATGCTATAAAAGTACACAGAGCAGCTGATTGGTTGTCATGTGCAACTTGTCCACTGGCTCACTTCTCCACTTTTATCACTGCTTGGTACATATCCCCCTAAGCGCAGAACATTTCTCAGGCCACTGCGCCTTTTTAGAGACTATTCTGCATTTCACATCGCACTTTAGTGGACTATGGGCCCAGGGTTGGACTGGCCCACAGGGGTACAGGGGAAACCACCGGTGGGCCCTACTGCCTGAGGGTCCACCCCCTCCTCTAGCGATAAGGTTCCAGACTGTGCTGTTACTAATCTAGTACATTATCATACATGCGCTACAGTAGTTACTGTATATATTTATCTAGGGGACCAACACTTGCATAATGGTTAGGCAAACCAATGAGGTGGCAGGCCACACCCCCTCCAGAGACTGGCCACACCCCTAAACATGGGCCCCTACCACTGCATTCTCCCGGTGGGCCCTACATGCCCCAATCGGACACTGTATGGGCCTAATTCAGACCTGACCGCTGTTGTGCGAAATCGCACAGCGGACGATTATCGACTGACTGCGCATGCGTATGCACCACATGCGCTGGTGCAACGCCAAACAGCGACAGAATGGTGCGAAAATTTCGATCGCTAGGCGTACACAAGGTGATTGACAGGAAGAGGACGCTTGGAGGTGGTAACTGGCGTTTTCTGGGAGTGTCAGGGAAAACGCAGGCATTCCCAAGCGTTTTCAGGGCGGGCGTGTGACGTCAGCTCCGGCCCCGATCAGCCTGTGTGTATCGTACTGTAGGAGTAAGTCCTGGGCTACGCGCAGGCTGCACAGACTGGAAACATCATTAGATGGTGACTGAGTTGCGAATGGATTTGCAGATGTCCGCTGTCTGGTGAACACATGCATTCGCACACTTGCACGGGCCGGGTTTTCACTCTCTCTGATCGCAGACTGCTGCAAAAATGCACAGCAGCGATCAGGTCTGAAGGATGAGCGCCTGAAATTTTTCGGGTTTTGTGTTTTGGTTTTGGGTTCGGTTCCGCGGCCGTGTTTTGGGTTCGACCGCGTTTTGGCAAAACCTCACCGAATTTTTTTTGTCGGATTCGGGTGTGTTTTGGATTCGGGTGTTTTTTTTCAAAAAACCCTAAAAAACAGCTTAAATCATAGAATTTGGGGGTCATTTTGATCCCAAAGTATTATTAACCTCAAAAACCATAATTTCCACTCATTTTCAGTCTATTCTGAATACCTCACACCTCACAATATTATTTTTAGTCCTAAAATTTGCACCTAGGTCGCTGGATGACTAAGCTAAGCGACCCTAGTGGCCGACACAAACACCGTGCCCATCTAGGAGTGGCACTGCAGTGTCACGCAGGATGGCCCTTCCAAAAAACCCTCCCCAAACAGCACATGACGCAAAGAAAAAAAGAGGCGCAATGAGGTAGCTGTGTGAGTAAGATAAGCGACCCTAGTGGCCGACACAAACACCGTGCCCATCTAGGAGTGGCACTGCAGTGTCACGCAGGATGGCCCTTTCAAAAAACCCTCCCCAAACAGCACATGACGCAAAGAAAAAAAGAGGCGCAATGAGGTAGCTGTGTGAGTAAGATAAGCGACCCTAGTGGCCGACACAAACACCGGGCCCATCTAGGAGTGGCACTGCAGTGTCACGCAGGATGTCCCTTCCAAAAAACCCTCCCCAAACAGCACATGACGCAAAGAAAAAAAGAGGCGCAATGAGGTAGCTGACTGTGTGAGTAAGATAAGCGACCCTAGTGGCCGACACAAACACCGGGCCCATCTAGGAGTGGCACTGCAGTGTCACGCAGGATGTCCCTTCCAAAAAACCCTCCCCAAACAGCACATGACGCAAAGAAAAAAAGAGGCGCAATGAGGTAGCTGACTGTGTGAGTAAGATAAGCGACCCTAGTGGCCGACACAAACACCGGGCCCATCTAGGAGTGGCACTGCAGTGTCACGCAGGATGTCCCTTCCAAAAAACCCTCCCCAAACAGCACATGACGCAAAGAAAAAAAGAGGCGCAATGAGGTAGCTGACTGTGTGAGTAAGATAAGCGACCCTAGTGGCCGACACAAACACCGGGCCCATCTAGGAGTGGCACTGCAGTGTCACGCAGGATGGCCCTTCCAAAAAACCCTCCCCAAACAGCACATGACGCAAAGAAAAAGAAAAGAAAAAAGAGGTGCAAGATGGAATTGTCCTTGGGCCCTGGGCCCTCCCACCCAGGGCCGGATTAACAATGGGGCGGATGGAGCTGCAGCTCCAGGCCCCCCATTGAAAATAGGCCCACAGGCTCTCCTGCAATGCAGCCAGTGTTGGCAGGAAAAGAAAATTCCTGTCACCACCAGCGCAGCTCACTCACCTCTTCTTGACCACCTGAAAAACGTCACCCCTGAACCCAGCCAGACCACAGAAGCCCCTCCTATGCCAGAAGCACGATCCCTTGTCCTGACCTGTCAGATGCTCCATCCCCGTGATGTCAGAAGCTCCGCCTTCAGGACCCGTCCAAATCTCCTGATCGCTAACTTGTCCGAAGCACCGCCTCCCGACTGAAGCTCCGGCTCCCGGACCCGTCAGCATCTCCCCTCCGAGACCTGTCTGAAGCCCCGCCTCCCAACCGAAGCCCAGCCCACATGCTGCTAGTACTTTTGCAGTGCACTCACTGCTTCTTCTCTCTTAGCAGCTGAATCGACAGCAGGGGCTTAAGATCTGGTAACCAGTGTGGACGCCGTGGGGGGGCTTTAGCCTTGCACCACCTGTCCCCATTTATGGTCCTCCCTTATCCTCTGCTGCTCTTCTTCCTGCCCGATGCTCCCTACCTCGGTGCCAATCACAGAAGCACTGTGACTGGACCAGGTGGTGGGGATTATGTAGTATCAAGTTAAGGTTCCCCAATTCCCCTAAATGGCCAGGGACATTAGATATGGCTGCAGCTGCCTCTGTCAGACGGCATCATTCATGCTACTGCTCCTTAGAATCTGTCCCACTGCTACCTTTTTATTACCTGTGTCTTTTACCCCACCCAACCTGTGTTTCTGCCCCTTCACACCTGTGCCACTGCTTCTTTTACCATTGGTGCCTCCACCTCCCTCCTCACTTGTGCCTCTGCCCCCTCCCCACCCGTATCTGTGTCCCCTCCCCACCCATATCTCTGCCCCATCCGTATCTGTGCCCCCTCCCCACCTGTATCTCTGCCCCCTCCCCACCCATATCTGTGCCCCATCCGTATCTGTGCCCCTCCCCACCTGTATCTGTGCCCCCTCCCCACCCATGTCTCTGCCCCCTCCCCACCCGGATCTCTGCCCTCCCCAGCCATATCTCTGCCCCATCCGTATCTGAGCCCCCTCCCCACCTTTATCTCTGCCCCCTCCCCACCCATATCTGTGCCCCATCCGTATCTGTGCCCCTCCCCACCTGTATCTGTGCCCCCTCCCCACCCATGTCTCTGCCCCCTCCCCACCCGGATCTCTGCCCTCCCCAGCCATATCTCAGCCCCATCCGTATCTGAGCCCCCTCCCCACCTTTATCTCTGCCCCCTTCCCACCCATATCTGTGCCCCCTCCTCACTGGTATCTCTGCACCCTACTCACCCGTGTCTCTGCACCCTCCTCACCTGTATCTCTGCCCCCTGTCCACTTGTCTCTCTGCGCCCTTCCCACCTGTATCTATGCTCCCTCCCCACCTGTATCTATGCTCCCTCCCCACCTGTATCTCTGCCCCCTCCCCACCTGTATCTCTGCCCCCTCCCCACCTGTATCTCTATCCCCTTCACCATGTGTGTTTCTGCCAGCCTTTCCAGCTGTATCTATGCCCCCTCCCATCTGTGTATCTGCCCCCTCCCTACCTGTAGCTCTGCCCCCTCCCCACCTGTAGCTCTGCCCCCTTCACCATGTGTGATTCTGCCAGCCTTTTCACCTGTGTCTCTGCCCACCCAGTGGCGGATTTCCCACTAGGCACATGAGGCATACCTGCCCACCCACAAAGACTGACAGCGCTATACGGAGCATCTAGAAAAGGAAGTAGCGGCTGAAGGAGATTGCCAGCTAAAATGAAAGAAGTGCTCCCATCTCAAGATGCAGGAGGGAGTGTGCAGCTGTGTCAGCAGAAAAGCTGCACGTATCCACCCATACCGACTGACGCAGTGCTATATGGAGCATCAATTATCAGCTTAAGGAGATCTCCGGCTTCAGTGAAGGAAGTATTCCCACTGTATAATGCTACTGGAGTGACTGTGCAGAATTGTGAGCACGGAGAGGTAGGGGAAGTGGACCCTATACTGGAAGCGGCGTGTGGTCTCACTTGTACCTGAAGGAGATATGAGCATGTATCTGTGTTCCTGCACTTTTGCAGCTGGCTGTGTTTGCTGAGAGGCATGCGCTCTAGCTTTGTTTAATAAATACTGTAATATTCATATTTATATATTTTTCATTCACATTTATACTGACACGTGTTTTGTCCACATAGAGTCTTTATTGTCGGTGGCAGTGCATGCACTGTACAATCTCAGGGTATTTTTCACAAATTTTTTTTTGTAAAATTTGGATTTGCAGTGACAGAGATTTCTCGGAAGCTGTCTCTGTATGTAATAATTGATACATCCTTGGATGCAGATTGTGATAAATATGCCCCATAGTTGTTGAGATGTAGGTGGTCATTCCGAGTTGTTCGCTCACTAGCAGTTTTTAGCAGACGTGCAAACGCTATGCCGCCTCCCACTGGGAGTGTATTTTAGCTTAGCAGAAGTGCGAACGGAAGGATCGCAGAGCGGCGGGAACGTTTTTTTGTGCAGTTTCTGAGTAGCTCAAAACCTACTCAGCACTTGCGATCACTTCAGACTGTTCAGTTCCTGTTTTGATGTCACAAACACGCCCTGCGTTCGCCCAGCCACGCCTGCATTTTTTCTGCCACGCCTGCGTTTTTCCGAACACTCCCTGAAAACGATCAGTTGACACCCAGAAACGCCCACTTCATGTCAATCACTCTGCGGCCAGCAGTGCGACTGAAAAGCTTCGCTAGACCCTGTGTGAAACTACATCGGCCGTTGTAATAGTATGTTGCGCGCGTGCATTGCGCCGCATGAGCAGAAGTGCCATTTTTTTTCCTAATCGCTGCACAGCGAACGAATGCAGCTAGCAAACAACTCGGAATGACCTCCGTAGTGTAGTAGTGATGTAGTGTAGGTGAGGAAGTTCAGTGATGTTGTATGCCACAACACCTCCTGCCCACACAGGGAACAATTCTCTGTGGCGCTAATCACAACCACTGCATGTCAACAACAGGCCCTTCATAAATTTCAGCTCCAGGCCAATGTAGACCTTAATCTGGCACTGCTCCCACCCACCCTTATGTTGTATAAACAGGACATGCACACTTTAACCAACCCATCATTTCAGTGACAGGGTCTGCCACACGACTGTGACTGATATGACGGGTTGGTTTGGACCCCCCCCAAAAAAGAAGCAATTAATCTCTCCTTGCACAAACTGGCTCTACAGAGGCAAGATGTCCACCTCATCATCATCCTCCGATATATCACCGTGTACATCCCCCTCCTCACAGATTATCAATTCGTCCCCACTGGAATCCACCATCTCAGCACCCTGTGTACTTTGTGGAGGCAATTGCTGCTGGTGAATGTCTCCACGGAGGAATTGATTATAATTCATTTTAATGAACATCATCTTCTCCACATTTTCTGGATGTAACCTCGTACGCCGATTGCTGACAAGGTGAGCGGCGGCACTAAACACTCTTTCGGAGTACACACTTGTGGGAGGGCAACTTAGGTAGAATAAAGCCAGTTTGTGCAAGGGCCTCCAAATTTCCTCTTTTTCCTGCCAGTATAAGTACGGACTGTGTGACGTGCCTACTTGGATGCGGTCACTCATATAATCCTCCACCATTCTTTCAATGGTGAGAGAATCATATGCAGTGACAGTAGACGACATGTCCGTAATCGTTGTCAGGTCCTTCAGTCCGGACCAGATGTCAGCATCAGCAGTCGCTCCAGACTGCCCTGCATCACCGCCAGCGGGTGGGCTCGGAATTCTGAGCCTTTTCCTCGCACCCCCAGTTGCGGGAGAATGTGAAGGAGGAGATGTTGTTGACAGGTCGCGTTCCGCTTGACTTGACAATTTTCTCACCAGCAGGTCTTTCAACCCCAGCAGACTTGTGTCTGCCGGAAAGAGAGATCCAAGGTAGGCTTTAAATCTAGGATCGAGCACGGTGGCCAAAATGTAGTGCTCTGATTTCAACAGATTGACCACCCGTGAATCCTTGTTAAGCGAATTAAGGGCTCCATCCACAAGTCCCACATGCCTAGCGGAATCGCTCCGTGTTAGCTCCTCCTTCAATGTCTCCAGCTTCTTCTGCAAAAGCCTGATGAGGGGAATGACCTGACTCAGGCTGGCAGTGTCTGAACTGACTTCACATGTGGCAAGTTCAAAGGGCATCAGAACCTTGCACAACGTTGAAATCATTCTCCACTGCGCTTGAGACAGGTGCATTCCACCTCCTATATCGTGCTCAATTGTATAGGCTTGAATGGCCTTTTGCTGCTCCTCCAACCTCTGAAGCATATAGAGGGTTGAATTCCACCTCGTTACCACTTCTTGCTTCAGATGATGGCAGGGCAGGTTCAGTAGTTTTTGGTGGTGCTCCAGTCTTCTGTACGTGGTGCCTGTACGCCGAAAGTGTCCCGCAATTCTTCTGGCCACCGACAGCATCTCTTGCACGCCCCTGTCGTTTTTTAAAAAATTCTGCACCACCAAATTCAAGGTATGTGCAAAACATGGGACGTGCTGGAATTTGCCCAGATTTAATGCACACACAATATTGCTGGCGTTGTCCGATGCCACAAATCCACAGGAGAGTCCAATTGGGGTAAGCCATTCCGCGATGATCTTCCTCAGTTGCCGTAAGAGGTTTTCAGCTGTGTGCGTATTCTGGAAACCGGTGATACAAAGCGTAGCCTGCCTAGGAAAGAGTTGGCGTTTGCGAGATGCTGCTACTGGTGCCGCCGCTGCTGTTCTTGCGGCGGGAGTCCATACATCTACCCAGTGGGCTGTCACAGTCATATAGTCCTGACCCTGCCCTGCTCCACTTGTCCACATGTCCGTGGTTAAGTGGACATTGGGTACAGCTGCATTTTTTAGGACACTGGTGACTCTTTTTCTGAGGTCTGTGTACATTTTCGGTATCGCCTGCCTAGAGAAATGGAACCTAGATGGTATTTGGTACCGGGGACACAGTACCTCCAACAAGTCTCTAGTTGGCTCTGCAGTAATGATGGATACCGGAACCACGTTTCTCACCACCCAGGATGTCAAGGCCTCAGTTATCCGCTTTGCAGTAGGATGACTGCTGTGATATTTCATCTTCCTCGCAAAGGACTGTTGGACAGTCAATTGCTTGGTGGAAGTAGTACAAGTGGTCTTACGACTTCCCCTCTGGGATGACCATCGACTCCCAGCAGCAACAACAGCAGCGCCAGCAGCAGTAGGCGTTACACGCAAGGATGCATCGGAGGAATCCCAGGCAGGAGAGGAATCATCAGAATTGCCAGTGACATGGCCTGCAGGACTATTGGCATTCCTGGGGAAGGAGGAAATTGACACTGAGGGAGTTGGTGGGGTGGTTTGCGTGAGCTTGGTTACAAGAGGAAGGGATTTACTGGTCAGTGGACTGCTTCCGCTGTCGGCCCAAGTTTTTGAACTTGTCACTGACTTATTATGAATGCGCTGCAGGTGACGTATAAGGGAGGATGTTCCGAGGTGGTTAACGTCCTTACCCCTACTTATTACAGCTTGACAAAGGGAACACACGGCTTGACACCTGTTGTCCGCATTTCTGGTGAAATACTTCCACACCGAAGAGCTGATTTTTTTGGTATTTTCACCAGGCATGTCAACGGCCATATTCCTCCCACGGACAACAGGTGTCTCCCCGGGTGCCTGACTTAAACAAACCACCTCACCATCAGAATCCTCCTGGTCAATTTCCTCCCCAGCGCCAGCAACACCCATATCCTCCTCATCCTGGTGTACTTCAACACTGACATCTTCAATCTGACTATCAGGAACTGGACTGCGGGTGCTCCTTCCATCACTTGCAGGGGGCGTGCAAATGGTGGAAGGCGCATGCTCTTCACGTCCAGTGTTGGGAAGGTCAGGCATCGCAACCGACACAATTGGAGTCGGACTCTCCTTGTGGATTTGGGATTTCGAAGAACGCACAGTTCTTTGCGGTGCTACTGCTTTTGCCAGCTTGAGTCTTTTCATTTTTCTAGCGAGAGGCTGAGTGCTTCCATCCTCATGTGAAGCTGAACCACTAGCCATGAACATAGGCCAGGGCCTCAGCCGTTCCTTGCCACTCCGTGTGGTAAATGGCATATTGGCAAGTTTACGCTTCTCCTCCGACAATTTTATTTTAGGTTTTGGAGTCCTTTTTTTACTGATATTTGGTGTTTTGGATTTGACATGCTCTGTACTATGACATTGGGCATCGGCCTTGGCAGACGACGTTGCTGGCATTTCATCGTCTCGGCCATGACTAGTGGCAGCAGCTTCAGCACGAGGTGGAAGTGGATCTTGATCTTTCACTAATTTTGGAACCTCAACATTTTTGTTCTCCATATTTTAATAGGCACAACTAAAAGGCACCTCAGGTAAACAATGGAGATGGATGGATACTAGTATACAATTATGGATGGACTGCCGAGTGCCGACACAGAGGTAGCTACAGCCGTGGACTACTGTACTGTGTCTGCTGCTAATATAGACTGGTTAATAAAGAGATGTAGTATGTATGTATAAAGAAGAAAGAAAAAAAAACCACGGGTAGGTGGTATACAATTATGGACGGACTGCCGAGTGCCGACACAGAGGTAGCTACAGCCGTGGACTACTGTACTGTGTCTGCTGCTAATATAGACTGGTTGATAAAGAGATGTAGTATGTATGTATAAAGAAGAAAGAAAAAAAAACCACGGGTAGGTGGTATACAATTATGGATGGACTGCCGAGTGCCGACACAGAGGTAGCTACAGCCGTGGACTACTGTACTGTGTCTGCTGCTAATATAGACTGGTTGATAAAGAGATGTAGTATGTATGTATAAAGAAGAAAGAAAAAAAAAACCACGGGTAGGTGGTATACAATTATGGATGGACTGCCGAGTGCCAACACAGAGGTAGCTACAGCCGTGGACTACTGTACTGTGTCTGCTGCTAATATAGACTGGTTGATAAAGAGATGTAGTATGTATGTATAAAGAAGAAAGAAAAAAAAACCACGGGTAGGTGGTATACAATTATGGACGGACTGCCGAGTGCCGACACAGAGGTAGCTACAGCCGTGGACTACTGTACTGTGTCTGCTGCTAATATAGACTGGTTGATAAAGAGATGTAGTATGTATGTATAAAGAAGAAAGAAAAAAAAACCACGGGTAGGTGGTATACAATCATGGATGGACTGCCGAGTGCCAACACAGAGGTAGCTACAGCCGTGGACTACTGTACTGTGTCTGCTGCTAATATAGACTGGTTGATAAAGAGATGTAGTATGTATGTATAAAGAAGAAAGAAAAAAAACCCACGGGTAGGTGGTATACAATTATGGACGGACTGCCGAGTGCCGACACAGAGGTAGCTACAGCCGTGGACTACTGTACTGTGTCTGCTGCTAATATAGACTGGTTGATAAAGAGATGTAGTATGTATGTATAAAGAAGAAAGAAAAAAAAACCACGGGTAGGTGGTATACAATTATGGATGGACTGCCGAGTGCCGACACAGAGGTAGCTACAGCCGTGGACTACTGTACTGTGTCTGCTGCTAATATAGACTGGTTGATAAAGAGATGTAGTATGTATGTATAAAGAAGAAAGAAAAAAAAACCACGGGTAGGTGGTATACAATTATGGACGGACTGCCGAGTGCCGACACAGAGGTAGCTACAGCCGTGGACTACCGTACTGTACTGTGTCTGCTGCTAATATAGACTGGTTGATAATGAGATGTAGTATGTATGTATAAAGAAGAAAGAAAAAAAAACCACGGGTAGGTGGTATACAATTATGGATGGACTGCCGAGTGCCGACACAGAGGTAGCTACAGCCGTGGACTACTGTACTGTGTCTGCTGCTAATATAGACTGGTTGATAAAGAGATGTAGTAGGTATGTATAAAGAAGAAAGAAAAAAAAACCACGGGTAGGTGGTATACAATTATGGACGGACTGCCGAGTGCCGACACAGAGGTAGCTACAGCCGTGGACTACTGTACTGTGTCTGCTGCTAATATAGACTGGTTGATAATGAGATGTAGTATGTATGTATAAAGAAGAAAGAAAAAAAAACCACGGGTAGGTGGTATACAATTATGGATGGACTGCCGAGTGCCGACACAGAGGTAGCTACAGCCGTGGACTACTGTACTGTGTCTGCTGCGACTGGATGATAAATAATGATATAAAAAAATATATATATATCACTACTGCAGCCGGACAGGTATATATTATATAATGACGGACCTGCTGGACACTGTCAGCAGAATGAGTTTTTTATAGAATAAAAAAAAAAACACCACACAAGTCACACGACGAGTGTTTAACTTTTTCAGGCAATCACAATATAGTATACTACTAACTATACTGGTGGTCAGTGTGGTCAGGTCACTGGTCAGTCACACTGGCAGTGGCACTCCTGCAGCAAAAGTGTGCACTGTTTAATTTTAATAATATGTACTCCTGGCTCCTGCTATAACCTATAACTGGCACTGCTCCCCAGTCTCCCCCACAATTATAAGCTGTGTAAGCACAGTCAGATATATACATAGATGATGCAGCACACTGGGCTGAGCAGTGCACACAGATATGGTATGTGACTGAGTCACTGTGTATCGTTTTTTTCAGGCAGAGAACGGATTATATTAAATAAAACTGCACTGTCTGGTGGTCACTGTGGTCAGTCACTACTAAACTCTGCACTCTCTACAGTACTCCTAAGCTCCAGTAAATCAAGTGTCTCTGTTTAAAATCAATCTCACTCTCTCTCTTCTAATCTAAATGGAGAGGACGCCAGCCACGTCCTCTCCCTATGAATCTCAATGCACGTGTGAAAATGGCGGCGACGCGCGGCTCCTTATATAGAATCCGAGTCTCGCGATAGAATCCGAGCCTCGCGAGAATCCGACAGCGTCATGATGACGTTCGGGCGCGCTCGGGTTAACCGAGCAAGGCGGGAAGAACCGAGTCGCTCGGACCCGTGAAAAAAAACATGAAGTTCGGGCGGGTTCGGATTCCGAGGAACCAAACCCGCTCATCTCTAGTCTGAATTAGGCCCTATATTTATGGCGTAAATCCTGTAGATCCAACATCTCAGCGGTTGTCGCTGCTCAACTTCTGAGAAAAACAGCCTGAGAAAAACTTCAGGTGTAACGCTGCGGCCCCGTGCTCTTAATATACTATTTTTTTATTGGATTTGAAACATATTATTTTGAACCAGAACACTGTAGTAAAGATTTATTCCACATGAGATTTGATGCAAGCAAACAAGTAAGTAGAAAGAGGGAACAGGATGATTTATATAACGTATTGTTCTGGAGAATAAGTAAATATGTCTTTGAAAGTAGCACTAGTCTGCAGATGCGGAATCATGATAAATACGTACACCCAGGAAACTGTAAACCATTTGGATTGTCAGCAACTGTGAGTATATAAAGTTGATAAACAGTCGCTTCATTTCTACCCAGCAGGATATCATTAAGAAATGCCCAAATCACAGGTAGTAATTTACATTGTAAAGTTCAGCTCGATCAAAAGTAAATACAGAATTTTCTATTTTTCTTTCCCGAAATCTTCTTTCTGTGCTGTAATAAAGAATTATAGGCAGCGCCAAATGCAAGGAGAGCTCCACTTAAACATGATTTATTAACTAAAAGCCGAGCGCGGGAATATTCATTTATTACGTGTTACAAATTATTTCTTTATTTTCCACCTAACGGCGCCCCTCCTCCATTTCACCGGTGATCATCGAACGACTTAAATGTGACTTCTCGTCAGTCCCCTTCGATTGATGACTGTATGAAGTAAGGAAGGTCATTGATGGACACAGCTGACCAACCATCGATGTTTTGTTTCTGGCAGAAATATAAATTCCATGTCCCGACACCAATTGGGAGTGGGGACTATCTGGGGGCTCTGTACCATTGATGGTGAAGAACCATTGGTATTCCATCAACAATGGCAAAATGATCTAATATTGGCATTAAACCATTGATGGTTGATGAACCACCCTAGCTCTAGCCACAGAATGGTTCCCAAGAGACCATTGATAGGATGCATGCAATGGTGGAAACCAGGCAACCATTCATTGCCACCCTTCTGATGGCCATCTCTAGCATGAGGTATGAGCAGATAAATGTAAGCAACTGGAGCAAGGCATGATGGGACTAGCAGTTCTTTGAGTGAGTGCAGCCTGTATAATCCAAAAATCATATACATCCATGGTGGCTGGTCCCCCATTTAGTCTGCACACGTGCAGATTGGGCAACCTAGCATTGACTACATGGAGTTTATGTCTGGCCAAATTGCCCAGGAGACCTCTTATGTGTGTACAGCTGTCTGCCCCATCTATAATCCAGCTTTGATTCAGCAGCACGTGAGTGCAGAATGCGTGTTTCCTGCACTGGTGCATTTCCTGGGAATTTCTGCACCTGTCAACATGCTTGGTGCTCTAACAAATTTGGACACCAGTTGAATGGGAGACAAACTACAGTACGGTTTAAAAGCCCCAGGCAGCATCACTCCATGTGGAGAATACTCTTTTTTTATCACCTTTTTGAACTTCGACGTTCCTAAATTCGAACCTGCTCAGTTTCCAGTTTCTCAGGAGCCAATTCTTATCTCTGCGTGTGCTCTGTATGGCTCTGCATGGCTCTGCATGTGCTGCATGGCCCCTGTATGCACAGGGTTTTGCTAGAAGATCTGCCACTGGGATTATTGATCCTTGCCAATAAGTTTTCTTACAAAAAAGAAAGATAATGGAGGAGTTACACAGGGAGAGCTGATTTCATACTGCACAATAAGGAACCTCTGACAATGAGATAGAATATCCAGACCATGCCACAATCAGGGGCACGGGGTGGGCAATTAGTAGTAATTACCCGGGACTGTCAGAGGGGTCCGTGGTGGGCCGGACCAGCTGCTTAGGGGACAAAAAAGACGAATGACATGGTCAACATGACAAAATAACTGTTCCCGTTTATCTAACAGGAATATTATTCATCTCACAAACGTACAGTACATGTTACTGTACATACTCAACTGTTACATTTAAATCACTCGTCTGACAAACATACAGGGTGATTCAAAAGTCTCAGTACACCCTTTGTTTTAAAAACTGTGCAGGAAATGGGAAAACTGAATACTCCAGTAAGGTATGGGTGAGGTGAGCTATCTTTTAGGGTATGTACCGAACATGGGCGCCATCTTGAATCTAAGTCTGTTTTTTCAAATGAAAAGTCGGTCGTATAACATGTCAAACAACATCAGAATTTGCTGAAAAGTTTATTGCTGCCAACAGATTTGAAATAGCGGTTATGGATCAAAAGTTACAACACTTTTTTTGTTGCAGGTAACCGAAGACGGCTTTGACAAACGAGGAGAGAATTGAGGTCATTTTGATGTCTGGAGAACAAAGTTTCTGTGTCATAGCTTCAGATTTTAACAACCGGCACCCAGAAAGACCTCCAATTTCACATAACACTGTCAGGTGCCTAATTTCCAAATTCCGAGAAACTGGGACTGTGGCTGACAAGTCACGGAGTGGTCGTCCAAAAAGTGCTACTGATGAGACAACCTCAACAATGGTGTTGACATCCTTCGTGAAGAGCCCACACCGCAGCACAACGCCCACACATTAAATGACTGTCCTTTATGGAGAACAGTTCAGCCTGTAATTCCAACAAAAAAAGTGTTGTAACTTTTGAATCATGGGGGTCATTCCGACCCGATCGCACGCTGCACTTCTTCGCAGCCATGCGATCGGGTTGGAACGGCGCATGCGCGGTGGCTGCATTGCGCAGGTGCGTCGTTGCCCGTCGCCAGCCATCAGCGACGCCACGTACGAAGAAAGCAGTCACAGCGGCGACCGCAAGAAGATTGACAGGAGGAAGGCGTTCCGGGGCGTCAATTGACCATTTTCCGGGAGTGGTTCGGCAAATGCAGGCGTGTCCAGGCATTTGGAGGGCGGATGTCTGACGTCAATTCCGGGACCTACATCACTGAAATAATCGCACCACGTAAGTATGTCTAGGGCTAGTCTTGTTTTACACAAAACTTTTTTAGCATAGCAGGGCTGCACAAGCGATCGCAGCCCCGCTATGCTAAAATACTCTCCCCCATAGGCGGCGTCTAGTTGATCGCACCAGCAGCAAAAAGTTGCTACGGGCGATCAACTCGGAATGACCCCCATAACCGCTATTTCAAATCTGTTGGCAGCAATAAACATTTCAGCAAATTCCGATGTTGATTGACATGTGACACGACCCCCTTTCCATTTGAAAAAACTGACAGATTCAAGATGGCCGCTTTCAAGATGGCGCACATGTTCGGTACATAGCCTAAAAGATAGCCCACCTGACCCATACCTTACTGGAGTATTCAGTTTTCCAATTTTCTGCACAGTTTTTGAAACAAAAGGGTGTACTGCGACATTTGAATCACCCTGTAGTTGCATAATATATAAGGGGGGGTTATCAAAGCTTGGAGAGAGACACTGTAGGGGCAGATGTACTAAACCTTGGAGAGACATAAAGCGGAGAGAGATAAAGTACCAACCAATCAGCTCCTATCATGTGACGGGCTGTGTATGACAAATGACAGGAGCTGATTGGTTTGTACCTTTATCTCTCTCCAAGTTATCTCTCTCCAAGCGTTGATAAATCTCCCCTTAGTCTTAGTTACATTTATCTACAAGACGTACGGTTAAAGAGTTCTTATCTTGACAGACAGCCTATTACATTGGATCGAAAAAACAACATTCTCTTATTCTATAGAAAGATGAAAGCCGACGCTGGTTTATTTAATCGTTAATCTGTGAGGAATAATTTAATGTTTTAATTAGCCAGTGAATTTAAACATCACATTCCCTACAATTACCCCATTTCATGGATCCAAATTATTTGGCAATCTTGTAATGGAATATTGGCTAGTAAAGCCTTGAAGAATATTCTCTGTTGTTCCTTTCCGTGCCACCCAGACTCACTAAAACGCAGGACTCAGCACCGTTATTTACTAAAAAAAATAATGACCTGTGTTCTCTCTTACCCAGTAATATTAGATTATTGGCACACGGGGTATGTACTTATAAGTAGCGCTGTACCTCATTGTGAGCCAGTCAGGGTGTTAATAACCCCTTTGATGGTAATTAGCAATAAAATTGGATAACTGAGTGAGCTGAATGGGCTAAAAGTGCATCTTCATATAAGAAATTTCAGATTAATTGTTATCTCATTTCTCTATCACCAGTGACATTAAGGAGGTATTAAACACTCATACTGTGCGCAATTCCCATATAGCTGAGTAATAACAAAACAATTCCCTAGAAGTGTAGATAAAATTGATATCGCTGTATTATTGTTGCAGTAATATAGAGAAAAAATAAAATAAACTGTAAGTGCAGCCATTATCTGTTACTTTTCCTTTTGTTACGTGGGCTAGTAATGCTTGAGATATTTTATTTTAAAGATTCACTCTGTTTGTTTTTTGTCATTTGTAGACATATTAAAGGAGAAGCTCATCTGCAGACTGACTCAAAGGTGGATTCAGTGGCGATGACGCACACAAACGCCCAATATTGTATTTGTGTATATGCATCCATGACACACGGTGCATGAGTCCTGATGGCTACCGTCCAGACATGCAGAACGAACTTGGAAACAGAACATGTATTTCTGTGGGTGTTCCTGGGAGGTAACGGGGGATGGCTATCCTCTGCATACTGTACTTTATTTAATACAAGTGCCGCCTTTTGGTTGTTTTTTATTTACAGTATACTCTACATTTCAATTGATGAAGTGTTTGCTCTTTGTACAAGGAACAGGGAACAGTATTGTCACACATCGGGGTCTTAGCCTCGTTACCGGGTTTGGCAGGGTCATGTCACTACCATCTGTGTTCCTGTCGGTCACATGTGTTATTCCTGAGACCTGTGTCACTGTCATTATATGTAAACAATCAGTCTCTGCTGTTCTGCTTCATGGGTGTTGCCATCTTGGACTAAATCACATGACTCTGGCTAACCAGTCTCCAGCACACTGCAGTCACGTGATGCAGCCAGCCTATCAATACACAAGGTACCCTATTTTAAACAGGAAGTGCTGACTGGTCATTGCCGGAGCAACTTTCTTCCTTCAGAAATTGGTTTCTATGGCTCTGATCCCAAGTGTCTATTCCTGACTGCAGTATCTACTACTGGCATTACCAAGTTCTCTGTTCCTGACTGCAGTGTCTCCTACTGGCATTATCAAGTGCTCTGTCCTGACTGCAGTACATCCTACCAGAATTACACAGTGCTCTGTTCCTGACTGCAGTTTCTCCTACTAGCATTAACTAGTGCTCTTTTTCTGAATGCATGATCTTCTGTCCAGACTGCCAAGTGCTCTGTACCGGACTGCAGCATCTCTCACCTGAATTTCTGAGTAATCCTGTCTGCAGTATTTCCTACAGGCATTACCAAGTGCTCTGTGCTAACTGCAGTAATTCCTATCAGCATTACCAAATGTGAAAGGGAAGAGGTCTCAGCAAAAGGGGGTCTGGCTTCATGGGATGCTGCTACCATGAGCCACGACTCCCATTTGCCACTGCTGCTCTGCTCTTACTCACCAAGATCACAGTTGCCCGGCACTCCTCAGTTGCTTTCCTAAGGGCAGGGTCATTGTCAGCTGAATTCAGAGCAGCCGTGTTGACTCCATGGAGCGCAAAAGGGGAGTGGAGCACTGTGTCCCTAATGGCCGCAGGCATGTGCGTGCACTGCACACCTGCGGACCTCTTAGTAAAACCCTACTGGCCCAGCCCACTACTGGGAGGAGAGGAGTAGAGACGGGAGGAAAATGAGTCCCCCTCTTCTCCTCCAGCTGGACTGCCTCCCGCTGCCTCTCTCCGCCGGATATGACACTGCCTTGGCTGGCGGCGCCCCACACTGCCATGGTACCTAGTGCATGTGTCTTACTCGCACCCCCCTTGTTATGGCACTGCTCTTCTGTCATCATTTTTCATCTCCTGTTCATCCCGTTGTAAAGTCGTCAGAGACAGTGTAACCTGTAGCCAATCAGATCATCAGAATGCTCACTACAGCACAGAATATTTCAGGAGATGACTGTGCTAAGCTGGACATAGGTAGTGACCTGCCCTGCTAGTGAGTATGCAGCTTCCAGTGATAGAGGCAGTTTCATGATGTGAGGAGGGGGATGTATGGAACCATAGTGTTCATTCTAGCACCCTGCAACTGTCACAACCCGTACAGTTACTCTTTCCTGCCTGGGGTATCACTCTCTGCTCTGGAACTTCTAGCACACTCTGGTCTGTATGTCAGTGCTGAGTTACAGACCAGAGTGTGCTAGAAGGACAGGAGCAGAGCGCTACACCCCAGGCAGAAAAGAGGAACTGCATGGGTTGTGACAGGTGCAGGGTGCTAGAATGAACACTAGAAGCAGGAACCTTTGATGGATTATGGTGTGCCCACCTGGGATCTCCAGGCAGCACAGATTAATGACAGCGCTAAAAGTCTGGTACGCATTCAGCACCAAATGGCTGATGAACGTTTGTATTAAAACCGAATTGCTGGAACCTTGTTTTCTGCAGTAAATAATATCTTCATTCCTTTAGGGCTTCCAGTCTTCCATACCTTCATCCCCTTGACGACTGTGTGTATGTGTGTGTGTGTGTGTGTGTGTGTGTGTGCGCACATATGCACAGTATACATATATATATATATTTATATGTATATATATATATATATATATATATATATAGCAACACGGTGTCAAAGTCATAAAAATATCACGCTGCACATTGCCATATATGCACCTCATGCGTGTGCCCGCTGCACGTGCATGAGCCCTCCCGTGCGTGCGTATACTCGCGGTCGCGTGCACTCGCAGGCGCACAGTATGCGCATTTACGGTAGAGTTTGTGTGCGTCTAGCGGGCGACTCGATCGTTACATATTTTAGTCATATAATGTATTTTGTAGATTATGGTCCCTTTGATAGAATCTGAAAGTTTAGTTAATGTAGCATGTTCGGGGACAAAGAGATTCCTCTTTGTTTGATACGAAGGGTCAGACAGGGGTTACACAGTGGTGTTTAGTATCCATCGGAAGAGAATATAATTAGCAATATTCCGGTGTTGGTTTGAAGCGGATTACTCGCTCGTGCGTATAGTTATGGACATAAGAAGTTTATGGACATTTACTATATTTGCACTTTATTACCCATGCGGCGGGAAACCCAGTTTCCCTCCCACCTGAGCAGTTTGGAATAGTCACAGCCCACCTGTATGAACCAACCTATGACCTTTTGTTATAATGCGGAGACGGATTCCTGTGTCCAATGAACAATAAGAACGTAGGGACCATTGTACTGTACTGTGTGTAAGTGTATATAAAGACAAGCCGACCTGGGCCAGCTCTCTACTCTTTTCAACGGTTCTCATCACTGATAATCGGGAGCTGGATATCCTGGAAGGCGCATGCGATTGTTTCCCCTTGTGCATAAGTTCTCTGCAACCATCTTTATCTCCTATTTTGTTGTAAGCCATTCTCTCTCTCCTTCCCCCTTAAATGTAATTGTGTCTTTGTTGTATTTTAACGTGTAGTAACTCGGTTAGGTATTTTATGTTAGTTTGGTAGTGTATAACTTGTATTGTGTATTCTTTTGCGATTGAACGTTCATTCTCTCCCTTAAAAGGTGTTAGACCCTTAGACCGGTATTTGAGTGTTTATTATATTGCTAAAGGGTTCTCAGAGCGTAAGAGTCGCTCATACAGCTTTTAAACTAACAAGGTTACACTGTGTTGCATTTACACCTTATCACTGCACAAAGGTTTACAATATAAGTACATTGTTTATGATATTGTTACAAAGGTTTAACTCTGTGAGCGTCAGCGCCGCTTGTGATCTCCTCGTGGTCTCGAGCGTCCGCTACGCTGATAGCGTATCATTACGGTAATCGGCAGCCTATAGCGTGCTTGCCTCTACGCATTAAGCCGTGAGCGAACGTGCCGCTCGTGCGTCTCGTCCACGGCTAAGCGTCCGCTACGTTGAGTGCGTACCCTTACGGTACCACATACTCCAATAGCGTACTGAGTCTCTTAACCTTTTAGCGTGTTTAATATAGGATATATATTAGGCTTTGTCAATTAGGGACTCGCCCGCTCTTCACATATCTGCACTAGGTAATTTCAGCAGACATTATCGGTCAGCAAAAGGCGGGAGGTAATATTCCTCGTAGTGCTGACCAGATAAGCGTCTGCTTCGCTTAGTAAGGAGTGCTGAAGGAATCCGGAACCGGAAGGTAGGAACAGTACGTTATTGTCTTTTAAAACCTGTTTAGTTTCTGTTTTGCGAACGCACGCATAAGCACACACACCTGTATTTCGTGTTTAGCATTATTTGTCCGTACCTCATTCTCCTGATTGCCACACACTAGTGATAACGTGCTGAGACATTTGTTGTTATTAATAGTTAAAAGATAAAAAGTAATATTTAAGGGAATAATTGTAAAAGGCACGCACACAGTCTCGCCTAGAAAACAAGGGAGATTTGGGTGGTGTTCAGTGAATGATTACTGTTAAAAATCATTCACATTGATAAACGTGTAGTGTGTTACTGTGGACGTACTTGGTCTGTGTACACGTGTCCTTACAAGGGCAGGGCGTACGCAACGCAAGGGCCGACGCACGGAGCGTATATCACGCAACGGAGCGTACGGATATGCCCACATAATACAAACCGCATGATAGTATTGTTTTAATAGGCGATAAGGAAGTAACGCGAAAATAACACAAATCTATCTCAAATCCAAAAGTTTAAAGTTAAAAGGAAAAAAAAAAAAAAGACTTTCTCTGTTGCAATTCTTCTGGGTTAGACTATTACTGAATGAAAGGAATTCTGTACAGAAATAAGAGTGTTCGAATGTAAGAGTGTGTATATATAAGATTTCTCTTTTATTACGGACGTGGGAACCATAGGCCAGTAGAAAGAGGTACACCAGCGAGAGTGATATCGTGGGGTGGCTTGGGAGGCGTCCCTTGTTAGTCTCGACATATTAATGAGCAGTAGAGTCTGCTGTACATAGACCAGGAGGTCACAGACCAGGAGGTCAAGGACCAGGAGGTTCAGGTACAGCAGACTAGAAGTAGAGAGCACAACCGAAGAGGGTTGGTGCGAGACCCATATAGGCCAAAGAAGCTCATCGCTGAAGGAATTTGCAGCAGAAATTTTCAATTCCACTGATCGTTCCGCACATAAGATTAGTTGCTTGTGTGCAGATACGATTGTACCGCATGTGATTGTGTGCATTAGCGTGTCTTGAATTCAGAAGAACGCTACTTGCACATTGTTAACGTGATTTGTGTAATTTTTTTATTTTAAGGGAAGTAGCCTGATCACTCAGGGACATTCCAGCGACTGACACTTGCTGGGGAGGGTAAGACACTCCCACACGCCCGAGCAAGTAGACGTACTTAGGTGCCCTAGGTTGGGTACGGAACCTCTGGGAACTTTGGTCAACGTATTGGCCAGCGTGGGTGGAGTTAAGTGGGCGGACCTCGTTGCAAAACCCCCACCGCAGCCTTACCCCGGACATCTTGGTTTTTGTAAGGGTTGCCGAAGACCCTGATTTGAAGTCAGAGGTAGTGAAAGCAGCACCTGCAGAGAAGGGGGCCAGTTGTTCAGGTAAGGGGCGATCAACCCAGGTTCAGGTTGATTTGAAACCGATCAATCAGGTCGGCAAGGTCATGTGTGAGAAATCAGACCAAGATGGTCATCACACAGAAATGTTATGCAATGAATGGGAAGGGATGACTGTGCATGACGGGGAGAAGTTTTCCCGGGTAGGTACTTTTAACCCAGAAGTATTACAGAATTTAAGGAGAAGAGTTTGCCTGATTAAATCTTCAAAAAGGCGTATTAGACATTATGATGATTTAAAATTGTGGCAACAGGAAAGTGAAATGCAAAGAAATTTAACTTACATATCTGACTCTCACCTTGGGAAGAGAGACATGGCAATGGAGAGGATTATGGTTGCAGAGAATGGCGCAATGGTGTACGATAAAAATGCACTTAGTAACTGTATTAAGAATGAAAGTAACAAATGTAATAATGTTTATAAAAATGAAAGTGTAAAAATTACAAATATTAACCTGTGCAAGTCGCACCCCATGTCAAACTTCCCTCAGGACTACAAGCAAGAAAGTGAGCCCAGCACGATGTCGGCACCTTTTCCAGTAGCCATCCTACCAGACATCCAGGTGGACGCGACCAAATCAGTAAAGGCAGTAATCAAACCCCCTAACGGAGGGTCAGGTGAGGTCGTGTCCACAGGTACGTACGGTGTTATATATCACGCACAAACAAATGTACCCCATATTGTAAGACCAACACAAGGTGATGTAATTGAATTTAGTCCTGTCAGAGTGATCACAGTCCCCAATGGGAAGACTGACGATCAGGGAATCATTCCCGTCAAGGACAGTGCAATGCGCCGTCCCTGGTCCCGGACAGAATTGAGATCAATCATGTCTGAATTCCCTGATCCCAGGGAAGATTTAGTTGCATGTCAGAGGTTTATTAAAGAACTAGGAAACTCCACAGAACCCACCAACAAAGATTGGTGGACAGTGCTGAGGGCATGTTTGCCCTCCAGTGTTGACCCTGCGAAATTTATTTCTGATTGTAAATTAGACACAGAAGTACCTCAAACGGAGGAACACATTCAGGAATTTATTAAGCAGATCAACCGACAGTTAGGAAAATATTTCCCAGCCGTTGTCGAGTGGAGCATCAAAAGACACCTGGAGTCACAGGGCAGTAAGCAAATAACAATCAGTAGACAAGCCCTGACAACGAAGCCACACCAGCTTAAGACCCAAAATCCTGTGAGAAATTCAAATGTGGTAGTTTGTTACCATTGTCACAAAGAGGGACATTTTGCAAGAGATTGTAGATCAAGAAGTAGACAAAAGTCATATCAACCCCCTAGACAACAACATAACCATGGTATCCAAGGAATCAGGGAAGTACAGGGAAAGCGGTTGATGGTGATGAGCATCCAAGCATTAGAGGAGGCATCAAATCGACCGAAACCCCAGGCCACTGGCACCTGGAGGAAGCCAAGGGTTTGTTATCTTTGTAAAAGAGAAGGGCATTATGCCAGCAACTGTAACAGCCCACATAAAGTCAGACCCCCTAAACAAAGATATGAGCAAAGTTATGACACACCAAATTATAATCAGGGATCACATAGGAAGAATTTTGGGCCACACCCATGATATGTAGTCAGGAAAGGTGATCATTAGGACTGATGGTAAGCCTGAGGTAACGGTTAAAAAAAAATAAAAATAAAAATAAAAAAATTGGGAGGTCATTCCTTGAAGACACAGGAATGACCGGGTAAAAATTGAAATGTATCTGTGAAATGTTTCTTTATCCCCATCTCTTACGGTTATCGGTAGGACTCAAACATTACATAGCTACTTGGTCTTTGCAGAAGTCTACCAAACCCCAGTATGACCTACCAGCATAGATGTATCCTGGCCAGATACAAAGGGTGGAGTATGGAAATACTGGTGGGAGAGACTATGCAGAGATACCATTGGACATGTAGATGTGACAGCCTGATGGTGAACGGAAGATTTGACAATGTTTTTTTTTTTCTCTCCTGAAAAAAATGTTTGAAAAATGTTTTTCTTCCTGTTGTTGTTTATTGTTGCTTTATGTGACGCATATTTATATATGTGAACGGTTCTCTCTCTCTTGTTGTTTTTCTCTCTCTCTCTCTTCTTTCTCATGTTCTCATAACGTTACAGATGGTATGTCACACATTAGTTGGACAAATGGTAATGCAAGATTTATTCTCCTTACAGAAAGAGCGCTGAGCTAGAAGAAATATTGTATCACCAGAATGATTAGAAGACTGAGAGACAGCATCTTTGAGATGACAGCAGAACAAGAAGAACAACAAGACTAGAGAACTAATTATCGTAACAAGTTTCTCTCCCCCTCAAACTGTTTTTCTGTACCCCCATTACAAATTTCTCCTTTTCTCCTCCTGTAAGATGGACTTGCCCCAAGAGACTGTGATATGGATTTTCCTGTTGATCATGATGTTGACCAGAGCAGTCTGTTTCGGTGAGAGTACCAGTGAGGTCGAGAAAGGATCCAGAAAGGTTCTGATGACAGAGACGGAGGTGTAAATTTCCAATAACAACACAATAACCGAGCAAAGGCGAGTACCGGAAAACGATCTAGCAGCCATGTTATTTGTAAACATTGTAAAGGATTGTTAGCTAAAGAAAATTGCATCTGTAGGCATTGTGATAACTTAGTTGAGGATGGTTGCATAAAGAAATGTCAGTCCAGTTTTAATATCCATATGGACCGGCATCCATTGAGTGACTATCACTCCTTAGTGGGTAAAGTGTTAAACCAGACAGACTATTGGGTATGCTCTCAAGTACCTCAAGGCCATAGTAAATCAGGATTAGTGCCATTCCCACCAATATCATGTGGATAGATCCCTAGTATGTTTTAACATTTCCAATCCCCGAAAGCCGGGAAATTGGGAAGTGTCATGGAATAACCAAACCATGACCTTTTCATACAGAGCCGATAGAATGCCTACAGATACAGAACTTATACGCCAGATAGCCGACCATAGGAAATTCTTTCGGTATAGGTACACCCTAGGAAGTAGAATCATGCGAGTTGGAGAAGTATCACCAGGATACTGTGCACAGATCGTACAAACTGATACGTGTACTAAACAGATGGGAGAATTAGGGTTAGGAGATTTCATATGGAAAATTTGTAATATGGTAATGTCCTACTCCGTCCCATATGTTCTCCCCGATGATGCATACTTCATATGCGGGAGGAAGGCGTATAAGTGGCTTGCCCCAAACTCAGAAGGGTTATGTTATATTGGAAAAGTACTGCCTGAGGTAATGACTTTATCCCACACTAAAATGAAGGATATTCACCGCAGTGCCCAAGCTCCTTATACTCACACTCATTACGAACACATCGTTAAACGGCACCTGATAGAAAGAACAGAGCATCCGGCCTCTGACCTGATCCATGAATCCACCGGGATTCAATTCCTAATCGCGTTAGATATCACTCGTACCGCCAGAGGAGTGATAAATTATAAATATATATCTGCGCTTGCAAATTTATTAGACAATATCACTGAAATGTATGATGACACATTCAGGTATACCGGAAGGGAGCTCCAAGCTTATAAAACAGAACTGGTTCAGCATAGGATGATTCTCAATTATCTCACGGCTGTGACAGGCGGGTATAGTGTTACCCTAGCGACTCAGTATGGAATAAAGTGCTGCACGTATATTACAAACAGCACAGAGGACCCAGCCGAGGTCATAGACCAAAAGATGGATGACATTTTGCAATTAAAATGGGAGTTCCGGGGGGGGGGCGTGGCCACGGCAGCACAGGAGTAGGAAGCAGATCCCGGGAGCTCCCTGGATTAAACATCCTCCTGTAATATCCTGGCCCCTTTGGTGTGCCTGAATACCCTGCTTTTCTTCCCTACGCTGCAGGGCACCGGCAGGCGATTTCCCCGCTCTCCCCGGGGTCTGTACGGCCGAGGAGACATACTTCCGGATTTGCGGCCTATACCTCCTCCGGATCCCCGGCCTCAATTTTGGAGATTCCCGGCCCCACTGCTCTGGACTGCTGCTTCCAGTCATAGAGGGAACACTCTCACTTAAAGGCTGACTGATATGTAACTGGTGAGTGACTTTTACCTCCTGGGATCAAATTACACTTTGACTTCAGTTGCTGTCTTATTTTACATACTAAATAACTGCATCGCTCCTGCTCTCACCTATATTCTGGGACGCTGCCAGTACTTTCTTTTACATTTGCCTACTACTTTGGAGACCAGCTGCGGATGTGTTTCTGCTTATTACAACCCTAAAATTCACTCATTGCTGAAGTCTCCTTCTACGCTTTTGACCTGAGATTATACCGGAGTGTCTGTTACTACCTATTGTCCGTCATGGTTCGGGACGGCCAGCGCACGGCTGCGGCGAAGCTGGAGAAATTTGCCAGACAACCTAACCCACTAAACCAACGGGCCTCGCAGGCCGCTTCGCAGGGGGCCTCTCCGTCCCACTCCTACTCCCCATCTGCAACAGCTGCTGAATCCCCTAACACACCCGCAGCTCCATCTCTTCAACAAGTGCTGGAGGCAATAGCTGGATCGGAACAGCGTCTTTCAGATAAGATGGAGAAAGTGCAGTGTGATCTCTCACTGCTTCGGCAGGACGTCCAGCGCATACGAGAGAGAGTGGGAGAGGCAGAAACCCGTGTCTCGAATCTGGAGGATATGTGCGGTCCTATGAAACAATCTATTTCCACGGTAACCCAGCAAGTAACATCCCTTCAATCCAAATTACTAGACATGGAGGGTCGGCTGCGTAGAAATAATGTGCGATTTGTGGGCCTGCCGGAGAAGGAGGAGGGCTCCCAGCCTGAGGTCTTCCTGGAGTCATGGCTTAAGGAACTGTACGGCGCTGAATCCTTCACGGCACAGTTTACGGTGGAGCGTGCACACCGGATACCATCTCGTCCTCTACCTCCTGGCGCCCCTCCGCGCACCTTCATCGCCAAATTTCTGCATTATAAGGACCGTGACTCGGTCCTCCGGTTGGGACGCACAAAAGGCCCCCTTACCAGAAACGGGGTTACCGTGTCTGCTTTTCCTGATTTTGCCGCGGAAGTCCAGAAGGATCGAGCCCAGTTTATGCCTATCAAGAGGCGCCTCAGAGACCTGAACGTCTCCTACTCTATGCTATTCCCCTCCCGACTCCGGGTGGTAGCGGACGGGGAAACCAAATTCTTCAATTCCCCTAGAGAGGCGGCCCAATGGCTGGACAGATATGCTCCGGGAGCGCGCCAGATGGCCCCGGATTGAGGCCCTGCACTGTCTAATGATCGGTTGGGACCACCAGAGGCATCTACCCATTGTCCAGGGAGCCCCCCCTTGGCGTTGGTGGCTCAGGACTTTTCTTTTCTTTCTCTTGATCGCTTGACTTTGGTTAAGGGTTTTGTTTAGTATTTAGCCCTTGAGAGATAGAAACGATAGTTTGGGATTTAAGTATGCCGAAGTTAGGGGTGGTATACGGGGAGGGGGAGAGAGTTCAGCGAACAGCTTGTTGCTGTGCCTTACACAAGTTTTTTTCTTTCTATAGTTTGTTATTTTTCTCATGCTTAAATTTGTTTTGGAGTACATTCATTTTGATGTGGGAAGTATGTCTGATGCATTGGATACTGTCGATTAAGAATCAGGGATTGAGTAGTATAGCACTGTTATTACCCTCACTAATAATTTCCAGGAATATTCGCTGGACTGTATCTTTAGGTTACTACATAGAATATTACCAGATCTATGGCTAATTTGAAATTTCTGACATGGAATGTTCGAGGTTTAAATAATAAGATAAAGCGTTCCTTAGTATTAACTACACTTCGGAAATATGGCCCGGATGTTGCATGTCTCTGCGAGACTCACTTGGAGGGGAATAGGTTACTGTCACTTAGAAGACCCTGGGTGGGCTGGGCCTATCACGCTTCTCACTCCTCTTCCTCCAGGGGTGTGTCAATCCTGATAAAGAAATCGGTCCAATTTGAGCTGGTATCGGTCAAGACTGACAAATACAGTCGATTTGTGTTCCTTGAATGTAGACTAAGTTCCCAACCCTACTACATACTGGCGGTTTATATCCCCCCCCATTCTCGTACGATGTACTACAGCAAGCCGCTTCATTCATAGCCTCCTCTCCGGACACCCCGGTAATCTGCTTGGGTGACTTTAACAATGTCATGAATTTAGCTTTAGACAGATGGCGCTCTCCGCAGGCTGCTGGGGTCCGCTCTAGTCCTACTAAATTTGCTGATTTTCTGAATAATTTGCAGTGGGTGGATGTGTGGAGAGCTCGGCACCCTACGACTAGACAGTTTTCATGCTTCTCTGGCACGCATGGTTCGTTCTCCAGGATCGATCTGACCCTACTCTCCCCCGTTCTTCTCCCTAGGGTGGTTGACGTCCAATACGAGGCCCGGGGTATATCTGATCACTCCCCTATGGTGTTGACTCTCGCTATGGTGAGCCAGAGGGGTCAATCTTATTGGAAACTGCATCCTTCCTGGCTGCTGCAAATAGGTGACTGCTCTGACCAGGTGACTCAGTGGGAGGGATACTTTACTGACAATGTAGGCTCGGCCCCCGGAACAGTGGTTTGGGATTCATTTAAGGCATTCCTAAGGGGAACGTATATTAGACGTATTTCTGCCCTCAAAATGTCCTGCAGGGAGAGAGAGCGAGCCCTTGAGAGTGACGCCAGGGATTTGGAATCTAGATACTTGGTGGATGGCACCCCTGCGCTGAAGGTACGCTGGCTGGCGGCCCAGTCGGCATGGGTGGCTCATCTGTCTGATAAAAACTCGCGCTCGCTTCTATTTCAGGCTACTAATATTTACATGCAGGGCGATAGGCCAGGTGGCCTGTTGGCTCGATTGGTGCACAGTGACCGCCCAGGTTCTACAATTGCTCAGATGACCGGTAGCGATGGCGCCCTTGTGAACACCACGCCGGAAATTGCGCAGCTATTCCGCTCCTACTATGCTGAGGTCTACAGTTCACAACTGGTAGACTCGACATCAGACCTCTCCGCTTATTTAAGTAATATTCCCCTACCCACACTCCCCCCGGAGGCCTCTGAGATGCTGGAGGCACCCTTAACTCTGGAAGAGGTAACGGCGGCTATTGGCTTGTCTCCCAGCGGCAAGGCACTGGGCTATGACGGCATCCCCTCAGAGGTATACAAGACCCACATTGATTTCTTCGGTCCTAGGCTTCACGCCCTGTATTCTGATATTTTTGTTAATGATCAACTTCCCCCCTCTATGGCGGAGGCGATTATTATAGTGATCCCGAAGCCCGGAAAAGACCCTAGATCCCCAGAATCCTATAGACCGATATCATTGATTCCCACTGACGCTAAGATCCTGGCAAAGATTTTAGCAGTTCGACTCAACACCGTAATTACTTCCATTATCCACTCCGACCAGACCGGCTTTATGCCAGGGATGTCCACTTCTATTAACCTACGTAGATTATATACCATCTTACAAATCCCATATGACTTCCCCTCTGACTCGGTAGTGGTCTCACTGGATGCCGCCAAGGCATTTGACAGTATCGAGTGGTACTATCTATGGGAGGTCATGACAGCTATGGGTTTCGGGCCTAATTTTATAAAATGGATTAAATTGCTTTATCAGCACCCGACTGCCAGGATCTCAGTGAATGGCTATATCTCTCCCTCGTTCCGCCTGTTTCGCGGGACCAGGCAGCGATGTCCTCTGTCCCCAACCTTGTTTGCCCTGGCCATCGAACCCTTGGCCTGTCTAATAAGGTCCCACCCAGGCGTGGTGGGCATTCATACCGGCCCTCGTGAGGATAGGATTGCCCTTTACGCTGACGACATGCTGTTGTTTCTGCAGGATTACACCAGGTCTATGCCTACAGTGTTGCAATTGATTGAGGAGTTCGGTGTATATTCAGGCCTTCATATTAACTGGTCTAAGTCCTCTATTATGCCTGTGATTGCCCCCCCCCCCCCCTGCTGCTCCTAAAATCTCCCTACCGCTATGTTGGACGGCGAAATTTAAATATCTTGGGATTCAGGTAACCAATGACCCCTCTGACTTTACACCTTTGAACCTTAATCCGATCATGCAACAAATTACTCGTAAATCCAAGACTTGGTGTAAGCTTCCATTGACTGTATCTGGCAGGGTCAGCCTCGTAAAAATGATAATACTGCCTAAGATTTTATATGTGGTTCTGCAATCCCCTGTATATATTCATCCATCCTTCTTTAGAAAATTGAATAGTGTCCTGTCTTCTTTAATATGGGCTAGCAAACGTCCTAGAATACAACCGAACACTCTCACCAGGCTGCGCAGCGACGGAGGTCTGGCCTTGCCAAACTTTCAGATGTACTACTATGCCGCTCAGCTGTCTCATATTAGTGCATGGGTACAGGATACTGGCGTCACTTCTCTACACTGGGTATTTGTCCAATGCTACTTCCCCGACTTATCCCCCCTGCAGGTGTTGCTGAGTGGGAGCTTGGCCCGGTTCCTCCCTCCTCTTATATACCAAGCCATGAAGGTGTGGCAGGCACTAAAAATTCTTTTGAAATTTGATGGATTGGACCCGGACACCCCCCTCTGGTATTCTAAATGGCTCCCTGAACTGTATGCGCTCGAGGGGAGGGAAGTTTGGGCCCCTAAATCAGTGATTTCCATAAATCACCTTTATACGGATAATACGCTCAAATCCTTCCAACAACTAAAAGATGAGTTTAATTTGCCTAACTCCTATTTTTTTAGATACCTCCAGCTCAGACATGCCTTGCAGTCCCAATTCGCCAATTCCCCCCCTAAAATTATACCATTTCCCATTAAGACCTTTGTAAGTATGCTGGGTCGAGTTAAGATGATTTCCCATGCTTATGGTTATCTACTCGCCAAACTCCATATAGATCCTTTGACACGTCTCCGTGTCAAATGGGAGCAGGATCTGGGCCCCATAGATGAAGAGAACTGGGCCCTTGCTTTGGAAACTCCGTGCACGGTTACCAAATCCATCAGGTATCAACAGATACAATACTTCCTTTTGCAGAGAATATATATGACCCCGGCCAGACTGGCCAAATTCGGGACGGGTCGTGTGGGTGACTGCCCTAAGTGTGGGATGACTGCAGGTACTTTTTGGCACCTCATTTGGGATTGTCCGGTGCTGCGGGCTTTCTGGGCGGGGGTCGGATCGATTCTGGGGAACACAGGGGTGGACGAGGCCATGCTTACTCCGCAATTTTGCATCCTGGGAATGGGTAGCTCTGACTTTGTGTCTGGTCCAGAGGGCCTATATGCTCGCAACATATGTGCAATGGCGAAGGTGAGCATTGCGAGGCTATGGATGGCCCCTAAGGGCCCTACTCTCCCCGCTCTTAAGGCACTAATAAACGACACTGTTTTTAAGGAACGATACATTTATATGAAACACAATGCCTCCGCTAAATTTGAAAGAATTTGGTCTCCATGGCTGGAATCCATATACTCCGTCCCAGACCCTACAACTTAATGGTGATAGGGTTACTAACAGGTCCTGGATTTGCCAAGTTATGATCTTCTAGGGCCATAGGCTTCCCTCTCACCCAATGGGTTGTGAATGAGAGAGTGGCTCTGTGCCCATCTGGACAGGGTAGGATTTAGAGTGCTAGTATCCCCCAATGCGTCCTCTTCCCCATAATGTTTTTTGTCTCTTTGTTTTTTTAATTTTTTTTATTTCTGGGGTTCTCTGTGTTTGGTTTCTGATTGTTTTCTTCTCTTTTAAAGGGTTTTACTCGGACGGATTGTCCGTAAGAGTTATATTTGAGGGGGGGGGGGAAACAAAACAAAGTATAATGTGATTTCATGAATACTAGAGTGTACGGATAATGCAAAATAATGGTATATATAACTGTACATTCCTATGCGCCTATGAGCAAATGACATAGTTTGAAAATAAGTCGAAAGTGAATGCTGTTCCCCGATGAGGACATGTCATTACGTGTTTAATGTGTTCCTGTTATGCAATGTCTGTATGCAAACTACTCTCCTTCGAAATAAAAATACTTTATTTAAAAAAAAAAAATGGGAGTTCCGAAGGAAACACAATCTCACCCTTGCCGCTGTGGGTAATGAGCTGACCGGTTGGGTGTCGTGGTTGAACCCGCGAAATTGGTTCTCTGGTTTAGGAGAATGGGCTCAAGGAATTATCATGGATGTAGGGAAATTTCTTTTGTGTATTCTGGGTGTCATCATATTGGTCGGTCTGATATTTAGATGCGTTCGGGTTTTAACAAAGTGTAAACGTAGCGCCCGAGTGATGAGTTTAAGAAGTGAAGATACTGTAATAACAACAACTGATTTGATTTACGACCCAACCATTGAGACAATGTTGTGATGAAAATGTGATTCCACGGTCCGTTTCTTTCACCCGTTTCTCCTTTGTTTTTCTCCAAGGTACAAAGACATCCGCTTGGAAGAAGAATTTGACAACCTTTTACACAGACAATTGATGGACAATGCCATAGACCCCCAATATCCCTAGCAATTTTAAAATTTTACGATAGCCCAACACTTTTGTAAGCCTATGGACATTGAGAAAGCTTTTGCTCGCATTTTGGCAAAAGCCCAAAGAGACTACAGTCAACATGTACATCAAGACAAGACATCAGACAAGACCTCAATCGGCAAATGTACATTAAACTCACATAGTTTACGACTGCATTTACCATAATTGCTTCTTATCTTCATCTCTACAACCTTCAGGTAATGACACACATAGTCGATAGGGAATATAGGCACAGATATCAGCACTCACATATCCCCCCATTCATGTATCATCAACTAAAATGTGCTCCCCCATTTTGTTGCAACCAAAAGCCGAAAAGAGCTCGGTAAAGTTTGACAGCCCATCCACAGACCCGTACCATGGGATAAGAAGGAATTCAAATGTATACTTCGCAATACCTCGAAGCTTGATCTAAAACACATACGGCACGATGATACATGACCCCTCAAACATGGACTCATACATACATGCTTCTACTATCTCACTAGGTCATACCTTTTTCCCACCTTCTTCTCTTCTCCCTTACCCAATCATAGAAATGTATTATACATGACATATATTTTTCTCTTTTTGAACTGTTTTAGGAAGTGGCAGTTATTGGTGACTGCCAAAGGGTGGACTGTCAAAGTCAGAAAAATATCACGCTGCACATTGCCATATATGCACCTCATGCGTGTGCCCGCTGCACGTGCATGAGCCCTTCCGTGCGTGCGTATACTCGCGGTCGCTTGCACTCGCAGGCGCACAGTATGCGCATTTACGGTAGAGTTTGTGTGCGTCTAGCGGGCGACTCGATCGTTACATATTTTAGTCATATAATGTATTTTGTAGATTATGGTCCCTTTGATAGAATCTGAAAGTTTAGTTAATGTAGCATGTTCGGGGACAAAGAGATTCCTCTTTGTTTGATACGAAGGGTCAAACAGGGGTTACACAGTGGTGTTTAGTATCCATCGGAAGAGAATATAATTAGCAATATTCCGGTGTTGGTTTGAAGCGGATTACTCGCTCGTGCGTATAGTTATGGACATAAGAAGTTTATGGACATTTACTATATTTGCACTTTATTACCCATGCGGCGGGAAACCCAGTTTCCCTCCCACCTGAGCAGTTTGGAATAGTCACAGCCCACCTGTATGAACCAACCTATGACCTTTTGTTATAATGCAGAGACGGATTCCTGTGTCCAATGAACAATAAAAACGTAGGGACCATTGTACTGTACTGTGTGTAAGTGTATATAAAGACAAGCCGACCTGGGCCAGCTCTCTACTCTTTTGAACGGTTCTCATCACTGATAATCGGGAGCTGGATATCCAGGAAGGCGCATGCGATTGTTTCCCCTTGTGCGTAAGTTCTCTGCAACCATCTTTATCTCCTATTTTGTTGTAAGCCATTCTCTCTCTCCTTCCCCCTTAAATGTAATTGTGTCTTTGTTGTATTTTAACGTGTAGTAACTCGGTTAGGTATTTTATGTTAGTTTGGTAGTGTATAACTTGTATTGTGTATTCTTTTGCGATTGAACGTTCATTCTCTCCCTTAAAAGGTGTTAGACCCTTAGACCGGTATTTGAGTGTTTATTATATTGCTAAAGGGTTCTCAGAGCGTAAGAGTCGCTCATACAGCTTTTAAACTAACAAGGTTACACTGTGTTGCATTTACACCTTATCACTGCACAAAGGTTTACAATATAAGTACATTGTTTATGATATTGTTACAAAGGTTTAACTCTGTGAGCGTCAGCGCCGCTTGTGATCTCCTCGTGGTCTCGAGCGTCCGCTACGCTGATAGCGTATCATTACGGTAATCGGCAGCCTATAGCGTGCTTGCCTCTACGCATTAAGCCGTGAGCGAACGTGCCGCTCGTGCGTCTCGTCCACGGCTAAGCGTCCGCTACGTTGAGTGCGTACCCTTACGGTACCACATACTCCAATAGCGTACTGAGTCTCTTAACCTTTTAGCATGTTTAATATAGGATATATATTAGGCTTTGTCAATGAGTATTGTAAATAAGGACTCGCAGGCAGGTTTTCCGGTTACAACCACAGAGTCTTTACTGGCATCAGACATACACAGGCTTGGGCCTGGTCACACAGGTACATACAGAAAATGAAACACCAACATAAAAGGTCCTAGCACTTCCCGTGCTCTGCTGCAGTGGCTTGCAGCTACACATGCCATGCTCTCCTGGTACGGCCAATGTCCACAGTCCCTGGCGCTGCACACTGATCTCTGCTCACCAGTGCAATGTAAATGGGATTTTTAAACCCCTCTCCTGCACCTGACTTCCTGCTGTCTCTGGGTGAGCTGGAAAACCCGGACATCTGTTTCTCCAGCTGCAGCTGTGCAGAATGTGCAGGACTTGTTTTCTTCTCCCTTGGAGGGAGCTGATAGATAGATATATATATATATATATATATACACACACTGCATGTACACGTACCAATGTGTATATGCATTAAACTGTAGTTGGAAAATGATAAGGGCCGCATTATTGTCAGGGAAAAGTGATCTACCGGTCCCCAGACACTTTGTTGAAGCCCGCCATTCTCTAGCGACTTTACGCCACCGTATAATAGATCACATCCCCCCGCTAAAACGGGGGGTTGATCGGGGTCTTCGTTTATTACAAGCAGAATCCAAGTGGATTTTTCTACTGGATACACTGTCCCCCCGTGGGTTAAACGAACAGTTAGGATTATCATGCTTTCTATAAGAAATTAGGATCATGCCTATGGTGTTAAGGGAAATGTACTTTGGCGTTATTTGTATTAATTGGACATCGTTTTCATGACACAATCTTGATTGTGCAATTATGTATGAAAGCTCTTTTTGATAGTATGCACATATTATGTCAGTGTTATAATATACTACAGGCAGGCTGCTACAGTGTAACTTGGTGAATATGTGTAATATTACTGTTTGTCTTGTTTGTGTTTTTTTATTCAGCACTTTGCACTTTGTATAATTATGGTGCTCTGGTCCCTCCGTACCACTTGGTGTCCGGGCGCACCGTGATGACGTCATTGTATCGAGCGTGGCGCGCGGACGGCGGGAGGAATGGACGGATCAGTGGAGGTATAAAGGTATGTGATGTTTGTTATTGTATTATGCCCTGAGGAAAATGTTGAACAAATAACATTGAAACGTTGGCTGATTGGAGCTGCCTTTTGTCTTTATTGCCGTGAGTGCCGCCGGACTATTCCTATACATATATATATATATATATATATATATATATATATATAGCAACACGGGTATTGTAAATAAGGACTCGCAGGCAGGTTTTCCGGTTACAAACACAGAGTCTTTACTGGCATGAGAAATACACAGGCTTGGGCCTGGTCACACAGGTACATACAGAAAATTAAACACCAACATAAAAGGTCCTAGCACTTCCCATGCTCTGCTGCAGTGGCTTGCAGCTACACATGCCATGCTCTCCTGGTACGGCCAATGTCCACAGTCCCTGGCGCTGCACACTGATCTCTGCTCACTGGCCCCTAATAGGCACCAGTGCAATGCATTGTGGGTAAATGGGATTTTTAAACCCCTCTCCTGCACCTGACTTCCTGCTGTCTCTGGGTGAGCTGGAAAACCCGGACATCTGTTTCTCCAGCTGCAGCTGTGCAGAATGTGCAGGACTTGTTTTCTTCTCCCTTGGAGGGAGCTGATATATATATATATATATATATATATACACACACACTGCATGTACACGCACCAATGTGTATATGCATTAAACTGTAGTTGGAAAATGAGCTGTCCAGCACACATGATCTGTGTCCCATTTACTGCATAATGACAGAAAGGGAATAGATAAAGGCACTGCATCTATTCGCAGTTTAAATTGCATTTTTATAGACGGGTCATATACCTCAATTTATTAAGTAAATCACCAGAGATATAAGTGCAAGGAGAGACACTCAAGTCACTTAATTACCTTGATTAAGATTCTGTAGTAAGTACATACTGGTTTAATCAAGTATATTACAAAACTGCTGAAATGCCATATTATGGGATGTGCGTCCTGCGCTGTGTATGGAATATGTCCAGCGAGTTTAAAGGGTGTCTTAATTCCCCCTAGCCATCCAAAAAGTCAGATGATGGAAGGTGCTCCCTGATACGAGGACTTTAATTCGCACATTACAAATTAGCCACATTAGTCAAATTTCAAATCAATATCTGTAAAGCCATGTACGTGGTGTCACTCTCAGGGCTCCTCCAGCAGACGCAGGGCAATGCTAAGTGTAATCATTATAGGTTTTACAGCCCCTGAATCACTGATGGGGGGAAAATGAGCGGTGACTCACCCCTAGCTCTGCACGGCGGCGGCCTCTAATATCTCTTCGGCACTCTATGTAAGATGTCTATTAGACAGGCAAGGCGAGAGACAAGTGTTTTAAATTACTGAGGTATCAGGACGAGTGTTCCATAATCAGCATATATTACGTTTTATTGTTTGATTAAACCTTCTATGCGACCTACTGTATTTAAGGAAAGTCGGGGAAATGTGAGTTCATCCATTACTAATTGTGGCGCTGCTTTTCCTACATTCGTTTCTTGGAGCAGGAGAGATTGCAGATGTCCTAAATCTTCCACCCACAGCCAAGGAATACGGCAGATTTCTATCTTAAGTAATTAAGGGGAAGATGCTCGTAGGTGGGCCAGAAAAATGTCAGAAGTTCATTGGTTGGGTTGGCCAACTACCCCGCTTAATCGTGTTCCAAGGCGGTGGCATCACTATGTGCAGGCCGCACAGGATGACACCAATCCAAGTGGTGACACCATATAGCAGAGTTACTCTGCGGTTTTGGTGTCAACTGCAAAGATGGTGTCACTGAGACCGGGGATAGGCCGGGACCTGCTCAGCAAGCCCCCAATGTGACAAAAAAGGGAAAGTTACAAGCAGTCACGCCCCCAAAAGGTCATACACCAGGGGGCGTGTGGCTTTGCGGACATGATATCAAGTTGCATTGGACTTGAATTAGGCCCAATATGTCAGTATTAGGGATTCTGTGGACCCACCTGATGAGGTCACCATGGCGTGGTAGGTGGGCACACATTTTTTTTGCCAAAATTGTGCTAAGAACCTCAATTTAACTCCTTGCTAAATTGTAGAGTGTATTATAATTGTTTTGATTACCAGTGTTGTTAGTGCTTAGAGTGTGCACCTGCATTTTCCTTTTTTATAATTTTGCCAATGGGAGTATTGTAATGCTCAAAAACAAAGTGGGATTTTATATGTGTGACAAGACATTGTGTTTGTTGAGTCACAATCATGTATGTCAAGATACAGTACATCACAGCAGTACATCAGCAGCAGGCATGCAAACGTCTATTCTTACACCTCCCAAATGCAAAAGTCTCATAACCCTATTCATGCACAATCATAGCTAAAGCAGTGTCAAATATACACAGAATAGTATCTTCAAAATGCAAGTAATAAGTACAAAGGTCATATCTGCTATATAAAATATAATGAAATACAAACAACTCCACATACATCCTTTTACACATTATTAAGTAGCCAAATGGAAATGACTGATGATCTATCTGAAGAGACGTCCATGATTTGACATAATATTACCGCAACGTCGATGGATCAAGCTTTGGAGGGTTTAATAAGCAAAGCACCCAGGTAATTCTGTTGATGTCATCACCCTCGTTGTCACACACCTTTGCAATCCTGTACCTGTAAAAATATGCCTTGTAATCTGGAACTACGATTATGTATGCACTCTCACTATACTCATTGGTTTGCCCGCCTCTCCTTGTGGGGGAGATGTATCAAACTTTGGAAAAAGATAAAGTGGAGAGAGATAAAGTACCATACATTCAGCTCCTGACTGCCATGTTACAGGCTGTGTTTGAAAAATGACCGATTGGCTGGTACTTTATCTCTCTCCACTTTATCTCTTTCCAAGTTTTGGTAAATCTCCCCCTGAATCTTTTTAGCGGTCCCAAGTCCAAAACACATTGGAGAAACAGAAACCTGGTTACTCACCGGGATTCAGTTACATTGCGGATTGCTGGAAATTCAGTATCCCTTGAACTTTTGTACCAGCGTAATGACGGCTCTCTCTGCACACAAATGTCTTCTGCAATTTCCGTGTGCAGCTGTTTATATTTCCCAGTTTATATCTGTAACTTAGATAAAGCAGAAACGCGAGCTGTAAACGGGAGCAAACACAAAATGCCTGAAATATATAAAGCATAAGAAATCTAGATAGTAATTCCTTCATTAAAAATGCACTCAAGTTGAATGCCTTGTGTAGTTTAACAACATGAAATCACGGATTTAATTTCCAGTAGAAACAATCAAGATTCGTAGCCTCCATCTCTAAATGTAATAACCGTGAAATAGCTTAACAGCACAGAAAGGCGGAAAACTCATAACTCTATGAACCAAAAAACAAAACAAGGGAGCAAAAAAAAAACCCCATGAAACGCACATTATATATGAAAAAAAAAAGTGCTCCATCGTCGTAATGATGAACAAATCCAGAGACTGTACCCAATGCCAGGTCTGCAATCAGCAAAATAAAACAAATCCTCTTACATTTCATTTCTTTCTTTTTCTTTTTTTTTTTTGCTGGTAATAAGGGTTACTTATAAGCTGTTTCCACAGCATGAGAGCCATGCAAGTGCAGCAGTGACGCAACCAAGCGTTGGGTACAGTGCCATAACTAGACATTTTAGCGCTGTGTGCAAGAAGCGGCATCGGAACCCCCCCCTTAATGTAAACCGGTGTCAGTGTGCGCCGTAGGCGCACGGAAAAAATATAGTGGCGTGGCTTCACGGGAAAGGGGTGTGGCCACAAAATAATACCAATTCATATTACAGTGCACAGTAGTCTCCATTGTTCAAATTACGCCGCACAGTAGCGCCACTACACCGGTTAGTGACCCTTTTTACACATTACGGCAGACAGCGTGCCCTTTTTCACATTACTGGAGACAGATTCCCCTTTTTACACATTATGGCATACAGTGTCCCCCTTTTACAAGTTACGGCAGGCAGAGTCCCCCTTTAAGACAGTACGGCAGGCAGATTCCCCCTTACACCCCCGCCCTACCCTTAGAGTGTAGTGAAGTGTAGTGTAATATACTGTAGTGTAGTGTAGTGTACTGTAGTGAAGTGTAGTGTAATATAGTGAAGTGTAGTGTAGTGTTTGTGTAGGCACTTACGTGAAGTGTACGTTCTTCCAGCGCTGTTGCCGGCTCCTGACTCCTCCTGACAGAGTCCACTTCACAGGTAGAACTCAGCCGCATTGCTGCCAGGAACTCAGCAGCAGAGGCGACTTCAGTGGGACACAGGTGCGTAGGCGGCGGCTTCAGCAGGCGGCAGCGGCTTGGCTGGGAGAGGAGGCGGGTGAGTGGAGGGCGGACTTTGCAGCTTCAGGCGCTGCAGCACTGTAAGCTTTGGCTTGGGGAGGAGGCGGAGATCATCGCGGAGGTGCGGAGCGGGCATTACTCGCGGCTTCATGAGCTGTACTGCTAGCTCCGGCTATGGGGCGGGGGAAGGCGGAGCTGACAGTTCCTTATCACCTGAGAGTAGTTTGTGAGGCCGGCTGATTGCGCCCCAGGTCATCCTGCGCTGTGTGCAAGGCACACAGCACACATACCTAGTTACGGCACTGGTTGGGTATGAAATGCCGGCACTTGGGGTGCCGGCGGTCAGGCTATCAACAACGGCATCCCGATGGTGGGAATCCCGACAGGTTAAAGGTAAGTATACTTACCTTTCCCCAATGGCCCCCTAACTCTAACCCTTTCTACCCGCAGCCTGAACCTAACCTGCCCCCCTGCAGCCAACCATAACCCTCCCCGGTGGCAACTAAACCAAACCCCCCTTTCCAGCAGCCTAAACATAACCTTCACAACCTGCTGTCGGGATCCCGGCGGTGGCTTTGTGAACCTTGTCAGGATACCGCCACTAGCATTCCGAGGAGTGTTGGGATTCCAGCATCGGCATTTCGACTGCCGGGATTCCAACAGCTGGGATCCTGACCGGATCCCGCAACAAAGCTGTATTAGCTGGCAGCACTTAGAATTCCAAAGCGTCCTTCCTTGTGGAGACACCAAAATGTTTCCTTGATGAAGACAATGGATGGACCATGGCAAGAGTGCTTACCACTGCCGGTGGGTGGGGGGGTGATGCTTCACTGTGCTGCAACAGGTGCAGGGTCTACTGCGAGTGATAAAGTGGAGAGAGATAAACTACCAACCAGCTCCTAACTGTCATTTTTTAAACACAGCCTGTAACATGGAAGCTAGGAGCTGATTGGCTGGTACATTGGGTCAGATTTAACAATGAGTGATATTCTTGTTATCACTCACTATGAATGTTAAATGGTGCTCCAGCCAATCAGCTCCTGTTATTTTTCAAACACATGGCATGAGCTGATTGGCTGGAGCACCATTTATCATTCATAATGAGTCATAACAAGGATATTACTCGTTAAATTTGCCCCTTTATCTCTCTCCACTTCCTCACTCTCCAGGCGTTGATAAATCTCCATGCGTACAGCCTGTGCAATGACTGGTGCTAATTAGTTGGTAATTTATCCCCAAGCTTTGTATACGGTCGCTGCATACAGTACTTGTCCATATTTCATGTGAGGCCTGTGGGAGATCCGTTGTGAAGTAGAACCAGGTGGGTGGTGGTACGATGCTATGATTCACATAATCGCTACCGCTGCAACAATTTGTTGGGCCGGGGACTGGGCTGCAATGGTGTAATTCATAGCAAGTTGCATCATTACCCCCTACCTCCACCCACTTCATGGGAAATGTAGGCGGCATGTGCGAGAGATGTCCACTACTATCTCAGGAGCCAGGTGGGTCTACTGGAGATTCCCGCGAGAGTGGACAACCGCAGGTCACTGTGCGTGTATGGTCAAAAGACTACAGTAGGTCCCAGGCAGTATAGCGCCAATAAATGAGATGCGGTCAGTTTACCTACAATGAAAATCCTGACATGGTCAAAATACCGACATTTAAAATACCGACGAGGTAAAAAAAAACATTTAAAATGTCGACAGGTCAAAAAGTCATGATTTTTATCATGATTTTTCACTGAAACCGACTTGTTCATACTTGACCATCCCAGTGGACCTGGAGGGGGAATATAATAGTGTGCCGAGCGTAGCGAAGCACCAGGAATGCGAGTGGACTGGGTACACTTATATGGTGTCCATGTCGACCTACACACCAAAAACAATGTAAAACGTGTGTTGACATTTTGACATGTCGACATTTTTAATGTCTTGATTTTGACCTTGCCGGTATTTTAACTGTCGGTATTTTGACCATGTCGGGATTTTGACCATAGGTCAATTGTTGTTGGTATTTTGATTGTAGGTATTTCATACTAAACACCCAATAAACTCCCTATCAGTTACTTTCTTCACCTAAGCCTCTTTTAAATACTATAACCATCAAATGTTGACAGTTATTTGATATTTATCATGCAGGCAGTGATTAAATGCGGACATGTGGCCCAGCGGTGACTTACTTTCTCCTTGTGGCTGCAGGAGCTCCATCAACACCTTCAGGGACTCAACGGTCATATGACTGTCACTCAAGTTCTGAGTCATACCTAACCCTAGTCCCTACCTCTAACTCTTCCTCTAATGTCTAACCTTAACCCACTCCAGCAGCCTAACCCTAGCCATCTCCCAAGTGGCTAACACTAACCCTCCCCCTGAGCCTCACCCTTACCTCCGCCCTGCATTCTAACCTTAACCCTCTCCCTAGTGTCTATCCCTCCTCCTAGTGCCTAACTCTCCCAATAGTTCCTAACCCTACCCATCCCCCACAGTCTAACCCTATCCCTCCCCGTAGTGCCTAGCTCTATCCCTTCCTCAAGTTTCTAACCCTCCAAATAGTGTATAACCCTCCCCTTAGTGCCTAACCATTAGCAACCCCCTAGTGCCTAACCCTAGTGCTCCCACCCGTAGCCTAACATTAATGTCAATGTACTGACAATGTCATCATTTTACCTGTTGACATACTGAGAATGTTGACATGTTGCCTGTCGACATTCTAACAAAGTCGACATCATAACCGCCGCTAATAACATGTCAATCAACTGGTAATAAAAATTATTAAAGGGGCAACCACAAATGTCTGTAAGTGGGGCCCAGCTTTAAATCACCTAAGGGTTTAATTATGCTCAGCCAAACCCCTGGCTTGCGCTTCAATCCAGTTTGGCCCGTAGTTGACCAATTAGAAAAGAATTTGGCAATTAGCTGAAAAATATTTACTCTTTCAGATCTCACTGCACATTAAGCCATCTGCTATTTTTCTACAGTATGTGGCCATTACAAAACACCCAAAAGGATGGGTGAGAAACCATCGTGTCAGAGGGGTATTTAAATCAGGGGCCCAAACAAGACAGCCGGATGCTGTATTTTATCTTCTGCGCTTTTTGCAGAAATTCTCTTGATTTCAAAGATTAGTTTTGCCAGGAGCTTGGAGAACGAAATCTTCCGGGATTACACATACAGAGGGATTTCTTTATAAGGATGCATACAAAATAAAACAGAAGCTTAGATCCAGATAGAAAGAAAAATATTGAAAAAGTCGTCATTTCGTTCTTTTTCTCTTCCCTTAAATGGAAGCAGACTGTTCCCCCGAACTCCTTTCAATAATTCCTTTTTTATTTTTTACTGCAGTGTGAAACAAGTGTGAACCCAGGTCTCAACAACGACGACTATTGGCTTTGCAAGCAGAAACTCAAGTGCCGTAATTCGCTTTAAATTGTTTAATGACGAGAGGACACGTATCCGACGCATAAGAGGCTCGACAGGAAGCTGCTGGCTTAACACAGTGATAAAGTTTTTTAATCAAATCCTAGTGCTGGCTGCGATAGTACTAAGACGAACACAGACAATGTACAGTCCCAGTAGAGACAGAAAAATGTAATGTCAAGTGTACTGTACATTGGGGAAGAGTTCATTTATGGAACACTATCGAAAAAAAGAAAAAAGTCGCCATCACGGAGAATGGAGGGGGGAAAAGGGTATTTTAAAATACCATCATCTATGAAGAAAAAAAATTATTTAATCGAAACATAAAACGGGCACGACACAGACATAAAGATGTTTTTGTAAAGTAAGGAATTATTTTATTTTATTTTGCAAGACAGGCTCTAGGCCGCAATACCGCAGAGTGGAACTTCAAAGAGAGCGGCTAGTTTAGTGATCTGAAAGCTGAGACTTTTTCCTTCTCTAAGAGAATAAAAATAACGAAGACTCTACAAATGTCGCTGTTTTTTTTCTATATCACAGTGGATCTTGGTGGTGTATTTTCTTTCCCTTCTATTATCATTTAAAGAAAGAACTTTTACCACAAAGAATTTTTAACAAGCTCCAAGCGTTTCATTCCTGACATGCTCGGGAAAGCATTCTGTATGTGAGAGTCAGGCAAGAAAATAGTCACATTCAAAGCATACTTGCCTACCCTCCCGGAATGGCCGGGAGGCTCCCGAAAATCGGGTGACCCTCCCGGCCCCCCGGAAAGGTGGGCAAGCCTCCCGCTTTCCCCCTCTGCCGCCCGCAGCAGTGTACAAGTAGGCGGGCCGAGGGGGTCCGATGACGCGATTCGCGCTGAATCGCGTCATCGTAGCTCCGCCCCCCGCTATGCAGTGCCTCGTTTCTCGGCACAGCACAGCGGGGGGTGGAGTCACGATGACGCGACCCTGATGCAACGCCCCCGGACCGCCCATCCTGCTGACGGCCACGCCCCCGAACCACCCGTCCTGCTGACGGCCACGCCCCCATTCACCTAAGACGCTGCCTCCTCCCGGAGGAGGAGGCAGCAAAGTAGGTAAGCCTGATTCAAAGTAAGGGACAAGATAACAATTATCTGACTACACTCAATGTACTTGTTTTCCTCTTTGCAAATTTCAAAGCGCAGATACTTTGTGAGGAAAGGGAAGACGGTATTTACCCTCAAATTAGTTTCATTTCAGGTGTTTGCATTGAGATGTTTGCATCTTGTTACACGGGTAAAGAACATGGTTTATCAAACATGTATATTTATATTTGTGTCACAGAATAAAGTACATTGGCTCTCATCCCGAGTTGTTCGCTCGTTAGCTGCTTTTAGCAGCATTGCACACACTAGGCCGCCGCCCTCTGGGAGTGTATTTTAGCAGAATAGCGAACGAAAGATTAGCAGAACTGCTATAAATAATTCCTTGCAGTTTCTGAGTAGCTCCGGACCTACTCACAGATTGCGATCAGCTCAGTCCGTTCAGTTCCTGGTTTGACATCACAAACACGCCCTGCGTTCGGCCAGCCACTCCCCCGTTTCTCCAGCCACTCCCACGTTTTTCCCTGACACGGCTGCATTTTTTAGCACACTCCCGGAAAACGCTCAGTTACCTCCCAGAAACGCCCCTTTCCTGTGAATCACTCACCGATCAGCAGTGCGACTGAAAAGCGTCGTACGAACACCAGCAAAAGTGCTAAGTTTTTAGCTAAATAACTAAGCGCATGCGTGCTGCGTACCATGCGCATGCGCATTTACCAGCAAATTGCAGCATAGCGAAAATCGTCAACGAGCCAACAACTCGGAATGACCCCCATTGTGCAATTCAATCTATAGCAGAATGGATTAGAGTCCTGTACTGTGTCCTCTCCTCTTCATCCCTCCTGAAGAGCAGCATCAATGGGCGGTTCCAGGACAAAATGACAGGGGGCCACCATGACAGAAGGGGGAAGCATGGCATCAAAGGGAATGCTGTATCCACAAGCTATTGGGTGACTGGAATGGGTTACATGGATAGGCAGTGGGTGACAGGGAGAGGGTGATGGGGAGAGTTAGTGGGTGACGGGGAGAAGGTGATGGAGAGAGGAAGTGGGTGATGGGGAGAGGGCGATGCCTTGGAGAGGGTGACTGGAGAGAGATAGGGATGCAGGGGAAAGGCAGAGTGAGGGTGAGGCAGTGGGTGACGGGGAGACTGCAGTGACGTGCGCTGAGGTGAGGCAGAGCCTTTTCTGTCATGCTAACGTTTGCGCCAGAGTTTTGACTGTATAAAGTATGTATATAAAAAATACAAAGAATATGTGAGAGCTGTCTTCTTTGTATTATTCTAATCATTTTCATAGTCAATACTCTGGAGTAAAAAGTCTATGACAAGTGAGGCAGCGCCTCCCCTGCCCATCTTTTCCTCACATCTCTGATCAAAACTCATCAAATTTCCAGTAGTATATAATAAAGATGAGCGGGTTCGGTTCCTCGGAATCCGAACCCCCCCCGAACTTCAGCCTTTTTACACGGGTCCGAGGTAGACTCGGATCTTCCCGCCTTGCTCTGTTAACCCGAGCGCGCCCGAACGTCATCATCCCGCTGTCGGATTCTCACGAGGCTCGTATTCTATCGCGAGACTCGGATTCTATATAAGGAGCCGCGCGTCGCCGCCATTTTCACACGTGCATTGAGATTGATAGGGAGAGGACGTGGCTGGCGTCCTCTCCGTTAGAATAGATAGAGACACTTGAGTTGATTTACTACTAACTTAGTAATTTTGGGGAGCATTAGGAGTACTCAGAGTGCAGAGTTTTGCTGATAGTTACTAGTGACTGACCACCACCAGTTTTAGTTATTATTTAATATAATCCGTTCTCTGCCTGAAAAAAAACGATACACAGTCACATACCATATCTGTGCTCAGCCTCAGTGTGCTGCATGATAATATCATCTATATGTATATCTGACTGTGCTGAGTGCTCACTGCTCACACAGCTGAATTGTGGGGGAGACTGGGGTGCAGTTATAGCAGGAGTACAGTGCACACTTTTGCTGCCAGTGTGACTGACCAGTGACCACCAGTATATTGTCTGCCTGAAAAAGTTAAACACTCCTGTGGTGTTTTTTTTTTTTAATTCTATAAACGCATTCTGCTGACAGTGTCCAGCAGGTCCGTCATTCATTATATTATATAAATATTTACCTGCAGTAGTGTTATATTTTTTTTGTTCATCTCTATCATCTTTATCATCTCTATATTAGCAGACGCAGTACGGTAGTCCACGGCTGTGGCTACCTCTGTGTCGTCAGTGCTCGTCCATAATTGTATACCTACCTGTGGTGGGGTTTTTTTTTCTATCTTCTTCATACTAGTAGTTTAGGAGTCTGCTGACAGTGTCCAGCAGGTCCGTCATTATATTATATATACCTGCAGTAGTGATATATATATATTTTTTATATCATTATCATCTCTATACTAGCAGACGCAGTACGGTAGTCCACGGCTGTAGCTACCTCTGTGTCGTCAGTGCTCGTCCATAATTGTATACCTACCTGTGGTGGGGTTTTTTTTTATATCTTCTTCATACTAGTAGTTTAGGAGTCTGCTGACAGTGTCCAGCAGGTCCGTCATTATATTATATATACCTGCAGTAGTGATATATATATATTTTTTATATCATTATCATCTCTATACTAGCAGACGCAGTACGGTAGTCCACGGCTGTAGCTACCTCTGTGTCGTCAGTGCTCGTCCATAATTGTATACCTACCTGTGGTGGGGTTTTTTTTTCTATCTTCTTCATACTAGTAGTTTAGGAGTCTGCTGACAGTGTCCAGCAGGTCCGTCATTATATTATATATACCTGCAGTAGTGATATATATATATTTTTTATATCATTATCATCTCTATACTAGCAGACGCAGTACGGTAGTCCACGGCTGTAGCTACCTCTGTGTCGTCAGTGCTCGTCCATAATTGTATACCTACCTGTGGTGGGTTTTTTTTTTCTATCTTCTTCATACTAGTAGTTTAGGAGTCTGCTGATAGTGTCCAGCAGGTCCGTCATTATATTATATATACCTGCAGTAGTGATATATATATTTTTTATATCATTATCATCTCTATACTAGCAGACGCAGTACGGTAGTCCACGGCTGTAGCTACCTCTGTGTCGTCAGTGCTCGTCCATAATTGTATACCTACCTGTGGTGGGTTTTTTTTTTCTATCTTCTTCATACTAGTAGTTTAGGAGTCTGCTGACAGTGTCCAGCAGGTCCGTCATTATATTATATATACCTGCAGTAGTGATATATATATATTTTTTATATCATTATCATCTCTATACTAGCAGACGCAGTACGGTAGTCCATGGCTGTAGCTACCTCTGTGTCGTCAGTGCTCGTCCATAATTGTATACCTACCTGTGGTGGGGTTTTTTTTCTATCTTCTTCATACTAGTAGTTTAGGAGTCTGCTGACAGTGTCCAGCAGGTCCGTCATTATATTATATATACCTGCAGTAGTGATATATATATATTTTTTATATCATTATCATCTCTATACTAGCAGACGCAGTACGGTAGTCCACGGCTGTAGCTACCTCTGTGTTGTCAGTGCTCGTCCATAATTGTATACCTACCTGTGGTGGGTTTTTTTTCTCTATCTTCTTCATACTAGTAGTTTAGGAGTCTGCTGACAGTGTCCAGCAGGTCCGTCATTATATTATATATACCTGCAGTAGTGATATATATATATTTTTTATATCATTATCATCTCTATACTAGCAGACGCAGTACGGTAGTCCACGGCTGTAGCTACCTCTGTGTCGTCAGTGCTCGTCCATAATTGTATACCTACCTGTGGTGGGGTTTTTTTTTCTATCTTCTTCATACTAGTAGTTTAGGAGTCTGCTGACAGTGTCCAGCAGGTCCGTCATTATATTATATATACCTGCAGTAGTGATATATATATATTTTTTATATCATTATCATCTCTATACTAGCAGACGCAGTACGGTAGTCCACGGCTGTAGCTACCTCTGTGTCGTCAGTGCTCGTCCATAATTGTATACCTACCTGTGGTGGGGTTTTTTTTTCTATCTTCTTCATACTAGTAGTTTAGGAGTCTGCTGACAGTGTCCAGCAGGTCCGTCATTATATTATATATACCTGCAGTAGTGATATATATATTTTTTATATCATTATCATCTCTATACTAGCAGACGCAGTACGGTAGTCCACGGCTGTAGCTACCTCTGTGTCGTCAGTGCTCGTCCATAATTGTATACCTACCTGTGGTGGGGTTTTTTTTTTCTATCTTCTTCATACTAGTAGTTTAGGAGTCTGCTGACAGTGTCCAGCAGGTCCGTCATTATATTATATATACCTGCAGTAGTGATATATATATATTTTTTATATCATTATCATCTCTATACTAGCAGACGCAGTACGGTAGTCCACGGCTGTAGCTACCTCTGTGTCGTCAGTGCTCGTCCATAATTGTATACCTACCTGTGGTGGGGTTTTTGTTTATATCTTCTTCATACTAGTAGTTTAGGAGTCTGCTGACAGTGTCCAGCAGGTCCGTCATTATATTATATATACCTGCAGTAGTGATATATATATATTTTTTATATCATTATCATCTCTATACTAGCAGACGCAGTACGGTAGTCCACGGCTGTAGCTACCTCTGTGTCGTCAGTCACTCGTCATCCATAAGTATACTAGTATCCATCCATCTCCATTGTTTACCTGAGGTGCCTTTTAGTTGTGCCTATTAAAATATGGAGAACAAAAATGTTGAGGTTCCAAAAATAGGGAAAGATCAAGATCCACTTCCACCTCGTGCTGAAGCTGCTGCCACTAGTCATGGCCGAGACGATGAAATTCCATCAACGTCGTCTGCCAAGGCCGATGCCCATTGTCATAGTACAGAGCATGTAAAATCCAAAACACAAAATATCAGTAAAAAAAGGACTCAAAAATCTAAAATAAAATCGTCGTCGGAGAAGAGTAAACTTGCCAATATGCCATTTACCACACGGAGTGGCAAGGAACGGCTGAGGCCCTGGCCTATGTTCATGGCTAGTGGTTCAGCTTCACATGAGGATGGAAGCACTCAGCCTCTCGCTAGAAAAATGAAAAGACTTAAGCTGGCAAAAGCACAGCAAAGAACTGTGCGTTCTTCGAAATCACAAATCCACAAGGAGAGTCCAATTGTGTCGGTTGCGATGCCTGACCTTCCCAACACTAGACGTGAAGAGCATGCGCCTTCCACCATTTGCACGCCCCCTGCAAGTGCTGGAAGGAGCACCCGCAGTCCAGTTCCTGATAGTCAGATTGAAGATGTCAGTGTTGAAGTACACCAGGATGAGGAGGATATGGGTGTTGCTGGCGCTGGGGAGGAAATTGACAAGGAGGATTCTGATGGTGAGGTGGTTTGTTTAAGTCAGGCACCCGGGGAGACACCTGTTGTCTGTGGGAGGAATATGGCCATTGACATGCCTGGTGAAAATACCAAAAAAATCAGCTCTTCGGTGTGGAAGTATTTCAACAGAAATGCGGACAACAGGTGTCAAGCCGTGTGTTGCCTTTGTCAAGCTGTAATAAGTAGGGGTAAGGACGTTAACCACCTCGGAACATCCTCCCTTATACGTCACCTGCAGCGCATTCATCATAAGTCAGTGACAAGTTCAAAAACTTTGGGCGACAGCGGAAGCAGTCCACTGACCAGTAAATCCCTTCCTCTTGTAACCAAGCTCACGCAAACCACCCCACCAACTCCCTCAGTGTCAATTTCCTCCTTCCCCAGGAATGCCAATAGTCCTGCAGGCCATGTCACTGGCAATTCTGACGAGTCCTCTCCTGCCTGGGATTCCTCCGATGCATCCTTGAGTGTAACGCCTACTGCTGCTGGCGCTGCTGTTGCTGCTGCTGGGAGTCGATGGTCATCGCAGAGGGGAAGTCGTAAGACCACTTTTACTACTTCCACCAAGCAATTGACTGTCCAACAGTCCTTTGCGAGGAAGATGAAATATCACAGCAGTCATCCTGCTGCAAAGCGGATAACTGAGGCCTTGGCATCCTGGGCGGTGAGAAACGTGGTTCCGGTATCCATCATTACTGCAGAGCCAACTATAGACTTGTTTGAGGTACTGTGTCCCCGGTACCAAATACCATCTAGGTTCCATTTTTCTAGGCAGGCGATACCGAAAATGTACACAGACCTCAGAAAAAGACTCACCAGTGTCCTAAAAAATGCAGTTATACCCAATGTCCACTTAACCACGGACATGTGGACAAGTGGAGCAGGGCAGACTCAGGACTATATGACTGTGACAGCCCACTGGGTAGATGTATTGACTCCCGCCGCAAGAACAGCAGCGGCGGCACCAGTAGCAGCATCTCGCAAACGCCAACTCTTTCCTAGGCAGGCTACGCTTTGTATCACCGCTTTCCAGAATACGCACACAGCTGAAAACCTCTTACGGCAACTGAGAAAGATCATCGCAGAATGGCTTACCCCAATTGGACTCTCCTGTGGATTTGTGGCATCGGACAACGCCAGCAATATTGTGTGTGCATTAAATCTGGGCAAATTCCAGCACGTCCCATGTTTTGCACATACCTTGAATTTGGTGGTGCAGAATTATTTAAAAAACGAGAGGGGCGTGCAAGAGATGCTGTCGGTGGCCAGAAGAATTGCGGGACACTTTCGGCGTACAGGCACCACGTACAGAAGACTGGAGCAACACCAAAAACGCCTGAACCTGCCCTGCCATCATCTGAAGCAAGAAGTGGTAACGAGGTGGAATTCAACCCTCTATATGCTTCAGAGGTTGGAGGAGCAGCAAAAGGCCATTCAAGCCTATACAACTGACCACGATATAGGAGGTGGAATGCACCTGTCTCAAGCGCAGTGGAGAATGATTTCAACGTTGTGCAAGGTTCTGCAACCTTTTGAACTTGCCACACGTGAAGTCAGTTCAGACACTGCCAGCCTGAGTCAGGTCATTCTCCTCATCAGGCTTTTGCAGAAGAAGCTGGAGACATTGAAGGAGGAGCTAACACTGAGCGATTCCGCTAGGCATGTGGGACTTGTGGATGGAGCCCTTAATTCGCTTAACAAGGATTCACGGGTGGTCAATCTGTTGAAATCAGAGCACTACATTTTGGCCACCGTGCTCGATCCTAGATTTAAAACCTACGTTGTATCTCACTTTCCGGCAGACACAAATCTGCAGGGGTTCAAAGAACTGCTGGTGAGAAAATTGTCAAGTCAAGCGGAACGCGACCTGTCAACATCTCCTCCTTCACATTCTCCCGCAACTGGGGGTGCGAGGAAAAGGCTCAGAATTCCGAGCCCACCCGCTGGCGGTGATGCAGGGCAGTCTGGAGCGACTGCTGATACTGACATCTGGTCCGGACTGAAGGACCTGCCAACGATTACGGACATGTCGTCTACTGTCACTGCATATGATTCTCTCACCATTGAAAGAATGGTGGAGGATTATATGAGTGACCGCATCCAAGTAGGCACGTCAGACAGTCCGTACGTATACTGGCAGGAAAAAGAGGCAATTTGGAGGCCCTTGCACAAACTGGCTTTATTCTACCTAAGTTGCCCTCCCACAAGTGTGTACTCCGAAAGAGTGTTTAGTGCCGCCGCTCACCTTGTCAGCAATCGGCGTACAAGGTTACTTCCAGAAAATGTGGAGAAGATGATGTTCATTAAAATGAATTATAATCAATTCCTCCATGGAGACATTCACCAGCAGCAATTGCCTCCACAAAGTACACAGGGAGCTGTGATGGTGGATTCCAGTGGGGACGAATTGATAATCTGTGAGGAGGGGGATGTACACGGTGATGAATCAGAGGATGATGATGAGGTGGACATCTTGCCTCTGTAGAGCCAGTTTGTGCAAGGAGAGATTAATTGCTTCTTTTTTGGTGGGGGTCCAAACCAACCCGTCATTTCAGTCACAGTCGTGTGGCAGACCCTGTCACTGAAATGGTGGGTTGGTTAAAGTGTGCATGTCCTGTTTATACAACATAAGGGTGGGTGGGAGGGCCCAAGGACAATTCCATCTTGCACCTCTTTTTTCTTTCATTTTTCTTTGCGTCATGTGCTGTTTGGGGAGTGTTTTTTGGAAGGGCCATCCTGCGTGACACTGCAGTGCCACTCCTAGATGGGCCAGGTGTTTGTGTCGGCCACTAGGGTCGCTTATCTTACTCACACAGCTACCTCATTGCGCCTCTTTTTTTTCTTCTTTGCGTCATGTGCTGTTTGGGGAGTATTTTTTGGAAGGGCCATCCTGCGTGACACTGCAGTGCCACTCCTAGATGGGCCAGGTGTTTGTGTCGGCCACTAGGGTCACTTATCTTAATCACACAGCTACCTCATTGCGCCTCTTTTTTTTCTTCTTTGCGTCATGTGCTGTTTGGGGAGTATTTTTTGGAAGTGCCATTCGGCCTGACACTGCAGTGCCACTCCTAGATGGGCCAGGTGTTTGTGTCGGCCACTAGGGTCGCTTAGCTTACTCACACAGCTACCTCATTGCGCCTCTTTTTTTCTTTGCGTCATGTGCTGTTTGGGGAGTGTTTTTTGGAAGGGCCATCCTGCGTGACACTGCAGTGCCACTCCTAGATGGGCCAGGTGTTTGTGTCGGCCACTTGGGTCGCTGAGCTTAGTCACACAGCTATCTCATTGCGCCTCTTTTTTTCTTTGCGTCATGTGCTGTTTGGGGAGTGTTTTTTGGAAGGGCCATCCTGCGTGACACTGCAGTCCCACTCCTAGATGGGCCAGGTGTTTGTGTCGGCCACTTGGGTCGCTGAGCTTAGTCATCCAGCGACCTCGGTGCAAATTTTAGGACTAAAAATAATATTGTGAGGTGTGAGGTGTTCAGAATAGACTGAAAATGAGTGGAAATTATGGTTATTGAGGTTCATAATACTTTGGGATCAAAATGACCCCCAAATTCTATGATTTAAGCTGTTTTTTAGGTTTTTTTAAAAAAAACACCCGAATCCAAAACACGCCCGAATCCGACAAAAAAAATTCGGTGAGGTTTTGCCAAAACGCGTTCGAACCCAAAACACGGCCACGGAACCGAACCCAAAACCAAAACACAAAACTCGAAAAATTTCCGGTGCACATCTCTAGTATATACTGCTGCACCTGTGTATAATGCCCACATGTATATACTGCCGCACCAGTCCTGTATATCTTCAGCTGGTAGCCAGTCTGGTCCAGCAGTATTCCTCAGCCGGTAGCCAGTCAGGTCCAGTAGCATCTCTTCAGTCGGTAGCCAGTCCGGTCCAGCTGTAGTCCACAGCCGGTAACCAGTCCAGCTTTCTCCAGCCAATACCCAGTCCGGTACATTACCACTGCGTGGAACTCATATCAAAGGCAGTTCTCACTGCTACCAAAATCCCATACGAAAGAGCTATATTCAGCCTCCTCGACTCCAGCTCCAAGCCTCAGACCCTAGACATCGGTCACCACCTGACCCAGGTAACCTTGTGCACTCAGGTCCCATTAGTGTTGCAGCTTTGACATATTACAGGCACTCCGCAGGCGAGAACCTCTGCATGGTGATGACACTAGGCACCTGTTCTCAGGTAATGGGTGAAACACCGAAGCAGTGGGGCACATTGGGGATCTGTCTGTCCCTGTGTGTTGCGTCACATGAGAGGCAGCACCGCTGGTAATCTGGCACTGGTCAGGGTGCACCATTAACTCTAAATCCCATTCATGCCTTACCAGAGATTCAGATGCAGACTGCAATATCCCGCTCCTGGTTCCGTAACTTTATTCATATATGTGTTCAGCCCCCGATGATAAAGATTCATTATAGCTGCAACAATAAGGATCCTTATTCACGTAAATGTGTTATAACTGATGGCGTTAGCTGCTGGGGCCAGGCTCCCTAATTTTTCTCATTCCGGAGCTTGGTAAATCTGACGGGGGCTGCTTCTGCTGTCATAACTGGAGGGATCCTCCATGGTGCATCTGGGGATCCAGAATATTTGTGGGTGTTTTCGAGGGATATTCCACTAATATTATTTGATACCTGTAATCAGTCCCCTGAGACTGGTGTGATGACACACTTACGGGAACTTTTACAACTTTTTCACAAACTCCAACCTTCTTTGTCTTGCACACATTACAGTACACCTCAAGAACCTGAATTTGTTACAGTGACATCACTCTTCTACTTTATTACACTTGTTTGTGCAATACACACAATACACCTGTATGCAGAATCACACACCTAAGAAAACAATGGCCATTTCCCCTCTTAAGGGTCCTGTTCATTAAGCTGTATAGGGCCATTATTCATCCGCATGTATGTAGTACTGGACCCATTCAGCACTGCTGCACTGCAGGAGATACCAATGTCATTTCCTGCGCATAGCACAGCCCTGATGTGACCACCGTCCCCCATCAGCAACATACACCTAGCCCCCATTCAGCAAGGTACTGCAGTGACCCTCTGTTACCCGGGGCAGCGGGGCGGCTATTACACCTTTTCTTGTTTCTAGTTACTGTAAGGTTACAAATATTGTCCCCAGCTCTCACACTGTGACACACCTGCTACATACTCAGGGATTGTACACTGAACAGTAGGTGGTGGGGAGGTACAGCCAGGGCCTGGCACTATGGTGGGGAACGTAAGGGGAAAAATTCAGAAGCACCAAAAGTGGAATGCCCTCCCACGCACAATAAGACTCACCTCTAGTCTCCAAACCTTTAAACATTCCTTGAAAACTCACCTCTTCTATCAAATTCCAGAGCCACCCACATAACCTTCAGTGCTTCCCTATCTAATTACATCCTCTATGTACAGTACACATAACCTCACATATCTTGTCTTTCTTTACTCTCACACCCTCCTGACACTTGGCCAATATTGCGGGGTATCATAACATACGACCCATTAAGAACCTAGCAATCTGGGGGACCATTATGCAATAGGTAGCATCTATCCTTGTGTATCAATGCCTATTTCCCTATAGAGTGTAAGCTTGTGAGCAGGGCCCTCCTACCTCTATGTCTGTCTGTGTTTACCCAGTTTTGTTCTATTACTGTTGTTCTAATTGTAAAGTGTAACAGAATATGCTGCACTATATAAGAAACTGTTACTAAATAATAATAAATACATTTTATGGAGGAAATCTCAAGATTTGGATACAGGATTTTATGTATACTGTATGTGTAATTACTATTCTTAATGACTTTGGAGACCTTTTATGGAGCACGCTGAGCAGTGTAAGCCCGGATGGTACACATAGCGCAGTTTGCGGGAGTACTTCCCCGCTCTGTGATCTGGGAGGATTCCTGGGAATAATCAGATGGTCATTTTACTTCTATTTACTGTGTTGCTGTACTTGCTAACTTATCAGCACCATACTGCACCATGGGGGTCATTCCGAGTTGATCACTCGCTGCCGTTTTTCACAGCGCAGCAATCAGGTTCTACTGCGCATGCGTACGCACCGCAATGCACAGGCGCGTCGTACAGGTACACAGCGGATCGTTGCTGAGTGATGGATTTAACGAACAATCCATTCGCACAGCGGATCGCAAGGAGATTGACAGGAAGAAGGCGTTTGTGGGTGGCAACTGACCGTTTTCTGGAAGTGTTTGGAAAAACACAGGCGTGTCCGGGCGTTTGCAGGGCGGGTGTCTGACGTCAATTCCGGGACCAAAAAGACTGAAGTGATCGCAGCGGCTGAGTAAGCCCAGAGCTACTCTGAAACTACACAAAAATAAGATTTTACTCACCGGTAAATCTATTTCTCGTAGTCCGTAGTGGATGCTGGGAACTCCGAAAGGACCATGGGGAATAGCGGCTCCGCAGGAGACTGGGCACAACTAAAGAAATCTTTAGGTCACCTGGTGTGCACTGGCTCCTCCCACTATGACCCTCCTCCAAGCCTCAGTTAGGACACTGTGCCCGGACGAGCTGACATAATAAGGAAGGATTTTGAATCCCGGGTAAGACTCATACCAGCCACACCAATCACACCGTATAACTCGTGATACTATACCCAGTTAACAGTATGAATATAACTGAGCCTCTCAACAGATGGCTCAACAATAACCCTTTAGTTAACAATAACTTTGTACAAGTATTGCAGACAATCCGCACTTGGGATGGGCGCCCAGCATCCACTACGGACTACGAGAAATAGATTTACCGGTGAGTAAAATCTTATTTTCTCTGACGTCCTAGTGGATGCTGGGAACTCCGAAAGGACCATGGGGATTATACCAAAGCTCCCAAACGGGCGGGAGAGTGCGGATGACTCTGCAACACCGAATGAGAGAACTCCAGGTCCTCCTCAGCCAGGGTATCAAATTTGTAAAATTTTGCAAACGTGTTTGCCCCTGACCAAGTTGCAGCTCGGCAAAGTTGGAAAGCCGAGACCCCTCGGGCAGCTGCCCAAGATGAGCCCACCTTCCTTGTGGAATGGGCTTTTACATATTTTGGCTGCGGTAGTCCAGCCGCAGAATGCGCCAGCTGAATTGTGCTACAAATCCAGCGAGTAATAGTCTGCTTAGAAGCAGGAGCACCCAGTTTGTTGGGTGCATACAGGATAAACAGCGAGTCAGTTCTCCTGACTCTAGCCGTCCTGGAAACATAATTTTTCAAGGCCCTGACTACGTCCAGCAACTTGGAATCCTCCAAGTCCCTAGTAGCCGCAGGCACTACAATAGGTTGGTTCAAGTGAAAAGCTGATACCACCTTAGGGAGAAACTGGGGACGAGTCCTCAATTCTGCCCTATCCATATGGAAAATCAGATAAGGACTTTTATATGACAAAGCCGCCAATTCTGATACACGCCTGGCCGAAGCCAAGGCCAATAACATGACCACTTTCCGCGTGAGATATTTTAGATCCACGGTTTTTAGTGGCTCACACCAATGTGATTTTAAGAAACTCAACACCACGTTGAGAACCCAAGGTGCCACTGGAGGCACAACCGGGGGCTGAATATGCAGCACTCCTTTTACAATGTCTGAACTTCAGGTACTGAAGCTAGTTCTTTCTGGAGCCGAGATCTGTATCTTAATGGAGCCTAATTTTAGGCCCATAGACACTCCTGCTTGTAGGAATGCAGAAATCGACCTAGTTGAAATTCCTCTGTTGGGGCCTTTTTTGGCCTCACACCAAGCAACATATTTCCGCCATATGCGGTGATAATGTTTTGCAGTTACATCTTTCCTGGCTTGAATCAGCGTAGGAATGACTTCCTCCGGAATGCCCTTTTCCTTTAGGATCCGGCGTTCAACCGCCATGCCGTCAAAACGTAGCCGCGGTAAGTCTTGGAACAGACAGAGCCCCTGCTGCCGCAGGTCCTGTCTGAGCGGCAGAGGCCATGGGTCCTCTGATATAATTTCTTGAAGTTCTGGGTACCAAGCTCTTCTTGGCCAATCCGGAACCACGGGTATCGTTCTTACTCCTCGCCTTCCTATTATTCTCAGTACCTTTGGTATGAGAGGCAGAGGGGGGAACACATAAACCGACTGGTACACCCACGGTGTTACCAGAGCGTCCACAGCTATCGCCTGAGGGTCCCTTGACCTGGCGCAATATCTTTTATAGCTTTTTGTTGAGGCTGGACGCCATCATGTCCACCTGTGGCCTTTCCCAATGGTGTACAATCCTTTGGAAGACTTCTGGATGAAGTCCCCACTCTCCCGGGTGGAGGTCGTGTCTGCTGAGAAGATCTGCTTCCCCGTCGTCCACTCCGGGAATGAACACTGCTGACAGTGCTAACACATGATTTTCCGCCCATCGGAGAATCCTTGTGGCTTCTGCCATCGCCATCCTGCTTCTTGTGCCGCCCTGTTGGTTTACATGGGCGACTGCCGTGATGTTGTCTGATTGGATCAGTACCGGCTGGTTTTGAAGCAGAGGCCTTGCCTGACTCAGGGCATTGTAAATGGCCCTCAGTTCCAGAATATTTATGTGTAGGGAAGTCACCTGACTTGACCAAAGTCCCTGGAAATTTCTTCCCTGTGTGACTGCCCACCAGCCTCAAAGGCTGGCATCCATGGTCACTAGGACCTAGTCCTGTATGCCGAACCTGCGGCCCTCTTGAAGATGGGCACTCTGCAGCCACCACAGTAGAGATACCCTGGTCCTTGAAGACAGGGTTATCAGCCGATGCATCTGAAGAAGTGATCCGGACCACTTGTCCAACAGGTCCCACTGAAAAGTTCTTGCATGGAACCTGCCGAATGGGATTGCTTCGTAGGAAGCTACCATTTTTCCCAGGACTCGCGTGCAATGATGCACCGATACCTGTTTTGGCTTCAGGAGGTCTCTGACTAGAGATGACAGCTCCTTGGCTTTCTCCTCCGGGAGAAACACTTATTTCTGGTCTGTGTCCAGAACCATCCCCAGGAACAGTAGACGTGTCGTAGGAACCAGCTGTGACTTTGGACTGTTTAGAATCCAACCGTGCTGTTGTAGCACTTTCCAAAATAGTGCTACCCCGACTAGCAACTGCTCCTTGGACCTCGCCCTTATAAGGAAATTGTCCAAGTACGGGATAATTAAAACTCCCTTTTTTCGAAGGAGTATCATCATTTCGGCCATTACCTTGGTAAACACCCTCGGTGCCATGTACAGTCCAAACGGCAGTGTCTGGACTTGGTAATGGTAATCCTGTACCCCAAATCTGAGGTACTCCTGGCGAGGATGTTAAATGGGGACATGCAGGTAAGCATCCTTGATGTCCCGGGATCCCATGTAATCCCCCTCGTCCAGGCTTGCAATAACCGCCCTGAGCGATTCCATCTTGAACTTGAATTTTTTTATGTATGTGTTCAAGGATTTTAAATATAAAATGGGTCATACCGAACCATGCGGTTTCGGTACCCCAAACCGTGTGGAATAGTAACCCCGTCCTTGTCGAAGTAGGGGCACCTTGAGTATTACCTGCTGGGAATACAGCTTATTAATTGCCTCTAGCGCAGCCTCCCTGCCTGAGGGAGTTGTCGGCAAGGCATATTTGAGGAAACGGCGGGGGGGAGACAACTCGAATTCCAGCTTGTACCCCTGAAATACTACTTGAATGAAACAGGGATCCACCTGTGAGCGAGCCCACTGATCGCTGAAATTGTTGAGACGGCCCCCCACCGTACCTGGCTACACCTGTGGAGCCCCCGCGTCATGCTGTGGACTCAGAGGAAGCGAGAGAAGAATTTTGATTCTGGGAACAGGCTGACTGGTGCAGCTTTTTCCCTCTTCCCATGTCTCTGTACAGAAAGGAAGCGCCTTTGACCCGCTTGCTTTTCTGAAGCCGAAAGGACTGTACCTGATAATACAGTGCTTTCTTAGTCTGTGAGGAAACCTGAGGTAAAAATATTTCTTCCCAGCTGTTGCTGTGGATACGAGGTCCCAGAGACCATCCCCAAATAATTCCTCACCCTTATAAGGCAGAATCTCTATGCGCCATTTAAAGACAGCATCACCTGTCCAGTGACAGGTCTCTAATACCCTCCTGACAGAATGGACATTACATTCATTTTGGATGCCAGCCGGCAAAAGATCCCTCTGTGCATCCCTCATATATAAGACGACGTCTTTAATATGTTCTCATGTTTGACAGGGTCATCGACCACGCTGCAGCAGCACGATCTGCAGGTCTCAGTCTAGTACCTGAGTGTGTAAATACAGACTTCAGGATAGCCTCCTGCTTTTTATCAGCAGGTACCTTCAAAGTGGCCGTTCCTAAAACGGCAGTGCCACCTTTTTTGACAACCGTGTGAGCGCCTTATCCTCTGGCGGATAGGGGATATCTCCCAGCGTAACTTATCCTCTGGCGGGAAAGGGTACGCCATCAGTAACTTTTTAGAAATTAGCAGTTTCTTATCGGGGGGAACCCACGCTTTTCACACACTTCATTCATTCAACTGATGGGGGAACAAGGCTTTTTCTCCCCAACATAAAAACCCATTTTTAGAGGGTTAATGTCAGAAATGTGTAACACATTTTTTATTGCCGGGATCAAGTCACGGATGTTCCTAGTGGATTGTGTATATGTCTCAACCTTGTCGACACTGGAGTCAGACTCCGTGTCGACATCTGTGTCTGCCATCTGAGTGAGCGGGCGTTTTTGAGCCCCTGATGGCCTTTGAGACGCCTGGGCAGGCACGGACTGAGAAGCCGGCTGTCCCACAGCTGTTACGTCATCCACCCTTTTATGTAAGGAGTTGACACTGTCGGTTAATACCTTTCACCTAACCATCCACTCTGGTGTCGGCCCCACAGGGGGCGACATCACATTTATCGGCATCTGCTCCGTCACCATATAAGCCTCCTCACTAAACATGTCGACACAGCCGTACCGACACACCGCACACACACAGGGAATGCTCTGACTGAGGACAGGACCCCACAAAGCCCTTTGGGGAGACAGAGAGAGAGTATGCCAGCACACACCAGAGCGCTATATAATGTGGGGATTAACACTATAAATGAGTGAAATTTCCCCAATAGCTGCTTGTATATATAATATTGCGCCTAAATTTAGTGCCCCCCCTCTCTTTTTAACCCTTTGAGCCTGAAAACTACAGGGGAGAGCCTGGGGAGCTTTCTTCCAGCTGCACTGTGAAGAGAAAATGGCGCCAGTGTGTCTGAGGGAGATAGCTCCGCCCCTTTTTTGCAGACTTTTCTCCCGCTTTTTTCTGGATTCTGGCAGGGGTATTTACCACATATATAGCCTCTGGGGCTATATATTGTGGTATTTTTGCCAGCCAAGGTGTTTTTATTGCTGCTCAGGGCGCCCCCCCATAAGCGCCCTGCACCCTCAGTGACCGGAGTGTGAAGTGTGTATGAGGAGCAATGGCGCACAGCTGCAGTGCTGTGCGCTACCTTGGTGAAGACTGATGTCTTCTGCCGCCGATTTTCCGGACCTCTTCTTGCTTCTGGCTCTGTAAGGGGGTGTTAGGGTCTCCTGCCCTGTGCTGCCACGTCGTCATGGCAACCGGGAGACAAGTGCTAGCGGAGTAACCTGAGCGCAGCTGATACTCCGGTTCGGGTCTTTTGCTGTGCAGTGGTTACAGGCTCTGTGCACGGCAGGGGATCCGGTGCTGGTTTTTGTGCTCACAGTCTGTGAGGTCTGAGTGGGGCGTGGACAGCACCTGCTATATAAGGCCTCTTCTCAGGTTAAGCAGATGCTGCTGAATCTTTGTTGGTTAGTCAGTTCCTAAAAGTTAGCCAGTACTGTGTAGCTTTGTATTTGTTGTTGCTTACTGCAAATAGGCCTGGGGATTTGGTATTACACTCTGCCAATCCAGACCTAGCAGTAAGACTGGAGTCAGTCGTTTAACTTGCTGGGGTTCTTTTGCTACTCTGTGAACTTAGCAAGTTTGCGGCTGTATTCTCAGAATTGCCTGCCTAAATCCTGTCTCACTGTGCAAGGTGTTCAGGGGTCAGTTTAGTGGCAGTAAGCTGAACCTGTGCACTGCAAGTGAGGATTAGGATTGTGGAGACTCTCCTTGTGTCTATCATTCCATCTCTGACCAAGGAGTTTACTGCCACACCCGTTGGTAACCCTTTAGGGTTTTGCTGTTGCCCTTAGCAACAGCATTTCGGGTTCTCTACGTATTAAAACACAATATCTTGCTTTTTCCATCTGAGCATTACTAATACTAGGGAGACACCCAGTTTCTTAGCCTCTGGGCTTCTCTGTTCACTTTGTGTTTATTTTGTTACCCTATCACCTTCTGTGTACGTAATGTCATATTCCCCAGTCTGTCTGTGAGTTCATTTGTTTTGCATCCCTATCCGTTCAGACACCAGTACATTCCTGCAGGCACTGGTGTGCATAACAGTTCAAACACCAGTACATTCCTGCAGGCACTGGTGTGCATAACAGTTCAGACACCAGTACATTCCTGCAGGCACTGGTGTGCATAACATATTCAGCAGCCTAATACTCCTGTTGAAATTTTGTGGGAATATGGAGCATACCCCTCAAAATACGTTGCAACAGGTGGTCGATCAGGTGCAGGTCCTGACTCGACAATTTAATGATTTGTCCATTAAAATGCACACCTCCCAGGCCGCTGGCGGAGCTCCCGCAGCAGCAGCACCTTCAGGGGTTAAGGAGCCGAAAGTAAATCTCCCGGATCGTTTTTCTGGAGATCGCTCGCAGTTCTTTTGTTTCAAGGAGAGCTGCAAGCTATACTTCCGGCTTAGGCCTCAGTCTTCTGGGTCGGAGATTCAGAGGGTGGGCATAGTGATTTCCTTGCTACAAGGAGACCCACAGGTCTGGGCATATGGGTTGCAGCCTGACTGTCCGTCGCTTAAAAGTGTTGATGCTTTTTTTACGGCACTGGGCATGCTGTATGATGACCCTGACAAGACGGCCTCAGCCGAGGCTCAGATTTCGATCCTTAAGCAATGGCGAAGGCCAGTTGAGGTTTACTGTACGGAGTTTCGGAGGTTGGCCCATGATACCCAGTGGAATGACCCAGCCCTGAGACACCAGTACCGAAGAGGTCTTTCTAACCAGATAAAAGACCAACTGGTTCAATATCCCTTGCCTGATAGCTTGGATCAGCTCATGCAGTTATCCATCCGGGTGGATAGACGGCTGAGAGAGCGTAGGCTTGAAAGGGAGACCGAGGTTTCCTTCTTTCCCAAGGGAACCTCAGACTCTGAGGAATTTTCCGAGGAGCCTATGCAGATTGGGGCTACCCGCCTCTCCTCGCGTGAGAAGACGCGGAGGAGACAGCAGGGGTTGTGTTTGTACTGTGGGAATAAAGGTCATGTGGTAGTATCATGCCCAGAAAAGCCGGAAAACTTCAGGGCCTGAGGGTGATGGGAAATATCCTGTCAGGCCAGAAGTCAGAATTTCCCAAGAAGACTTTTATCATTCCGGTGACCTTGAAGATCCTCGGTCAAACTGTAAAGACTGAGGCCTTTGTGGACAGTGGGGCCGACAGGGTTTTTATGGACCGCCAATTCGCCCTGAAACACTCTGTTCCCTTAGTACCCTTGGCATCGGAAATTGAGATTTGTGGGTTAAACGGGGAACCATTATCCCAAGGTAAAATTACCTCTTGCACTAGCCAGATTTCTTTGTTTATTGGAGCCACACACTCTGAAAAATTGTCCTTTTATGTGACTGTCTGTACTTTTGCCCCATTGGTGTTGGGGTTACCCTGGTTAAGGGCCCACAATCCTCAATTTGACTGGGTCTCTGGGGAGATTCTTAGTTGGGGTACTGATTGTTTCAGGAGTTGCTTGAGCCTTCCAGTCAGGCTCTCGCAGCTAAGTTTGCCAGGATTGCCAGGGTGTTATGCAGATTTTGCGGACGTGTTCTCCAAAAAAGTTGCAGAGGTACTACCTCCCCATCGCCCCTATGACTGTGCCATTGATTTGTTGCCAAATGCTAAGCTTCCCAAGAGCAGGTTGTACTCCCTGTCACGTCCTGAGACTCAGGCTATGGCAGAGTACATTCAGGAGAACTTGGCTAAGGGATTTATCAGACCTTCACAGTCTCCAGTTGGGTCGGGGTTCTTCTTCGTGGGTAAAAAGGACGGTTCGTTGCGACCCTGCATCGACTTCAGGGAATTGAACCGTATCACGATTAAAAACTCATACCCACTGCCTCTCATTTCGGTCTTGTTTGACCAGCTTCGTACTGACACCATTTTTTCTAAGATTGACCTACGCGGTGCGTACAATCTAATCCGAATAAGAGAGGGGGATGAATGGAAGACTGCCTTTAATACCCACTCAGGGCATTATGAATATTTGGTGATGCCTTTTGGGCTCTGTAATGCCCCGGCAGTCTTCCAGGATTTCATGAATGATGTACTCAGGGAATATTTGGATAGATTCTTAGTTGTATACTTAGATGACATCCTAATCTTCTCCCATTCCCTGGAGGAACATCGGAAGCATGTACGCTTAGTCCTCCAGAAACTCAGAGACCACCAGCTTGGGGCGAAGCTGGAGAACTGCGAATTTGAAGTTCAGCAAATCGCATTTCTAGGATATATTATCTCCCCAGAAGGTTTCCAAATGGAGGGTTCCAAGGTACAGGCAGTCCTGGATTGGGTGCAGCCCACTAGTTTGAAGGCGCTTCAGCGTTTCCTGGGCTTTGCAAAGTTTTATAGACGATTTATCGCTGGATTTTGGTCTATAGTGGCGCCCTTGGTGGCACTCACTAAGAAAGGGGCGGATGTTGCTCACTGGTCTTGTGAGGCTAAAGCGGCTTTTGCCCGTCTCTAAAAGGGCATTTGTATCGGCCAAGGTACTGCGACACCCAGATCCAGAGCGTCCTTTTGTGGTGGAGGTGGATGCCTCTGAGATGGGTATTGGGGCAGTGCTCTCTCAGATGGGAGTGTCTGATAATCGCCTTCATCCCTGTGCTTACTTTTCCCGTAAATTTTCGCCTGCCGAGATGAATTATGACGTGGGTAACCGGGAATTGTTGGCTATTAAGGATGCACTCGAGGAGTGGAGACACTGGCTTGAGGGGGCTAAGTTTGCGGTCTCAATTCTCACCGACCATAAGAATCTGGCATATTTAGAGTCAGCGAAGCGTCTCAATGCCAGGCAGGCACGATGGGCTTTGTTTTTTGCTCGCTTTAATTTTTTGATAACATATCGCCCTGGGTCAAAAAACATCAAGGCTGATGCGCTCTCGCTGAGTTTTGCTCTAATCCAGGAGACCACCAAGGAGCCGTTGCCCATTGTGTCCCCATCATGTATTAAAGTGGGCATTACCCAGGACCTCTTATCATTAGTCCTTAGAGCACAGGAGCAGGCTCCTCCAGACCTTCCGGTAGGTCTTTTGTTTGTGCCTCCTAGGTTAAGACAGCGAGTGTTCCTGGAATTCCATGCCAAGAAGTCGGCAGGTCACCCGGGTATTGCCAGAACTCGGGAGTTGCTATCTAGGGCGGTGTGGTGGCCCTCGGTGGCTAAGGATGTGGATCAGTGGGTTCGGGCATGTGACATCTGTGCCCGAAATAAGACTCCTAGAGGGGTTCCTGTTGGCCCATTACATCCACTCTCTATCCCATCTAAGCCATGGACCCACATTTCAATGGATTTTGTGGTGGACTTGCCCAAATCCTCGGGGATGACAGCCATCTGGGTTGTCGTTGACAGGTTTTCGAAGATGGCGCACTTCGTTCCACTGGTTGGGCTGCCATCGGCCAGATGCCTGTCTGAATTATTTATGCTGCATGTTGTGCGTCTCCACGGGTTGCCACTTGATGTGGTCTCTGACCGCGGATCCCAGTTTGTGGCCAAATTCTGGAGGGCATTTTGTTCCGATCTCCAGATTTCTGTCAGCTTGTCGTCAGGCTACCATCCGCAGTCTAATGGGCAGACTGAAAGGGTGAACCAGTCCTTGGAGCAGTTCCTCAGGTGTTATGTCTCCAAGTGTCAGACTGACTGGGTTGCTCATCTGTCCATGGCGGAGTTTGCCTATAACAACGCGGCTCACTCTGCTACAGGGATCTCTCCCTTCCTTTGTGTGTATGGGCATCATCCTAAGGCCAATTCTTTTGACCCCCTGGACTCCACGCCTGGTGGTTCCTCTGTGGTTTCGGTCCTTAGAGGTATTTGGAGGAATGTGCAGAAAGCCCTTGTGTCTGTGTCATTAGTGACCAAAAGGGTTTTTGATAAGCGGAAAAGACCCTGCAGCTTCAAATTAGGAGACTTCGTCTGGTTGTCTACCAAGAATTTGAAGTTGAGACAGCCATCTCATAAGTTAGGCCCCCGGTTCATCGGCCCTTATAAGATCACCAGGGTTATCAATCCGGGCAGATCAGTTAGATCTGCCCCGTTCTTTGGGTATCAATAAAACATTTCATTGTTCCCTTTTAAAAACGGGCGATTAGTAATCCTTCTTCCAGTGGAAGACCTTCTCCTCTTCTGATACGTGGCCAGAGGGAGTTTGTTGTTGAAAGGATTCTTGACTCCAAGATGGTTCGGGGTCGGTTGTCATTTTTGGTGCACTGGAAGGGGTATGGCCCGGAGGAGCGGTCGTGGGTGCGCAGTTGTGATCTTCATGCCCCCAGACTGATACGCTCTTTCTTCTCGCAGTTCCCCGATAAACCCGGTGGTAGGGGCTCTTTGACCCCTCGTCAGAGGTGGGGTACTGTTAGGGTCTCCTGCCCTGTGCTGCCACGTCGTCATGGCAACCGGGAGACAAGTGCTAGCGGAGTAACCTGAGCGCAGCTGATACTCCGGTTCGGGTCTTTTGCTGTGCAGTGGTTACAGGCTCTGTGCACGGCAGGGGATCTGGTGCTGGTTTTTGTGCTCACAGTCTGTGAGGTCTGAGTGGGGCGTGGACAGCACCTGCTATATAAGGCCTCTTCTCAGGTTAAGCAGATGCTGCTGAATCTTTGTTGGTTAGTCAGTTCCTAAAAGTTAGCCAGTACTGTGTAGCTTTGTATTTGTTGTTGCTTACTGCAAATAGGCCTGGGGATTTGGTATTACACTCTGCCAATCCAGACCTAGCAGTAAGACTAGAGTCAGTCGTTTAACTTGCTGGGGTTCTTTTGCTACTCTGTGAACTTAGCAAGTTTGCGGCTGTATTCTCAGAATTGCCTGCCTAAATCCTGTCTCACTGTGCAAGGTGTTCAGGGGTCAGTTTAGTGGCAGTAAACTGAACCTGTGCACTGCAAGTGAGGATTAGGATTGTGGAGACTCTCCTTGTGTCTATCATTCCATCTCTGACCAAGGAGTTTACTGCCACACCCGTTGGTAACCCTTTAGGGTTTTGCTGTTGCCCTTAGCAACAGCATTTCGGGTTCTCTACGTATTAAAACACAACATCTTGCTTTTCCCATCTGAGCATTACTAATACTAGGGAGACACCCAGTTTCTTAGCCTCTGGGCTTCTCTGTTCACTTTGTGTTTATTTTGTTACCCTATCACCTTCTGTGTACGTAATGTCATATTCCCCAGTCTGTCTGTGAGTTCATTTGTTTTGCATCCCTATCCGTTCAGACACCAGTACATTCCTGCAGGCACTGGTGTGCATAACAGTTCAAACACCAGTACATTCCTGCAGGCACTGGTGTGCATAACAGTTCAGACACCAGTACATTCCTGCAGGCACTGGTGTGCATAACAGGGGGACGGCGGCGCGGCTCCGGGACCGAACACCAAGGCTGGGCCTGCGGTCGATCCCTCTGGAGCTAATGGTGTCCAGTAGCCTAAGAAGCCCAAGCTGGCTGCAAGCAGGCAGGTTTGCTTCTTCTCCCCTTAGTCCCTCGCTGCAGTGAGCCTGTTGCCAGCAGGTCTCACTGAAAATAAAAAACCTAATTCTATACTTTCTTTCTAGAAGCTCAGGAGAGCCCCTAGTGTGCATCCAACCTCGGCCGGGCACAAAATCTAACTGAGGCTTGGAGGAGGGTCATAGTGGGAGGAGCCAGTGCACACCAGGTGACCTAAAGCTTTCTTTAGTTGTGCCCAGTCTCCTGCGGAGCCGCTATTCCCCATGGTCCTTTCGGAGTTCCCAGCATCCACTAGGACGTCAGAGAAATGTTTTTGCTGCGCTCAGCTGCACAGGCGTTCGCACACTTGCAAAGCGAAAGTACACTCCCCCGTGGACGGCGACTATGCGTTTGCACGGCTGCTAAAAGTAGCTAGCGAGCGATCAACTCGGAATGAGGGCCCATATCCTATGGGTGCTGCAACCTCATCAATGATCACGTCTTGAATCCCATCATCAACACCAGTGACCAGTACCACCACCATCCTCATCCTGTACCTGCCCCCCACATGCATGCGTGTGATCGTTAGGATGGAGGGGACAGAAGCCGGTTCCCGTGATCACCCCGATATTGTGGCCGCATATAGCTTATTAATTGCTGCAACAAGGAGAAGACGGGATTATTGTCACTAAAGGGGTCATTCCGAGTTGATCGCTCGCTAGCTATTTTTTGCAGCACTGCGATCAGATAGTCGCCGCCTATGGGGGAGTGTAGTTTCACTTTGCAAGTGTGCGAACAATTGTGCAGCCGAGTGGGACAAAAACAGTTTGTGCAGTTTCTGAGTAGCTCTGAACTTACTCAGCCGCTGCGATCACTTCAGCCTGTCCGGTCCCGGAATTGACGTCAGACACCCGCCCTGCAAACGCTTGGACACGCCTGCGTTTTCCCAAACACTCCCTGAAAACGGTCAGTTGCCACCCACAAACGCCTTCTTCTTGACAATTTCCTTGCGATCGGCTGTGCGAATGGAATCTTTGTTAAATCCATCGGCCAGCACGATCCGCTTTGTACCGGTACGAGGCGCCTGCGCATATCAGTGCATACACATGTGCAGTTTTGCCGAGTTTTGGCCTGATCGCAGCGCTGCAAAAAATAGCTAGTGTGCGATCTGGTCGGAATGACCCCCAAAGGCCACAATCATCCCTGGCTACAAATGTGGTCACCTCACCAATACAGCACCATATATATATATATATATATATATATATACACACACAGAGTAAAAACCACAGCACTCACCGCACCAGAAGCGGGGCACAGCTATGCACTTACCACTCACAGGGTGGGGTGCATGTAACACTGCACTCTCCACCACAGAAGCGGGGTACACAGCTGTACTTACCACTCACAGGGCGGGGTGCATGTAGCCCATGACCACATCGCTCTAATAAATACAAACAGAGAACCCAGCACTCACCAAAGTAAACTCACTTATCCTCAACAATTCAATAAATAAATGATGGGGGTTTAGTTGGTGGATTGGCCAATGCACGGAAGCCTGTATACCGATTCAAGGTACCCCACCTTCATACAGGTCCTACACTATCACAGAGTCTTAAAACCTGACTACCACACTGCTGCATCATCTGCCTGCTAGATGTAATGTGTACCTGCCACAGACTTTATGGCTTTTAAAGGCACACTAGTCACCTATTGCACTGGCTCAAAGATGATTGCTAAAAAACAGCTGAGACAGGTTCAGGATAATAAAGTCCACACAGGGGTGCATGAGAAAGCTAGTGGCCACGGTTAATAAGAGCTAACCATAGATTAACCCCTTTATATACACACAGAGTAAAAACCACAGCACTCACCGCACCAGAAGCGGGGCACAGCTATGCACTTACCACTCACAGGGTGGGGTGCATGTAACACTGCACTCTCCACCACAGAAGCGGGGTACACAGCTGTACTTACCACTCACAGGGCGGGGTGCATGTAGCCCATGACCACATCGCTCTAATAAATACAAACAGAGAACCCAGCACTCACCAAAGTAAACTCACTTATCCTCAACAATTCAATAAATAAATGATGGGGGTTTAGTTGGTGGATTGGCCAATGCACGGAAGCCTGTATACCGATTCAAGGTACCCCACCTTCATACAGGTCCTACACTATCACAGAGTCTTAAAACCTGACTACCACACTGCTGCATCATCTGCCTGCTAGATGTAATGTGTACCTGCCACAGACTTTATGGCTTTTAAAGGCACACTAGTCACCTATTGCACTGGCTCAAAGATGATTGCTAAAAAACAGCTGAGACAGGTTCAGGATAATAAAGTCCACACAGGGGTGCATGAGAAAGCTAGTGGCCACGGTTAATAAGAGCTAACCATAGATTAACCCCTTCATATACACACAGAGTAAAAACCACAGCACTCACCGCACCAGAAGCGGGGCACAGCTATGCACTTACCACTCACAGGGTGGGGTGCATGTAACACTGCACTCTCCACCACAGAAGCGGGGTACACAGCTGTACTTACCACTCACAGGGCGGGGTGCATGTAGCCCATGACCACATCGCTCTAATAAATACAAACAGAGAACCCAGCACTCACCAAAGTAAACTCACTTATCCTCAACAATTCAATAAATAAATGATGGGGGTTTAGTTGGTGGATTGGCCAATGCACGGAAGCCAGTATACCGATTCAAGGTACCCCACCTTCATACAGGTCCTACACTATCACAGAGTCTTAAAACCTGACTACCACACTGCTGCATCATCTGCCTGCTAGATGTAATGTGTACCTGCCACAGACTTTATGGCTTTTAAAGGCACACTAGTCACCTATTGCACTGGCTCAAAGATGATTGCTAAAAAACAGCTGAGACAGGTTCAGGATAATAAAGTCCACACAGGGGTGCATGAGAAAGCTAGTGGCCACGGTTAATAAGAGCTAACCATAGATTAACCCCTTCATATACACACAGAGTAAAAACCACAGCACTCACCGCACCAGAAGCGGGGCACAGCTATGCACTTACCACTCACAGGGTGGGGTGCATGTAACACTGCACTCTCCACCACAGAAGCGGGGTACACAGCTGTACTTACCACTCACAGGGCGGGGTGCATGTAGCCCATGACCACATCGCTCTAATAAATACAAACAGAGAACCCAGCACTCACCAAAGTAAACTCACTTATCCTCAACAATTCAATAAATAAATGATGGGGGTTTAGTTGGTGGATTGGCCAATGCACGGAAGCCTGTATACCGATTCAAGGTACCCCACCTTCATACAGGTCCTACACTATCACAGAGTCTTAAAACCTGACTACCACACTGCTGCATCATCTGCCTGCTAGATGTAATGTGTACCTGCCACAGACTTTATGGCTTTTAAAGGCACACTAGTCACCTATTGCACTGGCTCAAAGATGATTGCTAAAAAACAGCTGAGACAGGTTCAGGATAATAAAGTCCACACAGGGGTGCATGAGAAAGCTAGTGGCCACGGTTAATAAGAGCTAACCATAGATTAACCCCTTCATATACACACAGAGTAAAAACCACAGCACTCACCGCACCAGAAGCGGGGCACAGCTATGCACTTACCACTCACAGGGTGGGGTGCATGTAACACTGCACTCTCCACCACAGAAGCGGGGTACACAGCTGTACTTACCACTCACAGGGCGGGGTGCATGTAGCCCATGACCACATCGCTCTAATAAATACAAACAGAGAACCCAGCACTCACCAAAGTAAACTCACTTATCCTCAACAATTCAATAAATAAATGATGGGGGTTTAGTTGGTGGATTGGCCAATGCACGGAAGCCTGTATACCGATTCAAGGTACCCCACCTTCATACAGGTCCTACACTATCACAGAGTCTTAAAACCTGACTACCACACTGCTGCATCATCTGCCTGCTAGATGTAATGTGTACCTGCCACAGACTTTATGGCTTTTAAAGGCACACTAGTCACCTATTGCACTGGCTCAAAGATGATTGCTAAAAAACAGCTGAGACAGGTTCAGGATAATAAAGTCCACACAGGGGTGCATGAGAAAGCTAGTGGCCACGGTTAATAAGAGCTAACCATAGATTAACCCCTTCATATACACACAGAGTAAAAACCACAGCACTCACCGCACCAGAAGCGGGGCACAGCTATGCACTTACCACTCACAGGGTGGGGTGCATGTAACACTGCACTCTCCACCACAGAAGCGGGGTACACAGCTGTACTTACCACTCACAGGGCGGGGTGCATGTAGCCCATGACCACATCGCTCTAATAAATACAAACAGAGAACCCAGCACTCACCAAAGTAAACTCACTTATCCTCAACAATTCAATAAATAAATGATGGGGGTTTAGTTGGTGGATTGGCCAATGCACGGAAGCCTGTATACCGATTCAAGGTACCCCACCTTCATACAGGTCCTACACTATCACAGAGTCTTAAAACCTGACTACCACACTGCTGCATCATCTGCCTGCTAGATGTAATGTGTACCTGCCACAGACTTTATGGCTTTTAAAGGCACACTAGTCACCTATTGCACTGGCTCAAAGATGATTGCTAAAAAACAGCTGAGACAGGTTCAGGATAATAAAGTCCACACAGGGGTGCATGAGAAAGCTAGTGGCCACGGTTAATAAGAGCTAACCATAGATTAACCCCTTCATATACACACAGAGTAAAAACCACAGCACTCACCGCACCAGAAGCGGGGCACAGCTATGCACTTACCACTCACAGGGTGGGGTGCATGTAACACTGCACTCTCCACCACAGAAGCGGGGTACACAGCTGTACTTACCACTCACAGGGCGGGGTGCATGTAGCCCATGACCACATCGCTCTAATAAATACAAACAGAGAACCCAGCACTCACCAAAGTAAACTCACTTATCCTCAACAATTCAATAAATAAATGATGGGGGTTTAGTTGGTGGATTGGCCAATGCACGGAAGCCTGTATACCGATTCAAGGTACCCCACCTTCATACAGGTCCTACACTATCACAGAGTCTTAAAACCTGACTACCACACTGCTGCATCATCTGCCTGGTTAGCTCTTATTAACCGTGGCCACTAGCTTTCTCATGCACCCCTGTGTGGACTTTATTATCCTGAACCTGTCTCAGCTGTTTTTTAGCAATCATCTTTGAGCCAGTGCAATAGGTGACTAGTGTGCCTTTAAAAGCCATAAAGTCTGTGGCAGGTACACATTACATCTAGCAGGCAGATGATGCAGCAGTGTGGTAGTCAGGTTTTAAGACTCTGTGATAGTGTAGGACCTGTATGAAGGTGGGGTACCTTGAATCGGTATACAGGCTTCCGTGCATTGGCCAGTCCACCAACTAAACCCCCATCATTTATTTATTGAATTGTTGAGGATAAGTGAGTTTACTTTGGTGAGTGCTGGGTTCTCTGTTTGTATTTATTAGAGCGATGTGGTCATGGGCTACATGCACCCCGCCCTGTGAGTGGTAAGTACAGCTGTGTACCCCGCTTCTGTGGTGGAGAGTGCAGTGTTACATGCACCCCACCCTGTGAGTGGTAAGTGCATAGCTGTGCCCCGCTTCTGGTGCGGTGAGTGCTGTGGTTTTTACTCTGTGTGTATATGAAGGGGTTAATCTATGGTTAGCTCTTATTAACCGTGGCCACTAGCTTTCTCATGCACCCCTGTGTGGACTTTATTATCCTGAACCTGTCTCAGCTGTTTTTTAGCAATCATCTTTGAGCCAGTGCAATAGGTGACTAGTGTGCCTTTAAAAGCCATAAAGTCTGTGGCAGGTACACATTACATCTAGCAGGCAGATGATGCAGCAGTGTGGTAGTCAGGTTTTAAGACTCTGTGATAGTGTAGGACCTGTATGAAGGTGGGGTACCTTGAACCGGTATACAGGCTTCCGTGCATTGGCCAATCCACCAACTAAACCCCCATCATTTATTTATTGAATTGTTGAGGATAAGTGAGTTTACTTTGGTGAGTGCTGGGTTCTCTGTTTGTATTTATTAGAGCGATGTGGTCATGGGCTACATGCACCCCGCCCTGTGAGTGGTAAGTACAGCTGTGTACCCCGCTTCTGTGGTGGAGAGTGCAGTGTTACATGCACCCCACCCTGTGAGTGGTAAGTGCATAGCTGTGCCCCGCTTCTGGTGCGGTGAGTGCTGTGGTTTTTACTCTGTGTGTATATGAAGGGGTTAATCTATGGTTAGCTCTTATTAACCGTGGCCACTAGCTTTCTCATGCACCCCTGTGTGGACTTTATTATCCTGAACCTGTCTCAGCTATTTTTTAGCAATCATCTTTGAGCCAGTGCAATAGGTGACTAGTGTGCCTTTAAAAGCCATAAAGTCTGTGGCAGGTACACATTACATCCAGCAGGCAGATGATGCAGCAGTGTGGTAGTCAGGTTTTAAGACTCTGTGATAGTGTAGGACCTGTATGAAGGTGGGGTACCTTGAATCGGTATACAGGCTTCCGTGCATTGGCCAATCCACCAACTAAACCCCCATCATTTATTTATTGAATTGTTGAGGATAAGTGAGTTTACTTTGGTGAGTGCTGGGTTCTCTGTTTGTATTTATTAGAGCGATGTGGTCATGGGCTACATGCACCCCGCCCTGTGAGTGGTAAGTACAGCTGTGTACCCCGCTTCTGTGGTGGAGAGTGCAGTGTTACATGCACCCCACCCTGTGAGTGGTAAGTGCATAGCTGTGCCCCGCTTCTGGTGCGGTGAGTGCTGTGGTTTTTACTCTGTGTGTATATGAAGGGGTTAATCTATGGTTAGCTCTTATTAACCGTGGCCACTAGCTTTCTCATGCACCCCTGTGTGGACTTTATTATCCTGAACCTGTCTCAGCTGTTTTTTAGCAATCATCTTTGAGCCAGTGCAATAGGTGACTAGTGTGCCTTTAAAAGCCATAAAGTCTGTGGCAGGTACACATTACATCCAGCAGGCAGATGATGCAGCAGTGTGGTAGTCAGGTTTTAAGACTCTGTGATAGTGTAGGACCTGTATGAAGGTGGGGTACCTTGAATCGGTATACAGGCTTCCGTGCATTGGCCAATCCACCAACTAAACCCCCATCATTTATTTATTGAATTGTTGAGGATAAGTGAGTTTACTTTGGTGAGTGCTGGGTTCTCTGTTTGTATTTATATATATATATATATATATATATATATATATCATCCATTATTTGCTATCAACTGGGGTGAGAAAAGCCATTTCCCATGACTCATGTATTTAATGTACCATAGTCAGTGCTGGTCTGTCCCTGTTACTGCAGCCTCTCAAGCAAAGCCATGGCAGAACTGCATTTAGTCCTAAGATTATATAAGAATACAGGGCCTGATTCATGTTTGTAAGTAAAGCAAAAAAGCAAGCAACTGGGCAAAACCATGCTGCACTGCAGGTGGGGCAGATGTAACATGTGCAGAGAGAGTTAGATTTGGGTGGGGTGTGTCCAAACTGAAATCTAAATGGCAGGCGTAAAAATAAAGCAGCCAGTATTTACCCTGCACATAAAACTTACAGTATAAATGCATTTGCATGGTGTGTTCTAGAGACAAAGGGGGTAATTCAGATCTGATCGCAGCAGCAAATTTGTTAGTAGTTGGGCAAAACCATGTGCACTGCAGGGGTGGTGGTGGCAGATGTAACATGTGCAGAGAGAGTTAGATTCGGGTGGGGTGTGTTCAAACTGAAATCTAAATTGCAGTGTAAAAATAAAGCAGCCAGTATTTACCCTGCACAGAAACAAAACAACCCACCCAAATCTAACTCTCTCTGCACATGTTACATCTGCCCCACCTGCAGTGCACATAGGGGGTCATTCCGAGTTGATCGCTCGCTAGCAACTTTTTGCTGTGCTGCGATCAGATAGTCGCCGCCTATAGGGGAGTGCATTTTCGCTTTGCAAGTGTGCGAACGCTTTTGCAACCGACGGCACAAAAAAGTTTTTGCAGTTTCTGAGTAGCTCTGGACTTACTCAGCCGCTGCGATCACTTCAGCCTGTCCGGTCCCGGAATTGACGTCAGACACCCGCCCTGCAAACGCCTGGACACGCCTGCGTTTTTCCAACCACTCCCAGAAAACGGTCAGTTGACACCCACAAACGCCCTCTTTCTGTCAATCACCTTGCGATCGGCTGTGCGAATGGATTCTTTGTTAAATCCATCGGCCAGCTCCGATCCTCTTTGTACCCGTACAACGCGCCTGACAATTGCGGTGCATAGGTATGCGCAGTTTTGCAGAGTTTTAACCTGATCACAGCGCTGCATAAAAGTTGCTAGCGAGCGATCAACTCGAAATGACCCCCATGGTTTTGCCCAACTGCTAACAGATTTGCTGCTGCGATCAACTCTGAATTACCCCCAAAGTTACTTGCTGTTTTGGCTTTACTTACAAAATTGAATCATAACCATTGATGTGGCAAATTGATGCATCTTCATAAAGTGGTAAGAACATTTCCTGGACAATATTATCTGATTCGACTGCAATATTATCTGTACTATTAGCTTAAACCCATGAGCAAAACAGGGCATATGTAGTATTTGGCACAACGGCAAAGCAGCGGCAGTCGCCAAGCCTCGGCCAGATGTCAGGTTTCCAGTTACGAGGTGGCCTGCAGTACGATCGCTGCTTTACTATGTAATTGTATAAAAGCCAGGATTTAATTTGCTGTGTGCGACCAATGACCCAAAACATAGCATGGGAACGTTTTCGCTGTTTTTTGGCTGTAAGAATAAGCATGAAAATGATGATGGTGATATTGGAGAACCCTAACCCTAAGGTTTAACTTTTTTTGGACACTGAAATCACCTAGTAAGCTGCAAACTACACTAACTCTGGCCATAGGTGGTCATTCTGAGTTGTTCGCTCGTTGCCGATTTTCGCTATGCTGCGATTTGTTGCTAATTGCGCATGCGCAAGGCACGCAGGGTGCATGCGCTTAGTTATTTAACTAAAAACTTAGCAGTTTTGCTGTGGATCCTGCGGCGCTTTTCAGTCGCACTGCTGATCGGTGAGTGATTGACAGGAAAGGGGCGTTTCTGGGAGGTAACTGAGCGTTTTCCGGGAGTGTGCTAAAAAACGCAGGAGTGTCAGGGAAAAACGCGGGAGTGTCTGGAGAAACGGGGGAATGGCTGACCGAACGCAGGGCGTGTTTGTGACGTCAAACCAGGAACTAAACGGACTGAGGTGATCGCAATCTGTGAGTAGGTCTGGAGCTACTCAGAAACTGCAGGGAAATATTTAGTAGCAAATCTGCTAATCTTTTGTTCGCTATTCTGCTAAACTAAGATACACTCCCAGAGGGCGGCGGCTTAGCGTGTGCAATGCTGCTAAAAGCAGCTAACGAGCGAACAACTCGGAATGAGGGCCATAATCCTTCAACTACATTTATATTGGACCCAAGAGCTAGGAGACAGCATTTGAAAGTGACATCTGTATGATGGTAACAATATTTAAAAACATAAAGACTAAGGGGGTAATTCAGACCTGATCGCTAGGCTGCGTTTTCGCACAGTGGGCGATCGGATCTGAACTGCACATGCATATGCACTGCAATGTGCAGGTGCGACGGACAGCTGCAAAGTGGTACAGCGGTCAGCGATGGGCGTTCGCAAGGAGATTGACAGGAAGAGGGTGTTTGTGGGTGGCAACTGACCGTTTTCTCGGAGTGTTTGAAAAAACGCAGGCGTGTCCAAGCGTTTGCAGGGCGGGTGTCTGACGTCAATTCCGGTCCTGGACAGGCTGATGTGATCGCAGCGGCTGAGTAAATCCTGAGCTGCGCAGAGACTGCACAAAATCAGTTTGTACAGCTCTGCTACACATGCGATCTAGGTCGACAGGTCAAAAGGTCGACATGAGTTTTTAATGTTTTTTGGTGTCATTTTCTTCGTAGAGTGACCGGGAACCCCAATTAGTGCACCGTGTCCCCTCGCATGGCTCGCTTCACTCACCATGCTTCGGGCACAGATTACCGTTCCAATCGTAGTCCACATGGATCGTTAAGTATGAAAAAGAAAAAAAAAATTGAAAAACTCATGTCGACCTTTTGACCTGTCGACCTAGAACACGTCGACCTTCTGACCCTGTCGACCTAGTGACTGTCGACCAATAGTGGTCGACCTAGACATTGTTGACCTAGACACTGTCGCTCTTCAGACCGGATCCCCTCTGACACACCGCACCACGTTTATTATAGTCTTTATTGCATAAAACCTGCATCAGAGACATAGGGGGTCATTCCCACCCGTTCGCATGCAGCGTTTTTTCGCTGCGGTGCGAACGGGTGCGGAATGCGCATGCGCGGCGGGTGCAGTACGCGTGCGCGACGTTGCCCGGCGACAGAGGTCGCCGGGTTACGTCATGGCTACTAACAGTAGCGGTCGACAGCGGCGACCGTTAAGAAGATTGACAGGAAGGAGGCGTGGATGGGTGGATCCGAACCGTTGGAGACCGTTTTCAGGGAGTGGTGAGTAAAGCGCAGGCGTGTCCAGGACAACGGAGGGCGGAGGAGTGACGCTAAAGCCGGGCCCATCATCGCTGGATCCATCGCACAGGGTAAGTATGTCCAGGGCTGGTCTACATCTGCTTGAAAGTTTTTTAGCTTAGCAGGGCTGCACAAGCGATCGCACCCTGCTAAGCTACAATACACTCCCCCATAGGCGTGGACTATTGATCGCAGCAGCAGCTAAAAGTTGCTGGCTGCGATCAACTCGGAATGACCACCTTAGGGCCTAATTCAGAGTTGATTGCAGCAGCAAATTTGCTAGCAGTTGGGCAAAAACATGTGCACTGCAGGGGGGGCAGATGTAACATGTGCAGAGAGAGTTAGATTTGGGTGGGGTGTGTTCAAACTGAAATCTAAATTGCAGTGTAAAAATAAAGCACAGTATTTACCCTGCACAGAAACAATATAACCCACCCAAATCTAACTCTCCCTGCACATGTTATATCTGCCCCACCTGCAGTGCACATGGGGGGTAATTCCAAGTTGATCGCAGCAGGAATTTTGGGGGTGATTCCGAGTTGTTCGCTCGTTAGCTGCTTTTAGCAGCATTGCACGCGCTAAGCCGCCGCCCTCTGGGAGTGTATCTTAGCTTAGCAGAATTGCGAACGAAAGATTAGCAGAATTGCGAATAGAAATTTCTTAGCAGTTTCTGAGTAGCTCCAGACTTACTCTGCCATTGCGATCAGTTCAGTCAGTTTCGTTCCTGGTTTGACGTCACAAACACACCGAGCGTTCGCCCAGACACTCCCCCGTTTCTCCAGCCACTCCTGCGTTTTTCCCAGAAACGGCAGCGTTTTTTCACACACACCCATAAAACGGCCAGTTTCCGCCCAGAAACACCCACTTCCTGTCAATCACACTCCGATCACCAGAACGATGAAATTTCTTCGTTACGCCGTGAGTAAAATACCAAACTTTTTTGCAAATTTACTTGGCGCAGGCGCACTGCAAACATTGCACATGCGCAGTTTGCGACTAATCGCTCCGTTGCGAAAAATCTAACGAGCGAACAACTCGAAATGAGGGCCTTTGTTAGCAGTTGGGCAAAACCATGTGCACTGCAGGAGGGGGGGGGGGGGCAGATATAACATGTGCAGAGAGAGTTAGATTTGGGTGGGGTGGGTTAAATCTGCAATCTAAAATGCAGTGTAAAAATAAAGCAGCCAGTATTTACCCTGCACAGAAACAAAATAACCCACCCAAATCTGACTCTCTCTGCACATGTTATATCTGCCCCCCCCCCCCCTGCTGTGCACATGGTTTTGCCCAACTGCTAAAAAATTTCCTGCTGCGATCAACTTGGAATTACCCCCATAGTGTGTATTTGATACTGTGACATCAGCACAGACTGTCAGTTGTGGAAGCTCCATTTGCACATCCTCTCACATACCCAGTATTGGTGGCATACCATTGGTAAAATATTGTACCATATTGTATCTACATTTAGTAAAGGATTATATACAACTTTATTGTATATAATACATCCCTGCCTCTCTCTGGCCACTGTCCCTTCTCCTTCAGCCCTTCCCTTCCCAGTCTTCTAAGACCACTCTCTAGGTGGAATCATGATGCCTTGCATCCCACTTTGTTTAATGCACAAAGTTGGTGGCAGCATCATGCTGTGGGGATGTTTTTCAGCGGCAGGAACTGGGAGACTAGTCAGGATAGAGGGAAAGATGAATGCAGCAATATACAGGGACATCCTGGATGAAAACCTGCTCCAGAGCGCTCTTGACCACAGACTGGGGCGACGGTTCACCTTTCAGCAGGACAACGACCCTAAGCACACAGCCAAGATATCAAAGGAGTGGCTTCAGAACAACTCTGTTAATGTCCTTGAGGGGACCAGCCAGAGCCCAGACTTGAATCCGATTGAACATCTCTGGAGAGATCTGAAAATGGCTGTGCACCGACGCTTCCCATCCAACCTGATGGAACTTGAGAGGTGCTGCAAAGAGGAATGGGCGAAACTGCCCAAAGATAGGTGTGCCAAGCTTGTGCCATCATATTCAAAAAGACTTGAGGCTGTAATTGCTGCCAAAGGTGCATCAACAAAGTATTGAGCATAGGCTGTGAATACTTACTGTATGTACATGTGATTTCTTATTTTTCTCTTTTTAATGTGGAAAAATCTAAAAAAAAAACTTTTTTCACATTGTTATTTATGGGGTATTTTGTGTAGAATTTTGATGGAAAAAAAATGAATTTATTCCATTTTGGAATAAGGCTGTGACATAACAAAATGTGGATAAAGTGAAGTGCTGTGAATACTTTCTGGATGCACTGTGATAAAGCCTAATATTTATCTTACTTAAAACCTAAAGAACACAGTACGCAAGTAGCGTATGAATTACCGTATGAGTACGCACGTAGCGTAACAGACGTTTAGCCGTGGTCGAGACGCACGAGCGGCACGTTCGCTCACGGCTAAGAGCGTACAGGCAAGCACGCTATTGGCTGCTGACTAACGTAATGATACGCTATCAGCGTAGCGGACGCTCGGGACCACGAGGAGATCACAAGCGGCGCTGATGCTCACAGTGTTAAACCTTTATAACTATACCATAAACAATGTACTTATACTGTAAATCCTTGTGCAGTGATAAGGTGTAAATGCAACACAGTGTAACCTTGTTAGTTTAAAAGCTGTATGAGCGTATGTGACGCTCAGACAACCCCTTAGCAATATAATAAACACTCAAATACCGGTCTAAGGGTCTAACGCCTTTTAAGGAAATGAATGAACGTTCAATTGCAAAAGAATAATACAATACAAGTTATACACTACCAAGATAACATAAAATACCTAACCGGATAACTACACATAAAATACAATACAGATACAATTACATTTAAAGGGGGGAAGGAGAGAGAGAATGGCTTATAACATTACATAAGAGTCAATATGGTTGCAGAGAACTTACGCACCAGGGGAAACAATCGCAAGCGCCTTTTCTGGATATCCAGCTCCCGATTATCAGCAATGAGAACCGTTGAAGAGAGCAGAGAGCTGGCCCAGATCGGCTTGTCCTTTTATACACTACACACAATACAGTACAATGGTCCCTACATTCTTATTGTTCATTGGACACAGGAATTCGTCTTCGCATTATAACAAAAGGTCATAGGTTGGTTCATACAGGTGGGCTGTGACTATTTCAAACTGCTCAGGTGGGTGGGAAACTAGGTTTCCCGCCGCATGGGTAATAAAGTGCAAATACAGTAAATGTCCATAAACTTCTTATGTCCATAACTATTCGCACGAGCGATTAATCCGCTTCAAACCAACACCGGAATATTGCTAATTAAATACTCTTCCGATGGATACTAAACACCACTGTGTAACCCCTGTCTGACTCTTCGTATCAAACAAAGAGGGATCTCTTTGTCTATGAACATGCTACATTAACTAAACTTTCAGATTCTATCAAAGGGACCATAATCTACAAAATACATTATATGGTTAAAATATGTTACAATTGAGTCGCACGCTAGGCGTATATAAACTCTACCGTAAATGCGCATACCGTGCGCCCACGGGTGCACGCAACGGCGAGTATGCGCACGCACGGCAGGGCTCATGCACGTGCAGCAGGCACTCGCATGAGGTGCAAATATGGCAGTGTGCATCACGATATTTTTCTGACTTTGACAGTCCACCCTTTGGCAGTCACCAATAACTGCCACTTTCTAAAACATTTCAAAAAGAGAAAAATATATATGTCATGTGTAAATATTTCTATGGTCGGGTAGGGGAGGAGAGGAGAAGGTGAGAAGAGGGTATGACCTAGTGAGATAGCAGAAGCATGTGTGTATGAATCCATGTTTGGGGGGTCATGTATCATCGTGCCGTACGTGTTTTAAATCAAGCTTCGAGGTATTGCGAAGTATACATTTGAATTCCTTCTTATCCCGTGGTACGGGTCTGTGGATGGGCTGTCAAACTTTACCGAGCTCTTTTCGGCTTTGGTTGCAACAAAATGGGGGAGCACATTTTAGTTGATGATACATGAGTAGGGGAATATGTGAGTGCTGATATCTGTGCCTATATTCCCTATCGACTATGTGTGTTATTACCTGAAGGTTGTAGAGATGAAGATAAAGAACAGTTTATGGTAAATGCAGTGATAAACTATGTGAGTTTAATATACATTTGCCGATTGAGGTCTTGTCTTGTCTTGTCTTGTCTCGATGTACATGTTGACTGTAGTCTCTTTGTGCTTTTGCCAATAAACGTAAGCAAAGCTTTATCAATGTCCATAGACTTACAAAAAGTGTTGGGCTAGCGTAAAATTAAAGTCACTAGGGATATGGGGGGTCTATGGCATAGTCCATCAGTTGTCTGTGTAAAAAGGTTGTCAAATTCTTCTTCCAAGCGGATGTCTTTTTACCTTGGAGAGAAACAAAGGAGAAACGGGTGAAAGAAACGGACCGTGGAATCACATTTTCATCACAACATTGTCTCTATCGTTGGGTCATAGATCAAATCCATTGGAATTATAATGTCCTCACTCCTTAAACTCATCACCTTAGTACTTCGTTTACACTTCGTTAAAGCCTGAACGCATCTAAATATCAAACCAATCGATATGACAACACCCAAGATACACAGAAGAAATTTCCCTACATCCATTATAATTCCTTGAGCCCATTCTCCTAAACCAGAGAACCAATTTCGCGGGTTCAACCATGACACCCAACCGGTCAGCTCATTACCCACAGCAGCAAGGGTGATATTGTGTCTCCTGCGGAATTCCCACTTTAATTGGAGAATGTCGTCCATCTTTTGGTCTATGACCTCGACCGGGTCCTCGGTGCTATTCGTAATATAAGTGCAGCATTTTACGCCGTACTGCGTTGCCAGTGTGACACAATATCCGCCTGTCACTGCTGTGAGATAATTAAGAACCATCCTATGCTGAACCAGTTCTGTTTTATAAGCTTGGAGCTCCCTTCCGATATACCTAAAAGTGTCGTCATACATTTCAGTGATATTGTCTAATAAATTTGCAAGCGCTGATATGTATCTATAATTCATCACTCCTCTGGCTGTGCGAGTGATGTCTAACGCGAGTAGAACCTGAATCCCGGTGGATTCATGGATCAGGTCAGAGGCCGGATGCTCTGTTCTTTCTATTATGTGACGTTTAACGATGTGCTCGTAATGAGTGTGAGTATAAGGAGCTTGGGCTCCGCGGTGAATATCTTTCATTTTAGTATGTGATACAGTCATTACTTCAGGCAGTACTTTTCCAATATAACACAATCCTTCTGAGTTTGGGGCAAGCCACTTATACGCCTTCCTCCCGCATATGAAATATGCATCATCGGGGAGAACATATGGGACGGAGTAGGACATAACCATATTACACATTTTCCATATGAAATTTCCTAACCCTAATTCTCCCATCTGTTTAGTACACGTATCGGTTTGTACGATATGTGCACAGTATCCTGGTGATACCTCTCCAACTCTCATGGTTCTACTTCCTAGGGTATATCTATACCGGAAATATCTTCCACTACCGGCTAAATGGCGTATAAGTTCTGTATCTGTAGGCAATCCGTCGGCTCTATGTGAGAATGTCATGGTTTTGTTATTCCATGACACTTCCCAATTTCCCGGCTTTCGGGGATTGGAAATGTTAAAACACACTAAGGACCTATCCACATGGTATTGGTGGAGCTTCAAACTAGGGGGACTAGAGATATTAAACCTCTTGTCCACCGGCCTCCCACCACTTAACTCAAGTACCTCCCCTATCGTTAAAGGAAATGGTACTAGTCCTGATTTGCTGTGACCTTGAGGTACTTGAGAGCATACCCAACAGTCTGTCTGATTTAGTACTTTACCCACTAAGGAGTGATAGTCACTCAATGGATGCCTATCCATATGGATATTAAAACTGGATTGGCATTTCTTGATGCACCCATCCTCAACTACACAGTCACAGAGTCTACAGATACAGTTCTCTTCAGCTAACAGGTTTTCACAATGGTTACAAATAACATGGCTGCTAGATCGTTTCCGGTACTCGCCTTTTCTCGGTGGTTGTGTTGCTATTGGAAATTTACACCTCCGTCTCAGTCATCAGAAACCCATTCTGGATCCTTTCTCGACCTCACTGGTACTCTCGCCGGAACAGACTGCTCTGGTCAACATCATGGTTAACAGGAAAACACGGCTCACAGTCTCTCGAGGCGAGTCCATCTTACAGGAGGAGAAAGGAGAAATTTGTAATGGGGGTACAGGAAAACAGTTTGAGGGGGGAGAGAAACTTGTTACGATAATTAGTTCTCTAGTCTTGTCGTTCTTCTTGTTCTGCTGTCATCTCAAAGGTGCTGTCTCTCAGTCTTCCAACCGAACACTCCGGTGATACAATATTTCTTCCAAACCAGCTATCTTTCTGTAAGGAGCAAAAAATCTTGCATCACCATTTGTCTAACTGATGTGTGACATACCATCTTTAAAACATGAAAACATGAGTGAGAAGAGAGAAAACAAAAAAAACAAAAGAGAGAGAGAGCAATTCATATATATATATATATATATATTACATAAACCAACAATAAACAACAACAGGGAAAAAAAAACATTTTTCAAACATTTTAAAACATTGTTCATCAGGCTGTCATATCTACATGTCCAATGGTATCCTTGCGCAGTCCCTCCCACCAGCACCTCCATACTCCACCCTTTGTATCTGGCCAGGATACATTGATGCGGGTAGGTCATGCTAGGGTTTGGTAGACTTCTGCAAAGACCAAGTAGCTATGCAATGTTTGAGTCCTGCCGATGACCGTCAGAGATGGGGGAAAAGAAAACATTTCACAGATACATTACAAATTTTACTCGGTCATTCCTGTGTCCTCAAAGAATGACCTCCCAATTTGTTAACAATAACCTCAGGCTTACCATCAGTCCTAGTGATCACCTTTCCTGATTGCATGTTACAGGTGCGGCCCAAACTCCTTCCTATGTGATCCCTGATTACAATTTGGTGTGTCATAACTTTGCTCATATCTTTGTCTAGGGGGTTTATATGAATTTGGTCTACTTCTTGATCTACAATCTCTTGCAAAATGACCTTCCTTCTGGCAATTGTAACAGACTATCACATTTGAATTTCTCGCAGGGGTTTGGGGCTTATGCTGGAGTGGTCTTGTGGTTAGGGCCTGTATACTTGCGGCCATTAACTTATCACTTTGTGACTCCCTGTGTCTGGTGATATTCCGATCATGATCAATAGCGGCCTCTCTTAATGCGGCCACCGAGATATTTCTCCAGTTTGGGTTGGTGGTCTGTACCCTTGTTCTCAATACCTCCTTTAAACCATTCATTAACACAGATACTGCTACTTCTCTATGATTTACATTTGTCTTGATGTCCGTGATCCCAGTGTTTCTAGCCATTACTTGCAGTGCTCGATTAAAATAATTGGAAATACTTTCCCCTTCGTTTTGTCTTATGGAGAAAATTTCATTCTACTTGACAACGGCAGGGAAATATACTCCCAACTGTCGGTTGATCTGCTTAATACATTCCTGATTGTGTTCCTCCGTTTGAGGTACTTCTGTGTCTAATTGACAATCAGTAATAAATTTCGCAGAGTCAACACTGGAGGGCAAACATGCCCTCAGCACTATCCGCCAATCTCTGTTGGTGGGTTCTGTTGAGTTTCCTAGTTCTTTAATAAATCTTTGACATGCGACTAGATTTTTCCTAGGATCAGGAAATTCAGACATAATTGATCTTAATTCTGTCCGGGACCAGGGACGGCGCATTGCACTGTCCTTGACGGGAATGATTCCCTGATCGTCAGTCTTCCCATTGGGGACTGTGATCACCCTGACAGGACTAAATTCAACTACATCACCTTGTGTTGGTCTTACAATATGGGGTACATTTGTTTGTGCGTGATATAAAACATTGTACGTACCTGTGGACACGACCTCACCTGACCCTCCGTTAGGGGGTTTGATTATTGCCTTTACCGATTTGGTCGTGTCCACCTGGATGTCTTGTGTGATGGCTGCTGGAAAAGGTGCCGACATTGTGCTGGGCTCACTTTCTTGCTTGTAGTCCTGAGGGAAGTTTGACATGGGGTGCGACTTGCACAGGTTAACATTTGTAATTTTTACACTTTCATTTTCATAAACATTATTACATTTGTTACTTTCATTCTTAATACAGTTACTAAGTGCATTTTTATCGTATACCATTGCGCCATTCTCTGCAACCATAATCCTCTCCATTGCCATGTCTCTCTTCCCAAGATGAGAGTCAGATAGGTAAGTTAAATTTCTTTGTATTTCACTTTCCTGTTGCCATAACTTTAAACAATCATAATATTTGATCCGTCTCTTTGCAGATTTAATGAGACATATCCTTCTCCTTAGATTTTGTAACACATCTGGGCTAAAGCTGCCTACCTGGGGAAACTTTTCCCCGTCATGTACAGTCATTCTTTCCCATTCATTGCAAAAAACCTCTGTGTGTGGACCGTATTTCTCACACATTACATACCTTGCAGACCCGATTGGCTGGTCTACTGAATCAACCCGAACCGAGGTTGATCGCCCCCTACCTAAACAACTGGCCCCCATACTTGCAGGTGTTGCTTTCACTACCTCTGATCTTCAAATCAGGGTCTTCAGCGAACCCTTACAAAAACCAAGATGTCCGGGGCAGGCCGGCGGCGAAGTTTACCGAGTACTCCACTCACTCCTCGCCCACGTTGGCCAGTACTGCAATCACTGATTCAGAGCTGCTGTACCCAACCTAGGGCCCCTATGAACCTTTACTTACTGGGGCGTGTTGGACCTACCAGTCCCCAGCAAGTATCGGTTGTTGGATAGTTCCCGAGTGACCAGCGAACCTCCCTTAAAATAAAAAAATTACACAAATCACGTTAGAGTGTACAAATAGCGTTTATGACCCCTTTCGTACGCAAATGGTACTGGGTCAGGTTACTTACTAATGCACACAATTACGTGCGGTACAATCATTCAGCACATAAGCAACTAATCTTATGTGCGGAGCGACCAACGGAATCGAAAATTATGGCTGCGAATTCCTTCAGCCTGAGCTTCAATGGCCTATATGGGTTTTGCACCAACCCCCTGGGTTGTGCTCTTTTCTATCTATAGCAGACTTCTTAGTCTGCTGTACCTGGACCTCCTGGTCTGTATGACCTCCTGGTCTGTTCTACAGTAGACCTTCTGGTCTGCTATACTCTAATGCTCTAATGCTCTCTTTTTTTTTTTTATGTTTAACAAGGGATGCCTCCCAAGCCACCATGCACGTCACTTACATGTATGTACCTCACGAGAACTCGACTTCTTGTGGTTCAACCCAAAATTGTAGACTTTAATTTTTATTTCTGCGCAGAAATTCCTTTCATTCAGTAAACAGTCTAGACCAGATGAGTCGCAAATTGGAGAAGGATCTATTAGCTTAAAATTTCGGACACTAAAATTGACTTGCGCTATTTATCGCGTTGCCTCCTTTTCGCCTGTTAAAAATAATACTATCGTGTGATTTGAATTATGTGGGCGTACCCGGACGCTCCGTTGCGTAATATACGCTACGTGAGTCGGCCTTTGTGTTGCGTACACTAGTCTAACCCTTTTGTTAGAAACACGTGTATGCCAGCCAGATATGTCCACAGAAATACAATTAACACGTTTATCAATGTAGATGGTCTTTAATTGTAATCATCTACCGAACACCACACAGGTCTTTCCTTGTATCTTTAGGCAAAGCTGTGTGCGTGCTTTACAAATTACCCCTTAATGTATTACTTTTACTCTTTAACTACTGATAGCAACAAATCTTTCTTAGCACGTTATCAATTGTGAAATGGCAACCAGGAGAGTGAGATGTGAAAATACACGAATGAAAAGAAATGCAGATATATGCGTGCATGCGTACGTACGCAAGACAGAACAGAAAAAAAAAACAGTTTTAAAAGACACTAGCGTATTGTTCTTACCTCTGGTTCCGGATTCCTTCAGCACCCTTTACTAAGCGAAGCAGACGCTTATCTGGTCAGCACTACGAGGAATATTACCTTCCGCCCTTTGCTGACCGATAATGTCTGCTGAAATTACCTAGTACAGATATGTGAAGGACGGACGAGCAGCCAATTGATAAAGCCTAATATTTATCTTACTTAAAACCTAAAGAACACAGTACGCAAGTAGCGTATGAATTACCGTATGAGTACGCACGTAGCGTAACAGACGTTTAGCCGTGGTCGAGACGCACGAGCATCACGTTCGCTCACGGCTAAGAGCGTACAGGCAAGCACGCTATTGGCTGCCGACTAACGTAATGATACGCTATCAGCGTAGCGGACGCTCGGGACCACGAGGAGATCACAAGCGGCGCTGACGCTCACAGTGTTAAACCTTTATAACTATACCATAAACAATGTACTTATACTGTAAATCCTTGTGCAGTGATAAGGTGTAAATGCAACACAGTGTAACCTTGTTAGTTTAAAAGCTGTATGAGCGTATGTGACGCTCAGACAACCCCTTAGCAATATAATAAACACTCAAATACCGGTCTAAGGGTCTAACGCCTTTTAAGGAAATGAATGAACGTTCAATTGCAAAAGAATAATACAATACAAGTTATACACTACCAAGATAACATAAAATACCTAACCGGATAACTACACATAAAATACAATACAGATACAATTACATTTAAAGGGGGGAAGGAGAGAGAGAATGGCTTATAACATTACATAAGAGTCAATATGGTTGCAGAGAACTTACGTACCAGGGGAAACAATCGCAAGCGCCTTTTCTGGATATCCAGCTCCCGATTATCAGCAATGAGAACCGTTGAAGAGAGCAGGGAGCTGGCCCAGATCGGCTTGTCCTTTTATACACTACACACAATACAGTACAATGGTCCCTACATTCTTATTGTTCATTGGACACAGGAATTCGTCTTCGCATTATAACAAAAGGTCATAGGTTGGTTCATACAGGTGGGCTGTGACTATTTCAAACTGCTCAGGTGGGTGGGAAACTGGGTTTCCCGCCGCATGGGTAATAAAGTGCAAATACAGTAAATGTCCATAAACTTCTTATGTCCATAACTATTCGCACGAGCGATTAATCCACTTCAAACCAACACCGGAATTGCTAATTAAATACTCTTCCGATGGATACTAAACACCACTGTGTAACCCCTGTCTGACCCTTCGTATCAAACAAAGAGGGATCTCTTTGTCTATGAACATGCTACATTAACTAAACTTTCAGATTCTATCAAAGGGACCATAATCTACAAAATACATTATATGGTTAAAATATGTTACGATTGAGTCGCACGCTAGGCGTACATAAACTCTACCGTAAATGCGCATACCGTGCGCCCGCGGGTGCACGCAACGGCGAGTATGCGCACGCACGGCAGGGCTCATGCACGTGCAGCAGGCACTCGCATGAGGTGCAAATATGGCAGTGTGCATCACGATATTTTTCTGACTTTGACAACTGTATAATAACATAATCTTTGACAGTGCAATAATGTTCTTACAGTATGTGTACTGTACATGTAAAGTTATGTTTTTATATTTCTGTACCATTTTGTACTTTATGTTCTTTGTTGTATCTTTTACCCCTATATATAGCTCTGTAGAGCGTTTGTGGTGCAATATAAATAAAATATAATTATATGTATATTCATGTGTGTGTTTTTGGATTTGACCCACTTATAAAGAAAACATCTGGAATAGTTCCCAGCGTGGTTCTAGCTCTTGGAAGATAAATGAATACTGTATACATTGATGCTAATGAAACTGCTAGGTATAGATTGATGTGTCTTGTGTGTGTGTTTTTTTCAGTAGACACTTGAAAGGATGGCATCATTATCATGATGCGTATCATTATGTGGCTTCAGTGACCCCAATTTACTGTGCCGCAAGCAGAATACCTATAGTACAGTGCAGATATTTATTTTCTTTTTACAATGGAATTGCTCAATTTGCTTAAAAGCTAATTTCACTGATAAGCTTTAAATCTACTTGAAGAAATGATTTAGCCAGAAAGTTAAAATCACGTCAATAATATTAAATATTTTCTGACTTCAGAGCCTGGAAAAATCATTTTGATTTATGTACTGTATTGTAAAGAAAAATAATATTTGTGTTCTTTTTTTTTATAGCCCCTATCCCATCTGTAGTCATTTATAATACAGTTTCTGTCAGTCTCTAATAACTGTTGGAGTTATAGTTGTAATGTTGTACAGTTACCAAGGATGCTGCTTACCTTGGACTTCTACTATTCCAGCAGTGCAGTGGTTAATCAACTAGGTTAAACCTATTATTCTGCTTTACAAGGTACAGCGTATGTGACTCTGCAACCACTGCACAATCCATAACCCCGGTTACCTTTTGATACCAGTGTGCAAAATGTAGTACCTGAAACTTTATGCTATCAGTGTCCAGTCCTCAGTTCCTGTGACTCTTTGCTAACTGCTTGCAATCGTCAGTTCTTGGGACTGTTTGCTACAAGTGTGCAATCATCAGTTCTTGTTACTGTTTGCTACAAGTGTGCAATCATCAGTTCTTGTTACTGTTTGCTACAAGAGTGCAATCGTCAGTACTGGTTACTGTTTGCTACAAGTGTGCAATCGTCAGTACTGGTTACTGTTTGCTACAAGTGTGCAATCGTCAGTTCTTGTTACTGTTTTCTACAAGTGTGCAATCCTCAGAACTTGTTACTCTTTGCTTCTATTATACAATAATGAGCACCTTCGGCTCTTTGTTACCAATATGCAGTCCTCTGCTTCTATGACTCTTTGCAATCCAAGTATAATGTATTTCTACTGTGACTTTCTCCTCCCAGTAGGCAATCCTAAATTTTTGTGACCATTTTCATACCAGTGAGCAATCCTCAAATCATGTGACATTTTGCTACCAGTGTGTAATCTTCAGCTCTAGTGACTCCATTTCTTATGACGGGTATAGATCCAGGGTCGACACTAATTAGATTGACATTCAGTAGGTCGACCACTATTGGTCGACATGGCAAAGGTCAACATGATGAAAAGGTCAACACTTGAAAAGGTTGACAGGGACAAAGGTCAACACTTGAAATGGTTGACATGACAAATGGTCGACACAAAACAGGTTGACACAACATTTTTTTCCTTTTTTTGGTGTCATTTTTACTGTCATAGCTCATGGAACCTGAATTAATCTACCGCGTCCCCTCACATGACTCGCTTCACTCGCCATACTTAGGGCAAGGTGCCTCACTCTGCTACTGCTATGCTCGGCACAGGTTACTATTTCCAAACGTAGTCCATGTAGATGGTAAAGTATGAAGAAGTTGATAAAAATGCTGCATCGACTATATGTGTCAACCATATTTGTGTTGACCATTTGCACCTGTCGAACTTTTGTACCTGTCGACCATAAGAACTGTCGGCCTTTTACATGTCGACCTAATGACCACGTTTTGTCCATGTAGCCCTAATTCATGTCGGCCATTAGTAGTCGACCTATTGACTGTTGACCTATCATCCGGATACCGTTATGACCATTGACGTTCCCAAAAGTCTAGTTAGGGCTCTGCTTACTATTCTGTAACAAAACTAAGGGGTGTATTCAATTCATGTCGGATCCTTTCCGAGGGAAAGTATCCGATATGAGTGTATTCAATGGCCGGCCAAACCCGATAGGTTTGGCCCATTCCCGACAATGGCAATCCGACTTTTTTAAAAGTCGGATTGACATTGTCAGAAACCGGGCTAAAACCTTTCAGGTTTGCCCGCGCTTCCGACAATACACATGGATCGGTGGCTTAAGTGCCGATCAGCGTTCATTCCGACAGCCTTCCGACAAGTCCGCTTTCCCGACTTTTCGGGAAAAAAGGGTCACATTGAATAGGTCGGAACCCCTTCCAACCTAAACCTGTCGGAAACTGCCGTCTTTCCGACAAGACGTCAGTTTCCGACAATAATTGAATACTACCCAAAATGTTCATTTCGGTAAAGCACCGACAGATGCAGTTTGCCACACACACATTACTTGTATGCCGCCAGAATGTCTTTCATCATGTTGTCTCAATGATAACATATTCGGAGATTGTAAAATATGCAAATATGTGGAATCAGGTGCAGTTTCAATAACAGCCATTTATAAAGGATTGTCAATGGCTGAACAGGTGGAAAATGTTGGCATAGTGTACTACAGTATATGCGGCGAATGGTATAATTATGGTACACGTGCTCTTATACAGACATCTTGTTGCTTTTGTTCAGTTTTGTTCATGTTCTCTGCACTTATGATAATTCAGAAGAGCGGCAATAGGATAGGACTGTGCAGTCAGAATTACGGATCTGCATTCTGCATTCATTTGAACAGTCCTTTGCTTTAGAGAGTTTTTTAATACACGAAAAGGAACATATGTACGATACTGAAATTGCTACATAATTTATCAGTTGCATTAATTAGTCATCTGGAAGTAGCTGATGTCCATTGCTACTGATGGAAACATATGTATGAATGACACCCCAGTCCTGCATTTATCAAGACAGCACACACAGATACAGTATACTATATACATGTATGATCAGTATATACAGTACATGTGTGATATATGCTTCTACAGGCTTCATGTGTTTTTAGCATAAAATTCAATGTGATATCCCTGTGCACATAGACGGTGGGTGCACTAATCCATCAATAGTGATATGGATAAGAACCTGGTTGCAGGATAGGAAACAGACAGTTGTAGTAAATGGAGTGCAATCTATGGAGGGATATGTTACCAGTGGAGTACCCCAGGGATCTGTACTTGGTCCAGTTCTCTTTAATATCTTTGTTGGTGACATTGCAGATGGTATTGAAGGGAAAGTATGCCTTTTTGCAGATGATACACAGATATGCAACAGGGTAGACACACCAGGAGGGGTAAAACAAATGATTGATGACCTAGGTAGGCTTGAGAAATGGTCAAGAACGTGGCAACTACAGTTTAATGCTAAAAAATGCAAAATCATGCACTTGGGTCTCAAAAACCCAAAGGCTAAATATAGTATCAAGGGTACTATAATGGAAACTACTGAGGAGGAAAGAGATTTAGGAGTCACTATTTCAAGTGACTTGAAGGCAGGAAAGCAATGTAACAAAGCAATGAGAAAGGCAAGTCAGATGCTTGGTTGTATAGGGAGAGGAATCAGTAGCAGGAAAAAATAAGTGATAATGCCACTGTATAGATCATTGGTGCGGCCCCATCTGGAATACTGTGTCCAGTTCTGGAGACCATATCTCCAGAAGGATATAAATACATTAGAGAGTGTACAAAGAAGGGCAACTAAAATGGTGCATGGCCTACATCACAAAACTTACCCAGAAAGGCTAAAAGATCTTAACATGTATAGTTTAGAGGAGAGAAGGGAAAGGGGGGACATGATAGAAACTTTCAAATATATCAAGGGTCTTGACAAAGTTCAGGAGGGAAACATTCTTCAAAGGAAAAGAAGTATTAGAACTCGAGGACATACACTGAGACTGGAGGGGGGGGAGGTTCAGGGGCAATTTAAGGAAAAATTACTTAACAGAAAGGGTAGTGGATAAGTGGAATAGTCTCCCATCAGAGGTGGTAGAGGCTAAGACTGTAGAGCAATTTAAACATGCTTGGGATAGGCATATGAATATCCTTACAAATAATTAAGGTTCAAAAAGGGTTGAGATTGCCTAAAGGATAAGAAAACAAGGGCAGACTAGATGGGCCAGGTGGTTCTTATCTGCCGTCAAATTCCATGTTTCTATGTTTCTATATATATTGATAGGTTTATTTTATCCCTCTGTACAGGCTTTCTAACAAAGTACAGGCTGTTGCCGGATTTCTGTCATATTTTCCCATCATCCTTTGGAACGGAAATGTCCACCATTATGTTATACTGTGTTCTATACATCACCTATGACACTAGGGTGGTCATTCCGAGTTGTTCGCTCGTTGCTGATTTTCGCTATGCTGCGATTTGTTACTAATTGCGCATGCGCAAGGCACACAGGGCGCATGTGCTTAGTTATTTAACTAAAAACTTAGCAGTTTTGCTGTGGATCCTGCGGCGCTTTTCAGTCGCACTGCTGATTGGTAAGTGATTGACAGGAAATTGATAAGGTAAGTGATTGACAGTTTCTGGGAGGTAACTGAGCTTTTTCCGGGAGTGTGCTAAAAAATGCAGGCATGTCAGGGAAAAACGCGGGAGTGGCTGGCCGAACGCAGGGCGTGTTTGTGACATCAAACCAGGAACTAAACGGACTGAGCTGACCGCAATCTGTGAGTAGTTCTGCTAGAGATGAGCGGGTTCGGTTTCTCTGAATCCGAACCCGCCCGAACTTCATGTTTTTTTACACGGGTCCGAGCGACTCGGATCTTCCCGCCTTGCTCGGTTAACCCGAGCGCGCCCGAACGTCATCATCACGCTGTCGGATTCTCGCGAGGCTCGGATTCTATCGCGAGACTCGGATTCTATATAAGGAGCCGCGCGTCGCGGCCATTTTCACACATGCATTGAGATTGATAGGGAGAGGACGTGGCTGGCGTCCTCTCAGTTTAGAAATTAAAATAGATAGGAGAGTGAGAGTGAGACACTTCATTTACTTACTGGAGCTTAGGAGGAGTTATACTAGTGACTGATGACCAGTGACCTGACCCACCAGTGCAGTTTTATAATTTATTATTATTTAATAATCCGTTCTGTTCTTGTTCTCTGCCTGAAAAAAACGATACACAGTGACTCAGTCACACTCACATACCATATCTGTGCTCAGCCCAGTGTGCTGCATCATCTATGTATAATATCTGACTGTGCTCACACAGCTTAATTGTGGTGGAGACTGGGGAGCAGTTATAGGTTATAGCAGGAGCCAGGAGTACATATTAAACAGTGCACACTTTTGCTGCCAGAGTGCCACTGCCAGTGTGACTGACCACTGACCACTGTGACCAGTGACCTGACCACACTGACCACCAGTATAGTATATTGTGATTGTCTGCCTGAAAAAGTACACTCGTTGTGTGACTTGTGTGGTGTTTTTTTATTCTATAAAAATTAAAAAACTCATTCTGCTGACAGACAGTGTCCAGCAGGTCCCTCATTATATAATATATACCTGTCCGGCTGCAGTAGTGATATATATATATTTTTTATATCATTATTTATCATCCAGTCTATACTAGCAGCAGACACAGTACGGTAGTTCACGGCTGTAGCTACCTCTGTGTCGGCACTCGGCAGTCCATCCATAATTGTATACCACCTACCCGTGTTTTTTTTTTTCTTTCTTCTTTATACATACTACATCTCATTATCATCCAGTCTATATTAGCAGCAGACACAGTACAGTATGGTAGTCCACGGCTGTAGCTACCTCTGTGTCGGCACTCGGCAGTCCATCCATAATTGTATACCACCTACACGTGGTTTTGTTTTTCTTTCTTCTTTATACATACTACATCTCATTATCATCCAGTCTATATTAGCAGCAGACACAGTACAGTACGGTAGTCCACGGCTGTAGCTACCTCTGTGTCGGCACTCGGCAGTCCATCCATAATTGTATACCACCTACCCGTGGTTTTTTTTTCTTTCTTCTTTATACATACTACATCTCATTATCATCCAGTCTATATTAGCAGCAGACACAGTACAGTACGGTAGTCCACGGCTGTAGCTATCTCTGTGTCGGCACTCGGCAGTCCATCCATAATTGTATAGCACCTACCCGTGGTTTTTTTTTTCTTTCTTCTTTATACATACTACATCTCATTATCAACCAGTCTATATTAGCAGCAGACACAGTATGGTAGTTCACGGCTGTAGCTACCTCTGTGTCGGCACTCGGCAGTCCATCCATAATTGTATACCACCTACCCGTGGTTTTTTTTTCTTTCTTCTTTATACATACTACATCTCATTATCATCCAGTCTATATTAGCAGCAGACACAGTACAGTACGGTAGTCCACGGCTGTAGCTACCTCTGTGTCGGCACTCGGCAGTCCATCCATAATTGTATACCACCTACCCGTGGTTTTTTTTTTCTTTCTTCTTTATACATACTACATCTCATTATCATCCAGTCTATATTAGCAGCAGACACAGTACAGTACGGTAGTCCACGGCTGTAGCTACCTCTGTGTCGGCACTCGGCAGTCCATCCATAATTGTATACCACCTACCCGTGGTTTTTTTTTCTCTTTCTTCTTTATACATACTACATCTCATTATCAACCAGTCTATATTAGCAGCAGACACAGTACGGTAGTTCACGGCTGTAGCTACCTCTGTGTCGGCACTCGGCAGTCCATCCATAATTGTATACCACCTACCCGTGGTTTTTTTTTCTTTCTTCTTTATACATACTACATCTCATTATCATCCAGTCTATATTAGCAGCAGACACAGTACAGTACGGTAGTCCACGGCTGTAGCTACCTCTGTGTCGGCACTCGGCAGTCCATCCATAATTGTATACCACCTACCCGTGGTTTTTTTTTTCTTTCGTCTTTATACATACTACATCTCATTATCATCCAGTCTATATTAGCAGCAGACACAGTACAGTACGGTAGTCCACGGCTGTAGCTACCTCTGTGTCGGCACTCGGCAGTCCATCCATAATTGTATACCACCTACCCGTGGTTTTTTTTTTTCTTTCTTCTTTATACATACTACATCTCATTATCAACCAGTCTATATTAGCAGCAGACACAGTACGGTAGTTCACGGCTGTAGCTACCTCTGTGTCGGCACTCGGCAGTCCATCCATAATTGTATACTAGTATCCATCCATCTCCATTGTTTACCTGAGGTGCCTTTTAGTTGTGCCTATTAAAATATGGAGAACAAAAATGTTGAGGTTCCAAAATTAGGGAAAGATCAAGATCCACTTCCACCTCGTGCTGAAGCTGCTGCCACTAGTCATGGCCGAGACGATGAAATGCCAGCAACGTCGTCTGCCAAGGCCGATGCCCAATGTCATAGTACAGAGCATGTCAAATCCAAAACACCAAATATCAGTAAAAAAAGGACTCCAAAACCTAAAATAAAATTGTCGGAGGAGAAGCGTAAACTTGCCAATATGCCATTTACCACACGGAGTGGCAAGGAACGGCTGAGGCCATGGCCTATGTTCATGGCTAGTGGTTCAGCTTCACATGAGGATGGAAGCACTCAGCCTCTCGCTAGAAAACTGAAAAGACTCAAGCTGGCAAAAGCACCGCAAAGAACTGTGCGTTCTTCGAAATCACAAATCCACAAGGAGAGTCCAATTGTGTCGGTTGCGATGCCTGACCTTCCCAACACTGGACGTGAAGAGCATGCGCCTTCCACCATTTGCACGCCCCCTGCAAGTGCTGGAAGGAGCACCCGCAGTCCAGTTCCTGATAGTCAGATTGAAGATGTCAGTGTTGAAGTACACCAGGATGAGGAGGATATGGGTGTTGCTGGCGCTGGGGAGGAAATTGACCAGGAGGATTCTGATGGTGAGGTGGTTTGTTTAAGTCAGGCACCCGGGGAGACACCTGTTGTCCGTGGGAGGAATATGGCCGTTGACATGCCTGGTGAAAATACCAAAAAAATCAGCTCTTCAGTGTGGAGGTATTTCAACAGAAAAGCGGACAACAGGTGTCAAGCCGTGTGTTGCCTTTGTCAAGCTGTAATAAGTAGGGGTAAGGACGTTAACCACCTCGGAACATCCTCCCTTATACGTCACCTGCAGCGCATTCATAAAAAGTCAGTGACAAGTTCAAAAACTTTGGGCGACAGCGGAAGCAGTCCACTGACCAGTAAATCCCTTCTTCTTGTAACCAAGCTCACGCAAACCACCCCACCAACTCCCTCAGTGTCAATTTCCTCCTTCCCCAGGAATGCCAATAGTCCTGCAGGCCATGTCACTGGCAATTCTGACGAGTCCTCTCCTGCCTGGGATTCCTCCGATGCATCCTTGCGTGTAACGCCTACTGCTGCTGGCGCTGCTGTTGTTGCTGCTGGGAGTCGATGGTCATCCCAGAGGGGAAGTCGTAAGCCCACTTGTACTACTTCCAGTAAGCAATTGACTGTCCAACAGTCCTCTGCGAGGAAGATGAAATATCACAGCAGTCATCCTGCTGCAAAGCGGATAACTGAGGCCTTGACAACTATGTTGGTGTTAGACGTGCGTCCGGTATCCGCCGTTAGTTCACAGGGAACTAGACAATTTATTGAGGCAGTGTGCCCCCGTTACCAAATACCATCTAGGTTCCACTTCTCTAGGCAGGCGATACCGAGAATGTACACGGACGTCAGAAAAAGACTCACCAGTGTCCTAAAAAATGCAGTTGTACCCAATGTCCACTTAACCACGGACATGTGGACAAGTGGAGCAGGGCAGGGTCAGGACTATATGACTGTGACAGCCCACTGGGTAGATGTATGGACTCCCGCCGCAAGAACAGCAGCGGCGGCACCAGTAGCAGCATCTCGCAAACGCCAACTCTTTCCTAGGCAGGCTACGCTTTGTATCACCGCTTTCCAGAATACGCACACAGCTGAAAACCTCTTACGGCAACTGAGGAAGATCATCGCGGAATGGCTTACCCCAATTGGACTCTCCTGTGGATTTGTGGCATCGGACAACGCCAGCAATATTGTGTGTGCATTAAATATGGGCAAATTCCAGCACGTCCCATGTTTTGCACATACCTTGAATTTGGTGGTGCAGAATTTTTAAAAAAACGACAGGGGCGTGCAAGAGATGCTGTCGGTGGCCAGAAGAATTGCGGGACACTTTCGGCGTACAGGCACCACGTACAGAAGACTGGAGCACCACCAAAAACTACTGAACCTGCCCTGCCATCATCTGAAGCAAGAAGTGGTAACGAGGTGGAATTCAACCCTCTATATGCTTCAGAGGTTGGAGGAGCAGCAAAAGGCCATTCAAGCCTATACAATTGAGCATGATATAGGAGGTGGAATGCACCTGTCTCAAGTGCAGTGGAGAATGATTTCAACGTTGTGCAAGGTTCTGATGCCCTTTGAACTTGCCACACGTGAAGTCAGTTCAGACACTGCCAGCCTGAGTCAGGTCATTCCCCTCATCAGGCTTTTGCAGAAGAAGCTGGAGACATTGAAGGAGGAGCTAACACGGAGCGATTCCGCTAGGCATGTGGGACTTGTGGATGGAGCCCTTAATTCGCTTAACAAGGATTCACGGGTGGTCAATCTGTTGAAATCAGAGCACTACATTTTGGCCACCGTGCTCGATCCTAGATTTAAAGCCTACCTTGGATCTCTCTTTCCGGCAGACACAAGTCTGCTGGGGTTGAAAGACCTGCTGGTGAGAAAATTGTCAAGTCAAGCGGAACGCGACCTGTCAACATCTCCTCCTTCACATTCTCCCGCAACTGGGGGTGCGAGGAAAAGGCTCAGAATTCCGAGCCCACCCGCTGGCGGTGATGCAGGGCAGTCTGGAGCGACTGCTGATGCTGACATCTGGTCCGGACTGAAGGACCTGACAACGATTACGGACATGTCGTCTACTGTCACTGCATATGATTCTCTCACCATTGAAAGAATGGTGGAGGATTATATGAGTGACCGCATCCAAGTAGGCACGTCACACAGTCCGTACTTATACTGGCAGGAAAAAGAGGCAATTTGGAGGCCCTTGCACAAACTGGCTTTATTCTACCTAAGTTGCCCTCCCACAAGTGTGTACTCCGAAAGAGTGTTTAGTGCCGCCGCTCACCTTGTCAGCAATCGGCGTACGAGGTTACATCCAGAAAATGTGGAGAAGATGATGTTCATTAAAATGAATTATAATCAATTCCTCCGTGGAGACATTGACCAGCAGCAATTGCCTCCACAAAGTACACAGGGAGCTGAGATGGTGGATTCCAGTGGGGACGAATTGATAATCTGTGAGGAGGGGGATGTACACGGTGATATATCGGAGGATGATGATGAGGTGGACATCTTGCCTCTGTAGAGCCAGTTTGTGCAAGGAGAGATTAATTGCTTCTTTTTTGGTGGGGGTCCAAACCAACCCGTCATTTCAGTCACAGTCGTGTGGCAGACCCTGTCACTGAAATGATGGGTTGGTTAAAGTGTGCATGTCCTGTTTATACAACATAAGGGTGGGTGGGAGGGCCCAAGGACAATTCCATCTTGCACCTCTTTTTTCTTTCATTTTTCTTTGCGTCATGTGCTGTTTGGGGAGGGTTTTTTGGAAGGGACATCCTGCGTGACACTGCAGTGCCACTCCTAGATGGGCCCGGTGTTTGTGTCGGCCACTAGGGTCGCTTATCTTACTCACACAGCTACCTCATTGCGCCTCTTTTTTTCTTTGCGTCATGTGCTGTTTGGGGAGGGTTTTTTGGAAGGGATATCCTGCGTGACACTGCAGTGCCACTCCTAGATGGGCCCGGTGTTTGTGTCGGCCACTAGGGTCGCTTATCTTACTCACACAGCTACCTCATTGCGCCTCTTTTTTTCTTTGCGTCATGTGCTGTTTGGGGAGGGTTTTTTGGAAGGGACATCCTGCGTGACACTGCAGTGCCACTCCTAGATGGGCCCGGTGTTTGTGTCGGCCACTAGGGTCGCTTATCTTACTCACACAGCTACCTCATTGCGCCTCTTTTTTTCTTTGCGTCATGTGCTGTTTGGGGAGGGTTTTTTGGAAGGGACATCCTGCGTGACACTGCAGTGACACTCCTAGATGGGCCCGGTGTTTGTGTCGGCCACTAGGGTCGCTTAGCTTAGTCATCCAGCGACCTAGGTGCAAATTTTAGGACTAAAAATAATATTGTGAGGTGTGAGGTATTCAGAATAGACTGAAAATGAGTGTAAATTATGGTTTTGAGGTTAATAATACTTTGGGATCAAAATGACCCCCAAATTCTATGATTTAAGCTGTTTTTTAGTGTTTTTTGAAAAAAACACCCGAATCCAAAACACACCCGAATCCGACAAAAAAAATTCGGTTAGGTTTTGCCAAAACGCGGTCGAACCCAAAACACGGCCGCGGAACCGAACACAAAACCAAAACACAAAACCCGAAAAATTTCCGGCGCTCATCTCTAAGTTCTGCTAATCTTTCGTTCGCTTTTCTGCTAAGCTAAGATACACTCCCAGACGGCGGGGGCCTAGCGTGTGCAATGCTGCTAAAAGCAGCTAGCGAGCGAACAACTCGGAATGAGGGCCTAGGTCAGTAGAGCGCCAGTCACAATACCTCCCCCTACATCCCACCCACTCACAATCTCATAGAGTGGGAATAGACTGCAGGACGCCACCGAGCCCGCAACGTAGCGAGTGCAGCAAGCCAGGAGTTCTGCATCATGTCCGGCTGACATCACCAAGAGGTGGGGCTTAAGCATGCTTACCGACATTCTGGCTGCTATCTGTGGGAGAGAGCAGTCAGTTCGGCGCAGCAGGGGGGGGCTGTGACATGAGGAGGGGGTGGACCAGAGGTGGGATGGGGGCGGGACAGGGGCGGGGTTATAGTGACACCTCTTTTAAGCCACGCCCCCACTCTGTAATGCCTCGATCACCGGCATTACACTGCAGGGGGCGTGGCTATGATGACGCGATTCAGCAAGAATCGCGTCATCGACTGCCCAGACCGCCCACTTTACACACTAAGTGGGCGGACGGGAAGGGGGGCACCCTGAAATCGGGAGACTTGCCTGCTCTTCCGGGGGGCCGGGAGGGTCACCCGATTTTTGGGAGCCTCCCAGGCATTCCAGGAGAGTAGGCAAGTATGGGTTTAAGTTGACAGGAGGTGGGGTCTAATCCGGAGACAAGGCTTAAGTCTGGCACTGCCAGGTAGTACATGCTGACCCCATGAAGCCAGATAAGGCTGCTGTAATAGGTGCGTTCTCTCTGGTATCACAGTCCACATCCCCCTGGGATTGCCTGTCTGGCTGTGATTAGCAGGGAGTGCTTCCAATGGGAAGTCCCTGCCATTGCTAGATAGTCCCTGGGGGACTATCTATCTATCTATCTATCTATCTATCTATCTATTATACATAAAGTACAGTGCATATCATTATGTTGGTGAGGCAGTTATAGAGTATACGGGAAAGTCTGTGTGTAGAGACACAGAAAGAGTTCTCTGATTTTCCCAAAATTTGCTAAAGAGCGGTTCCTCTCGTTACTGATTGCAACGCTGGTTCCTCGGTTCCTCACTGCAACATATGACACGCATGTGGGGTGAAGATGTCCGGGACACTAGAGGACATTCATCATATCAGCAGGTCTTTTACATAACAAGAGATCCTGATAACAATAGAGCCGGTTGTGGGGAGATTAGCATCAGAGCCTCCAAATGTTCATCTCTGCAGATTATACTGTATATATGTAAGTGGGGTGTAGTATGTTATACCAGCGGTCGGGCTTCGTGTGATACACTGGTCTCATCGCTTTGCAGCTGCACATTTGCTGTAAATTAAATGAATATATAAAAATGGACCCAACAACTTTGTATCGGGTGCTTTAATTGTCCTTACGTTGAGCAGTGTGGTGCTGTGTGTAGGTGGGCACCAGGTGGGCACCTAGGCATGAAGAACAGAACCTGGGAGAAAATGTAACTGCCCCACCGAATCCTCTGTGATGGAAAACCTTGGCATTGATCCTAGCAAAGCCCACAGATCCCCTTGTACACTGGGCACCATACTCTGACTGAGATTCTGCAGTGGGCATGGGGCTGGTGCTTCTGATTTTTGCATTTGCAGACACATAAAGTGGGCATCCCAGCCCTCGCACTGTCAGTCAGACACACGCTTGTACCCCAGGGATGGGCTTGTACTAGCATTAGTGTAAAATGGCACTAGCGACTGCGGAAAAATAATTTTTCTAGTTTATTGTACAATGGGCCTAATTACGACCCGATCACTCGCTAGCTATTTTTTGCAGCGCTGCGATCAGATAGTCGCCGCCTATAGGGGGGTGTATTTAAGCTTTGCAAGTGTGCGAACGCATGTGCAGCCGCCCTGTACAAAAACAGTTTGTGTAGTTTCTGAGTAGCTCTGACCTTACTCAGCCGCTGCTATCACTTCAGCCTGTCCGAGCCCGAAATTGACGTCAGACACCCGCCCTGCAAACGCTTGGACACGTCTGCATTTTTCCAAACACGCCCAGAAAATGGTCAGTTGCCACCCACAAACGCCTTCTTCCTGTCAATCTCCTTGTGAACGGCTGTGCGAATGGTTTCTTCGCTAGAACCAGTTCACAACAACGATCCGCTTTGTAACCATAACGCGCGCCTGCGCAATGTGGTGCATACGCATGCGCAGTAGTTACCTGATCGCTGCGCAGCGAAAACCGCTAGAGAGCGAATAGATCTGAATTAGGCCCAATGTCTAGCTCCTGTGCGCAGTGCCGTAACTAGGAATTTTAGCGCTGTGTGCAAGAAACGACAGTGGCGCCCCCCCATGTAAGATAGGGGCAGTGCGCGCCGTAGTCGCGCAAAAACTTTATAGGGGCGTGGCTTCACGGATAAGGGGCGTGGCCACAAAATAATAGCAATTCATACTACGGTGCACAGTAGTCTACATTATTCAAATTACGCTGCACAGTAGTGCCACTACACCAGGTAGAGCCCCTTTTATACATTACAGCAGACAGCGTCCCCCTTTTTACACATTACAGCAGACAGTCCCCCTTTTAACACATTGCGGCAGCCAGTCCCCCTTTTTACACATTGCGGCAGACAGCGTCCCCTTTTTTACACAGTACAGCAGACAGCGTCCCCGTTTTTACACATTACGGCAGATGGTGTCCCCCTTTATACACATTGCGGCAGCCAGTCCCCCTTTTTACACATTACGGCAGCCAGTCCCCCTTTTTACACATTGCGGCAGCCAGTCCTCCTTTTTTCACATTGCGGCAGCCATGCCCCCTTTTTACACATTGCGGCAGCTAGTCCCCCTTTTTACACATTGCGGCAGCCAGTCCCCCTTTTTACACATTGCGGCAGCCAGGCCCCCTTTTTACACATTGCGGCAGCCAGGTCCCCTTTTTACACATTGCAGCAGCCAGGACCCCTTTTTACACATTGCAGCAGCCAGGTCCCCTTTTTACACATTGCGGCAGCCAGGCCCCCTTTTTACACATTGCGGCAGCCAGGCCCCCTGTTTACACATTGCGGCAGCCAGGCCCCCTTTTTACACATTGCGGCAGCCAGGCCCCCTTTTTACACATTGCGGCAGCTAGGCCCCCTTTTTACACATTGCGGCAGCTAGGTGCCCTTTTTACACATTGCGGCAGCCAGGCCCCCTTTTTACACATTGCGGCAGACGGTGTCCCCCTGAGAGAGAGAGAGAGAAAGAGAGTTATACTTACCATCTCCCTGCTGGCAGTCAGGCTCCTCGTTCAGGTCCCTCGGTGCAGGCAGGTGAGAAGGAGGAGGAGGGAGGGGGAGCAGGGAGCCGCAGCAGCGCTATGTCATTGGTAGTAAGCGCCGCTGCAGCATCCCCCTCTCCTCTCGTATAGGCTGCCTGGCGCTGCTGTGGATGCTGGGATGGAGGAACCGCATCCCAGCATCCACAGCAGCGCCGGGCAGCCAATACAGAAGGAGAGGGGGATGCTGCAGCGGCGCTTACTACCAATGAAATAGCGCTGCTGCGGCTCCTTGCTCCCCCTCCCTCCTCCTCCTTCTCCGCTGCCCGGCGCGGCTGCAGACTTCTTCCTCCACAGCGCGGCGCACGGCGCAGACTTAGAGGCGGCATGTAATGAGTCAATTTGACTCATTACATGCCGCTGGCCGTGCGCCCTCAGGGCAACTGCGCTGTGTGCCAAGCCCACTTGGCACACACGTAGTTACGGCCCTGCCTGTGCGTAATGTTGTGCTCTCCTGACCAAGATACCAGTGTGCCAACATAGCTGCCTTGTACCCTGGCTCTGCTCATCCTCACACCCTTCTCTACTGTTGCCTGTGAGTGTGTGTGACCTCGTGCTGTGTTTGCACGGTGATACTGGTGAATCCTGCTGTACCTGAGACAACCAGCAAGGGCAATGGTAGTTTGGGATCTGCCTTCGTAACTCCCTTAGTATTTCATTACTGACGACCACAAGCAGCTCAGATTCATTCATCCATGCATTGGGAATGCTTTTAATTTGCCAGCTGTCGGGATCCCAGCGGTCAGGATACCGAGGCCAGAATCCCGACAGCCGACAATTCCGCCAGCCGGAATCCCGGCGCAACAGAACTATTCCCACTCATAGAGTCGGAATAGATTCTGTGGTGAGCGCAGCAAACCACCGAGCCTGCAAGGGTACTTTTTTGCGCTCGCCCCGCTGCCAGCATTCTGGCCGGTGGGATGCCGCTGTCGGCATATGGGCAGTCGGCATCCCGTCCGCCGGTAAATCATACTGAATCCGTGCATTGTACTGAGTTTCTGTATTGCTCTGACCATTGATGTTCTATCCTGCGGACACCATCAGGTCATCTCACATATAACGTCATGTCCTCATATCCGGGATGTAGTGTACTTGTCCTAATATAATTCAACAAAAATCCTGAGTGACGGGATGCGTGGTCTCACTTAGCAAACAGGGCTATTTGCGGCGATTTGAGGCTATAAGGACATAGCTCTATGTTCAGATAATTTGGTAAGTTGTCCATACTGTAAAACATCTGAAGGATAAACCTCAAGGTGTGCACCACGGACAGTCAGTGTAATAACAGGTCACATTGCTGGATTTGCAGTAACACAATAAAACAAAAGGACGATTGCGTTCTAACGTGTCCAAACTTGTCAGAGCGAATTTGTACCATAAACTAAATCCACATATTCTACAAGTGGCATTAGCTGTGGCCATCCTGTGACTCTCCAACTGTTGTGGCACTACACATCCCAGCATGCCTTGACACAGTTGTAGCATTCCCTATAAGCAAAACTGTGTGTCAGAGCATGCTGGAATTTGTAGTTTCACAGCAACTGGAGAGCCACGGGTTGGCCAGGCCAGGCTTTGGTTGTGCAATGTGCTTTCTGGCTATGGAAGTGAGTGATGGAGAAATCCCAGTATGAAATACATGTTCTCTGGAAGGACGTCCATGGTGGTCATTCTGAGATGCTCGCTCGCTAGCAGTTTTTAGCAGCCGTGCAAACGCTATGCCGCCTCCCACTGGGAGTGTATATTAGCTTAGCAGAAGTGCGAATGAAAGGATCGCAGAGCGGCTACAAACATTTTTTGTACACTGTCAGAGTAGCTTCAGACCTGGCGATCACTTCAGACTGTTCAGTTCTTGTTTTGACGTCACGAACACGCCCTGCGTTCCCCAGCCACGCCTGCGTTTTTTTAAAACACTCCCTGAAAATGGTCAGTTGACACCCAGAAACGCCCACTTCATGTCAATCACTCTGCGGCCAGCAGTGCAACTGAAAAGCTTCGCTAGACCTTGTGTGAAACTACATTGTTCTTTGTAATAGTACGCCGCATACGCAGAAGTGCCGTTTTTTTGCCTAATCGCTGCGCTGCGAACGAAATCTGCTAGCGAATGTGATGTTAGTGTATTAGAATCTCCTATATATTAGCCCAGATCTGTGACTTTGTGACTCATTTGCTAACACTGGGCGGAGTCACAATGCTGGGCGGAGTCACAGATCTGGCCTAATAGGTTACAGACACCACACAAACCCCCATCACCCCGCCTCCAATTACTGTCCGGCTCTCGCCCCGACCAAGGAGACTGACTCCCCTGCACCGCCACGTCCTCCTCACCCGTTCGTCTCACGGGTGATCCGCGGTGTGTGGTGTCGGGAGCTGGTAAGCGCCGCCCGCCGCCTTCCTCCTCTCCTCTCCTGGCTTGCCTGCTGAGGTGTGTACGCCGGGCGCTGTGCAGCAGGAGGCGGTAGCACAGCGCACAGTGAGAGCAAGCAACACCCACCCCGATGCCTGCGGCCCATCGCCATCCCTGCCCCCGCCTCCCGACCTGCAGCTGCATGAAGGGAGCGCCCGACCCCGGCCTCGGCCCTGCACAATGAGCTGCTCCATCATTCTCTGCCTGTTGCTGACACAATGGCTGCGCAGGGGGCCCTGCCACTAGATGAGGATGGCTATTACTTATATCCTGCAGCTAGGGGGACATTGTGACATGTGGGGCGTGTACATGTGTTTGCAGCTACATGTGTGTGTGTGTGTATCTACTAGGGCAGTACTCTCTGGTACAATGTAGATTTTCTCTATCCGTGCCACCCCCGCATCCACCCCTCCCCCACCCGCGCCACCTCCGAACCACCTACCCCACCCGCAGCACGCCCGCACCCGTCCCACCACCAACCGCAGCGTCTACAGACCTCCTCCCCCATCCGCCGCACCCATGTCCCTCCCCCTCCCGCCCCACCTCCAGAACCTCCTATCCCACCCGTGGCACCCCCACACCCGCCCCTCCACCAACCGCAGCGTCTTTATACCTCCTCCCCCACCCGCGGCACCCCCGCACCCGCCCCTCCACCAACCACAGCGTATACAGACCTCCTCCCTCATCCGCCGCACCCATGTCCCTCCAACACCCGCCCCACCTCCAGAACCACCTACCCCACCCGTGGCACCCCCGCACCCGCCCCTCCACCAACCGCAGCATCTCCATACCTCCTCACCCACCCGCGGCACCCCCGCACCCGCCCCTCCTCCAACCGCAGCATCTCCAGACCTCTTCCCCATCCGCCGCACCCACGCCCCTCCCCCACCCGCCCCACCTTCGTTATCTCCTACCCCACCTGTGGCACCCCCGCACCTGCCCCTACACCAACCGCAGCGTCTCCAGACCTCCTCCCCCATTCGCGGCACCCCCGCACCAACCTTTCCCCCACCCGCGCCACCTCCGGACCCCTTACCCCACCTGAGGCATCCCCAAACCCACCCCTCCTCCAACCGCAGCGCCTCCAGACCCCCTCCACCATCGCAAGGGGCTACGCCCCCTTCACCATCGGACGCCCCTTCGTCGTGCATTTCCTACATAATAGCCCAGAGTGATGTGTGGCTAACGCTGGGCCTGGCTAGGAGCACTCATTGGGTTAGCGCTAGCGTAGATCCACCCCCTGGTGACGTCAGAGGTCACTTTACAACTTGGTATTAGCGGCAGTGTCGATAGTGCTGCTGAGGCTGTGTGTAGGGCCCGCACCTCCGCCACCAGAGTAACATGCACGTGTTGTGGCGCTCTGGACCGCCGTTTAGCCTCTGCCGAGCTGCTCCCGCTGCCCAGAAGCTGTGCCATGGAGGGAGCACCGTAGCGTGTCACCGCGGCTGGCGCAGCTGCATGCTGCTCTACAGCACACATGAGACTACCGGCTGGACTTCAGTAAGTAGCGCGGATGCATCAGCAGAGGGCTGCAGGAGCCCGGTAGTGCGTTGCTGCTCTCCCCTTTCCTGCCGTGCACAACACATGGCCCGGCTCTGCGCTGCCTGTCTCCGGGAGAGCTCTGCTGCTGTGTCCCAGCTCTGCCGGTCATGACCTTGTGGCGCCATGTGTCACCTATGCTGTGCCTGTGTCCCCTATACTGTCACCTCTGCGGTGCACCAGCTGGATGCACCTCATGCAATCCCGCACCACTCCCAACCGCAGCACCACCACACCCTCCCCCACCCACGGTGGCTCCGGACCACCACCTCCACCGTGGCACCCCTGCATCCGCCCTTCCCCCAACCACCGCACCCTGCCCACCCCCACCAACTGCACCCCCTCAACCACCCTGCACGCAGCACCCCCGCTACCCGCCTACCACGGTGGCTCATGACTCTCCCCCGCTCCCCGCACCCCTGGACACCCTCCCCATCCGCATCTATCCCACACCCAACACTACCCCATCCACAGCACCTCCGGCCTCCTCCCCCATCCGCCCCTCCCTTCACCCTCCTCCATCCGCAGTCCCCCCCTCATCCACCCCTCTACCACCCTAAGCACTCCCGTAACCACCCCTCCCCCAGCCGCGACACCCCCAGCCCCCCTCCACCATACTAGGTGATTCATCATGCCCTGCGTGCGCTGTTCACACAGTCGCAAGGGGCTACGGCCCCTTAACCATCACACACCCTTTGTCCGCACACTATTTAACCAATCACACAATTATGTGTGGAGGTAATACTCCATATAATCAACATATTGCATGCCCAAAGGCCGTGCAAGGCTTAAGGGGGCGTAGCCCCTTGCGACGGTGTGAAGAGCGCCCGTAGGGCGCGATGAACCACCTAGTGCTTAATATTTGTAGACACTCCCTTACTGATATGTGTAAGCCTGAATCTTCAGTGATGGTCCCTGGGAACAGGGGGATGCTGGGAAGTGGGTGGTCCAGTGTGCAGTGTGTCTGGAGTTGGTGATGAAATAAAACAGCACAGCAGTGAACTCACATGTCTCTGTGTCCTGATGACTGGATTTACAAACATATGAACAAAACATGGTGTCAGAAGAAGTTTAACTTGGACTGCTAGTGCTCTCAGAGTGTGAAAGAATCCTGCAGCAGCTGTAAGGCTGTGATACTTAGTGTCTGCAAAGCCTGCCGTGTGCTTCTCTCTTCAAACAGTGAGTAACCATGGATAAACTAGCTCCTCCAACCGGCATGCTGATGTCTGGCAACTTGTCTGAAAACTGGAAAAGATTTAAGCAAAGGTTTAATATATATCTTGCTGCATGTGGAGCTGATACAGAGGCTGACAAAACTAAGGCATCCATTTTCCTCCATGTGATAGGAGAGGATGTGCTGGACATTTATAATAGTTTTCAGTTTGCTGAGGGGCAGAATATGGTGCTATCTTCTATAATGCAAAAGTTTGAAGATTACTTTGTGCCAAGGAAAAATGTGACATATGAAAGATATAAGTTTTTCACATGTGATCAGAAGTCTGTAGATGGATTTGATCAGTATGTTACAGAGCTGCAATCACTCAGTAAAACCTGTGAGTTTGGTGATTTAAAGGATTCACTGATTAGAGATCGTATTGTCTGTGGAATACCTGATAATGGACTTAGAGAGAGACTGCTGAGAGAGCAAGACCTAACACTAGACAAGGCAGTGACTATGTGTAGATCTGCAGAAATAACTAGATTTCAAGCCAAAACATTACACAAGGAAGCTGATGTACATGTAGTGCAGAAAACAGAGCCAAGCAAACCTTCATTCTCAAGAATGAAGCAGTCTAAGCCACAGTCTAATAAGGAAATGTGTAGTAGATGTGGAAATGCTCACAATCACTTTGCCAAATGCTGTAAAATGAAAAGTGAAACAACCAATGTGCATGCTGTTAAACAAACAGAGGAATTCTTTGTGGATTGCATTGAACTTTGCAGTGCAGATAAGAAAGAATGGATTGTCCCTTTAACTGTGAACGAGATTGTCATTCCCTTTAAGCTTGATACTGGTGCGCAGGTGAATTTGATATCGTTTCAAGACTATAAGACTTTTAAAGTAAAACCTAAAATTTATCCAGCCGAAGTGAAAGTTACAGGGTACACTGGGGAGGAAATTCCTATGAAAGGTACATGCTTAGTGACACTGAAATATAAGGGACAACAGTTTAAAACATCTCTACTGATTGTGGATAAAAATGTGCAACCGATTCTAGGATTAAGTTCCTGTGAGAAACTAAGCTTGCTAAAGAAAGTTTTTATGGTGACATCACAAGTAGAAGATGACTGCAAATAGATGTTTACAGAATACAGAGAATTGTTTGAAGGTCTAGGTTGTTTGCCTTGAGAGCATAAAAAAAATATAGACATGCAAGTTTCTTCAGTGATACACCCCTGTAGAAAAGTGTCGTTTGCGCTGAGAGAAAAACTGAAACAAGAGTTAAATCGCATGGAAGCCTTGGGTGTGATACAAAAAGTTGATGAGCCTACTGAATGGGTAAGCTCCTTAGTAATTGTTGAAAAGAAAAATGGACAACTCAGAATATGTCTAGACCCCAGAGATTTAAACAAAGCTATTAAACGAGAACATTTCAAACTACCAACCAGAGATGAAATCATGTCGCAATTTGCAGCAGCAAAATGGTTCAGTAAATTGGACGCATCTTCAGGATTCTGGCAAATGAAGCTAGATGAGGCCAGCTCAAAGCTTTGTACATTTAATACACCAGAAGGTCGATACAGATTTCTTCGACTACCATATGAAAAAAGCTCAAGAAGGTAAAGAAGATTTCTACAAAAGTCTTTTAATCTACCGCAGTACACCTTTACAGAATGGACTTTCTCCTGCACAAATGCTGATGGGAAGGAGGATTAGAGCAAATCTCCCGATACATGATGAACTGCTTAATACACATACAGTGGGGATTGAAAGTTTGGGCACCCCAGGCAAAAATTCATTTTAATGTGCAAAAAGAAGCCAAGGAAAGATGGAAAAATCTCCAAAAAGCATCAAATTACAGATTAGACATTCTTATAACATGTCAAAAAAAGTTTGATTTTATTTCCATCATTTACACTTTCAAAAGAACAGAAAACAAAAAATGGCGTCTGCAAAAGTTTGGGCACCCTGCAGAGTTAATACCTTGTACTGCCCCCTTTGGACAGCTGAGACCTGGCAGTGTCATAGATTGTTCTCAATCATCATCTGGAAAGACCAGGTGATGTCAATCTCAAAGGTTTGAAAAGCCCAGACTCATCTGACCTTGCTCCAACAATCAGCACCATGGGTTCCTCTAAGCAGTTGTGTAGAACACTGAAACTGAGAATAGTTGACACTCACAAAGCAGGAGAAGGCTATAAGAAGATAGCAAATCATTATCAGATGCCCATATCCTCTGTTCGGAATGTAATTAAGAAATGGCAGTCATCAGGAACAGTGGAAGTTAAAGCAAAATCTGGAAGACCAAGAAAAATATCAGACAGAACAGCTCGCATGATTGTGAGAAAAGCAAGTCAAAATCCACGTTTGACTGCACGATCTCTCCAGGAAGATCTGGCAGACACTGGAGTTGTGGTACACTATTCCACTATAAAGAGATACTTGTACAAATATGGTCTTCATGGAAGAGTCATCAGAAGAAAACCTCTTCTATGTCCTCACCACAAAAATCAGCGTTTGAAGTTTGCAAATGAACATATAGACAAGCCTGATGCATTTTGGTATAAAGTTCTGTGGACCCATGAAGTTAAAATCAAACTTTTTGGCCGGAATGAGCAAAGGTACTGTTAGGTTCCTGGTGCTCAGAACAAGGGAGATGTTATGAAGCGAGCCCAGAGCACCAGGACGTAATGCTGGGAAAGAGGAATGGAAAGGGAATAGCCCCTGGCGCCCTATCTCCGTTGTCTCGCCCGTGCTGTCAGTACACTCATGCAAGACTATGGTTGCTTGAGCCCATGGCAGCCGCGTTTGAAGGGCGGATTACGTCTGCCCAACTTCGATGCCCCCTCAGGTCTTAATGAGAGACAAAGAGTGAACCGAGACAGGGTGATAACAAGGGGCCCTCTGACTAAACAACAAGGCCAGGGGCTACTAACAAACCTAAAACCAAAGTATGTACGGCTTGCCGCCAAAGGAAAAGAACAACAAAGGAAATGCTGACCACACGCCGACACAATACTTTTGTGTACTGGTGGTGACAGCATAAGCAGAACTCTCTGCAAAACACCAGTGACAGAAATAATAAGGGAATACAGCGGCCTAGGCCGACGGATGCGGCAGTGCCGCTACTCACGGAACCGGTACGAATACTGGCAAATGGACAGGAACTCCCAATGCTGCTGACACAGACTCTCAGAACTGGAGGACAGGCAGAATCCCAAACGACAGACCGGTGGACACCAAGAAGCCAGAAACTTGACCAGGCACAGGCAAAGGTACTGGACCTCAGGACAGGAACGCCTCATGGCAGGACACGGGATCAGACATAGGAATCGACACAGGGACTGACACAGGAATCGACACAGGAAGCTCAGGAACTAGCAGGAACCAAGCTCAGAACTCAAGCAGACTGGAAACCCAGAAATATCACCAGCGTCTGTGAATAGCACTGAGCCAGCATATAACAGAGAGGCCTAATTAATAATCTCATGCAGCTGCCCTGTAGCATGACTCCAAACTGACAAGATGCAACTAGCAGCCAGGTGAGGCTGAACACATGGGAACAAGCTGCAATTACACAGACTCACCCGCGGCAGCAACCAAGAGTACTCTTAAACAGAGCAACGGGAAATCCTGGCCTGCGAAACAACTAATAAACATAAAATACCTAACTGACATGCAAAACAGGAATGAGCCACAGCCGTGGCTCATAACAGGTACGTTTGGAGAAGGAAGGGCACAGAATTTAATGAAAAGAACCTCTGTCCAACTGTTAAGCATGGGGGTGGATCAATCATGCTTTGGGGTTGTATTGCAGCCAGTGGCACAGGGAACATTTCACGAGTAGAAGGAAAAATGGATTCAATAAGATTCCAGCAAATTTTGGACGCTAACTTGATGCCATCTGTGAAAATGCTGAAGTTAAAGAGAGGCTGGCTTCTACAAATGGATAATGATCCTAAACGCACCTCAAAATCCATGGTGGATTACATCAAGAGGCGTAAACTGAAGGTTTTGCCATGGCCTCCACAATCTCCTGACCTCAACATAATTGAAAGTCTATGGATAGACCTTAAAAGAGCAGTGCGTCACAGACAGCCCAGGAATCTCAAAGAACTGGAAGACTTTTTTAAGGAAGAATGGGCGAAGATACCTCAAACAAGAATTGAAAGACTCTTGGCTGGCTACAAAAAGCGTTTACAAGCAGTGATACTTGCCAAAGGGGGCAGTACAAAGTATTAACTCTGCAGGGTGCCCAAACTTTTGCAGACGCCATTTTTTGTTTTCTGTTCTTTTGAAAGTGTAAATGATGGAAATAAAATCAAACTTTTTTTGACATGTTATAAGAATGTCTAATCTGTAATTTGATGCCTTTTGGAGATTTTTCCATCTTTCCTTGGCTTCTTTTTGCACATTAAAATGAATTTTTGCCTGGGGTGCCCAAACTTTCAATCCCCACTGTAACTCAGCGTTGGTCAGACTGAGTAAGGAACGTCAACAGGCGAAACAGAAACTGTTCCATGACAGGCGAGAAAAAAGCTTATCTGATCTAAAAATGGGTGACCGAGTCCGTCTCAGAGATCACGAGAAAGGTATTTGGGTGCAGAAAGGTATTGTGCAAGCACAAGTAGCACCAAGATCTATACGTACAGAGCGTGGAACGGAAGTAAGAAGAAATCGGGTGGATTTAAGATCTCAACCTAAAAATAATGAAGACAACATGACTGAAGAATACCCTTCATCTGACATGTATGATGATCCTCATAATGGTGAACAAACCACGATTCCAGAAAGGTCCAACATGGTCGATGAAACACAGACTGTGTATGAAATACCCAAAAGGGAAATACGCAGACCTGAGAGACTCATTGAAACGTGTTAGATGATGTTATTAATATGACGTTGTTAATTGTTGCATTGAAGCGTACAGGGCTTATCTTTAAAGAAAAGAGGATGTGATGTTAGTGTATTAGAATGCTTAATATTTGTAGACACTCCCTTACTAATATGTGTAAGCCTGAATCTTCAGTGATGGTCCCTGGGACCAGGGGGATGCTGGGAAGTGGGTGGTCCAGTGTGCAGTGTGTCTGGAGTTGGTGATGAAATAAAACAGCACAGCAGTGAACTCACATTTCTCTGTGTCCTGATGACTGGATTTACAAACATATGAACAAAACAGTGAACAACTCGGAATGACCCCCTTTATGCAGACCAATGGAAAGCTCAGGATAAATCCTTAAACCCAAATATCTATATCTAGAGGCTGATGTCAGAATATAATTGGACTTTGCTCTAAAAGTAAAATGTGTGAATTCCTTTAGATTCTGGAGCGTATAGACAGGGCTATACATGTAAGACAGATTCTGGAGCGTATAGACAGTGCTATACACGTAAGACAGATTCTGGAGCGTATAGACAGGGCTATCCATGTAAGTCAGATTCTGGAGCGTATAGACAGGGCTATACATGTAAGACAGATTCTGGAGCGTATAGACAGGGCTATACATGTAAGACAGATTCTGGAGCGTATAGACAGGGCTATACATGTAAGACAGAGTGTGGAGCATATAGACAGGGCTATACATGTAAGACAGATTCTGGAGCGTATAGACAGGGCTATACATGTAAGACAGATTCTGGAGCGTATAGACAGGGCTATGCATGTAAGACAGACTCTAGAGCGTATAGACAGGGCTATGCATGTAAGACAGATTCTGGAGCATATAGACAGGGCTATACATGTAAGACAGATTCTGGAGCATATAGACAGGGCTATACATGTAAAACAGATTCTGGAGCGTATAGACAGGGCTATACATGTAAGACAGATTCTGGAGCGTATAGACAGGGCTATACATGTAAGACAGATTCTGGAGGATATAGACAGGGCTATACATGTAAGACAGAGTCTGGAGCATATAGACAGGGCTACACATGTAAGACAGATTCTGGAGCGTATAGAAAGGGCTATACATGTAAGACAGATTCTGGAGCGTATAGACAGGGCTATACATGTAAGACAGATTCTGGAGCGTATAGACAGGGCTGTACATGTAAGACAGATTCTGGAGCGTATAGACAGGGCTATGAATGTAAGACAGATTCTGGAGCGTATAGACAGGGCTATACATGTAAGACAGATTCTGGTGCGTATAGACAGGGCTATACATGTAAGACAGATTCTGGAGGCTATAGACAGGGCTATGAATGTAAGACAGATTCTGGAGCGTATAGGCAGGGCTACATATGTAAGACAGATTCTGGAGCGTATAGACAGGGCTATACATGTAAGACAGATTCTGGAGCGTATAGACAGGGCTATACATGTAAGACAGATTCTGGAGGGTATAGACAGGGCTATACATGTATGACAGATTCTGGAGCGTATAGACTGGGCTATACGTGTAAGACAGATTCTGGAGCGTATAGACTGGGCTATACATGTAAGACAAATTCTGGAGGGTATAGACAGGGCTATGAATGTAAGACAGATTCTGGAGCGTATAGACAGGGCTACATATGTAAGACAGATTCTGGAGCGTATAGACAGGGCTATGCATGTAAGACAGATTCTGGAGCATATAGACAGGGCTATACATGTAAGACAGATTCTGGAGCGTATAGACAGGGCTATACATGTAAGACAGATTCTGGAGCGTATAGACAGGGCTATACATGTAAGACAGATTCTGGAGCGTATAGACAGGGCTGTACATGTAAGACAGATTCTGGAGCGTATAGACAGGGCTATGAATGTAAGACAGATTCTGGAGCGTATAGACAGGGCTATACATGTAAGACAGATTCTGGAGCGTATAGACAGGGCTATACATGTAAGACAGATTCTGGAGGGTATAGACAGGGCTATACATCTATGACAGATTCTGGAGCGTATAGACAGGGCTATACATGTAAGACAGATTCTGGAGCGTATGGACAGGGCTATACATGTAAAACAGGTTCTGGAGCGTATAGACAGGGCTGTACATGTAAGACAGATTCTGGAGCGTATAGACAGGGCTATACATGTTAGACAGATTCTGGAGCGTATAGACAGGGCTATGCATGTAAGACAGATTCTGGAGAGTATAGACAGGGCTATGCATGTTAGACAGATTCTGGAGCGTATAGACAGGGCTATACATGTTAGACAGATTCTGGAGCGTATAGACAGGGCTATACATGTAAGACAGATTCTGGAGCGTATAGACAGGGCTGTACATGTAAGACAGATTCTGGAGCGTATAGACAGGGCTATACATGTAAGACAGATTCTGGAGCGTATAGACAGGGCTATACTTGTAAAACAGATTCTGGAGCGTATAGACAGGGCTATGAATGTAAGACAGATTCTGGAGCGTATAGGCAGGGCTACATATGTAAGACAGATTCTGGAGCGTATAGACAGGGCTATACATGTAAGACAGATTCTGGAGCGTATAGACAGGGCTATACATGTAAGACAGATTCTGGAGGGTATAGACAGGGCTATACATGTATGACAGATTCTGGAGCATATAGACTGGGCTATACGTGTAAGACAGATTCTGGAGCGTATAGACAGGGCTATACATGTAAGACAGATTCTGGCTGGTATAGACAGGGCTATGAATGTAAGACAGATTCTGGAGCGTATAGACAGGGCTACATATGTAAGACAGATTCTGGAGCGTATAGACAGGGCTATGCATGTAAGACAGATTCTGGAGCGTATAGACAGGGCTATGCATGTAAGACAGATTCTGGAGCGTATAGACAGGGCTATACATGTAAGACAGATTCTGGCTGGTATAGACAGGGCTATGCATGTAAGACAGATTCTGGAGCATATAGACAGGGCTATGCATGTAAGACAGATTCTGGAGCATATAGACAGGGCTATACATGTAAGACAGATTCTGGAGCATATAGACAGGGCTATACATGTAAGACAGATTCTGGAGCGTATGGACAGGGCTATACATGTAAGACAGATTCTTAAGCGTATAGACAGGGCTATGCATGTAAGAAATATTCTGGAGCGTTTAGACAGGGCTATACATGTATGACAGATTCTGGAGCGTATAGACTGGGCTATATGTGTAAAACAGATTCTGGAGCGTATAGACAGGGCTATACATGTAAGACAGATTCTGGAGGGTATAGACAGGGCTATGAATGTAAGACAGATTCTGGAGCGTATAGACAGGGCTACATATGTAAGACAGATTCTGGAGCGTATAGACAGGGCTATGCATGTAAGACAGATTCTGGAGCGTATAGACAGGGCTATGCATGTAAGACAGATTCTGGAGCGTATAGACAGGGCTATGCATGTAAGACAGATTCTGGAGCGTATAGACAGGGCTATGCATGTAAGACAGATTCCGGAGTGTATAGACAGCGCTATACAGTAAGACAGATTCTGGAGCGTATAGACAGGGCTATACATGTAAGACAGATTCTGGAGCGTATAGACAGGGCTATATATGTAAGACAGATTCTGGAGCGTATAGACAGGGCTATACGTGTAAGACAGATTCTGGAGCGTATAGTCAGGGCTATACTTGTAAGACAGATTCTGGAGCGTATAGACAGGGCTATACATGTAAGAAAGATTCTGGAGCGTATAGACAGGGCTATGCATGTAAGACAGATTCTGGAGCATATAGACAGGGCTATACATATAAGACAGATTCTGGAGCATATAGACAGGGCTATACATGTAAGACAGATTCTGGAGCGTATAGACAGGGCTATATATGTAAGACAGATTCTGGAGCGTATAGACAGGGCTATACGTGTAACACAGATTCTGGAGCGTATAGTCAGGGCTATACTTGTAAGACAGATTCTGGAGCATATAGACAGGGCTATACATGTAAGACAGATTCTGGAGCGTATAGACAGGGCTATACATGTAAGACAGATTCTGGAGCGTATAGACAGGGCTATGCATGTAAGACAGATTCTGGAGCGTATAGACAGGGCTATACATGTAAGACAGATTCTGGAGCGTATAGACAGGGCTATACATGTAAGACAGATTCTGGAGCGTATAGACAGGGCTATACATGTAAGACAGATTCTGGCTGGTATAGACAGGGCTATGAATGTAAGACAGATTCTGGAGCGTATAGATAGGGCTACATATGTAAGACAGATTCTGGAGCGTATAGACAGGGCTATGCATGTAAGACAGATTCTGGAGCGTATAGACAGGGCTATGCATGTAAGACAGATTCTGGAGCGTATAGACAGGGCTATTCATGTAAGACAGATTCTGGAGCATATAGACAGGGCTATACATGTAAGACAGATTCTGGAGCATATAGACAGGGCTATACATGTAAGACAGATTCTGGAGCGTATGGACAGGGCTATACATGTAAGACAGATTCTTAAGCGTATAGACAGGGCTATGCATGTAAGAAATATTCTGGAGCGTTTAGACAGGGCTATACATGTATGACAGATTCTGGAGCGTATAGACTGGGCTATATGTGTAAAACAGATTCTGGAGCGTATAGACAGGGCTATACATGTAAGACAGATTCTGGAGGGTATAGACAGGGCTATGAATGTAAGACAGATTCTGGAGCATATAGACAGGGCTACATATGTAAGACAGATTCTGGAGCGTATAGACAGGGCTATGCATGTAAGACAGATTCTGGAGCGTATAGACAGGGCTATGCATGTAAGACAGATTCTGGAGCGTATAGACAGGGCTATGCATGTAAGACAGATTCCGGAGTGTATAGACAGCGCTATACAGTAAGACAGATTCTGGAGCGTATAGACAGGGCTATACATGTAAGACAGATTCTGGAGCGTATAGACAGGGCTATACATGTAAGACAGATTCTGAAGCGTATAGACAGGGCTATATATGTAAGACAGATTCTGGAGCGTATAGACAGGGCTATACGTGTAAGACAGATTCTGGAGCGTATAGTCAGGGCTATACTTGTAAGACAGATTCTGGAGCGTATAGACAGGGCTATACATGTAAGAAAGATTCTGGAGCGTATAGACAGGGCTATGCATGTAAGACAGATTCTGGAGCATATAGACAGGGCTATACATATAAGACAGATTCTGGAGCATATAGACAGGGCTATACATGTAAGACAGATTCTGGAGCGTATAGACAGGGCTATATATGTAAGACAGATTCTGGAGCGTATAGACAGGGCTATGAATGTAAGACAGATTCTGGAGCGTATAGACAGGGCTATACGTGTAACACAGATTCTGGAGCGTATAGTCAGGGCTATACTTGTAAGACAGATTCTGGAGCATATAGACAGGGCTATACATGTAAGACAGATTCTGGAGCGTATAGACAGGGCTATGCATGTAAGACAGATTCTGGAGCGTATAGACAGGGCTCAGTAGCGGATCTTGCCACGGGCAAGCAGGACTTTTGCCCGGGGCGCCGCCTTCCGGAGGGCGCAGGGCGCCATCCGGAGGGCACCGCACCAGGGCAAGATCCGCTGCTGCTGTGTGCCCCCTGCTGCCCGCTGCCCCCCTGCTGCAGCTGGCCGCTGCCGCTGGGAAGGGAAACTAGACGCGTACGCATCTAGTTTCCCTTCATGGAGAGGTCCTTTACTGTGCGGTGCGCGATGACGCCATCGCGCACCGCACATCATTTCAGTCTGGTCATTTACGCCCCCTGTACGAAGCCACGCCCCCTAATGCCGCCCGGGGCGCCAGAAGCCCCGGAACCGGCCCTGACAGGGCTATACATGTAGGACAGATTCTGGAGCGTATAGACAGGGCTATACATGTAAGACAGATTCTGGAGCGTATAGACAGGGCTATGCATGTAAGTACAGCTGCACAGAGTTTGTTTGCAGAAAGCATTTAGTATAATCCGCTTTTATTAAGTATCAGCAGTACAATACAGAAAGGCAAGTAACAGGTTACAGGCCACTGACACCACTTTACATAGGGAAACAAGAACAAAACACTAAATTCCCAAGTAAAATAACTAGAGATGAGCGCCTGAAATTTTTCGGGTTTTGTGTTTTGGTTTTGGGTTCGGTTCCGCGGCCGTGTTTTGGGTTCGAACGCGTTTTGGCAAAACCTCACCGAATTTTTTTTGTCGGATTCGGGTGTGTTTTGGATTCGGGTGTTTTTTTAAAAAAACACTAAAAAACAGCTTAAATCATAGAATTTGCGGGTCATTTTGATCCCAAAGTATTATTAACCTCAAAAACCATAATTTACACTCATTTTCAGTCTATTCTGAATACCTCACACCTCACAATATTATTTTTAGTCCTAAAATTTGCACCGAGGTCGCTGTGTGAGTAAGATAAGCGACCCTAGTGGCCGACACAAACACCGGGCCCATCTAGGAGTGGCACTGCAGTGTCACGCAGGATGTCCCTTCCAAAAAACCCTCCCCAAACAGCACATGACGCAAAGAAAAAAAGAGGCGCAATGAGGTAGCTGTGTGAGTAAGATTAGCGACCCTAGTGGCCGACACAAACACCGGGCCCATCTAGGAGTGGCACTGCAGTGTCACGCAGGATGGCCCTTCCAAAAAACCCTCCCCAAACAGCACATGACGCAAAGAAAAAAAGAGGCGCAATGAGGTAGCTGTGTGAGTAAGATTAGCGACCCTAGTGGCCGACACAAACACCGGGCCCATCTAGGAGTGGCACTGCAGTGTCACGCAGGATGTCCCTTCCAAAAAACCCTCCCCAAACAGCACATGACGCAAAGAAAAAAAGAGGCGCAATGAGGTAGCTGTGTGAGTAAGATTAGCGACCCTAGTGGCCGACACAAACACCGGGCCCATCTAGGAGTGGCACTGCAGTGTCACGCAGGATGTCCCTTCCAAAAAACCCTCCCCAAACAGCACATGACGCAAAGAAAAAAAGAGGCGCAATGAGGTAGCTGACTGTGTGAGTAAGATTAGCGACCCTAGTGGCCGACACAAACACCGGGCCCATTTAGGAGTGGCACTGCAGTGTCACGCAGGATGTCCCTTCCAAAAAACCCTCCCCAATCAGCACATGATGCAAAGAAAAAGAAAAGAAAAAAGAGGTGCAAGATGGAATTGTCCTTGGGCCCTCCCACCCACCCTTATGTTGTATAAACAAAACAGGACATGCACACTTTAACCAACCCATCATTTCAGTGACAGGGTCTGCCACACGACTGTGACTGATATGACGGGTTGGTTTGGACCCCCCCCAAAAAAGAAGCAATTAATCTCTCCTTGCACAAACTGGCTCTACAGAGGCAAGATGTCCACCTCATCATCACCCTCCGATATATCACCGTGTACATCCCCCTCCTCACAGATTATCAATTCGTCCCCACTGGAATCCACCATCTCAGCTCCCTGTGTACTTTGTGGAGGCAATTGCTGCTGGTCAATGTCTCCGCGGAGGAATTGATTATAATTCATTTTAATGAACATCATCTTCTCCACATTTTCTGGATGTAACCTCGTACGCCGATTGCTGACAAGGTGAGCGGCGGCACTAAACACTCTTTCGGAGTACACACTTGTGGGAGGGCAACTTAGGTAGAATAAAGCCAGTTTGTGCAAGGGCCTCCAAATTGCCTCTTTTTCCTGCCAGTATAAGTACGGACTGTGTGACGTGCCTACTTGGATGCGGTCACTCATATAATCCTCCACCATTCTATCAATGTTGAGAGAATCATATGCAGTGACAGTAGACAACATGTCCGTAATCGTTGTCAGGTCCTTCAGTCCGGACCAGATGTCAGCATCAGCAGTCGCTCCAGACTGCCCTGCATCACCGCCAGCGGGTGGGCTCGGAATTCTGAGCCTTTTCCTCGCACCCCCAGTTGCGGGAGAATGTGAAGGAGGAGATGTTGACAGGTCGCGTTCCGCTTGACTTGACAATTTTGTCACCAGCAGGTCTTTCAACCCCAGCAGACTTGTGTCTGCCGGAAAGAGAGATCCAAGGTAGGCTTTAAATCTAGGATCGAGCACGGTGGCCAAAATGTAGTGCTCTGATTTCAACAGATTGACCACCCGTGAATCCTTGTTAAGCGAATTAAGGGCTCCATCCACAAGTCCCACATGCCTAGCGGAATTGCTCCGTGTTAGCTCCTCCTTCAATGTCTCCAGCTTCTTCTGCAAAAGCCTGATGAGGGGAATGACCTGACTCAGGCTGGCAGTGTCTGAACTGACTTCACGTGTGGCAAGTTCAAAGGGCATCAGAACCTTGCACAACGTTGAAATCATTCTCCACTGCGCTTGAGACAGGTGCATTCCACCTACTATATCGTGCTCAATTGTATAGGCTTGAATGGCCTTTTGCTGCTCCTCCAACCTCTGAAGCATATAGAGGGTTGAATTCCACCTCGTTACCACTTCTTGCTTCAGATGATGGCAGGGCAGGTTCAGTAGTTTTTGGTGGTGCTCCAGTCTTCTATACGTGGTGCCTGTACGCCGAAAGTGTCCCGCAATTCTTCTGGCCACCGACAGCATCTCTTGCACGCCCCTGTCGTTTTTTAAAAAATTCTGCACCACCAAATTCAAGGTATGTGCAAAACATGGGACGTGCTGGAATTTGCCCATATTTAATGCACACACAATATTGCTGGCGTTGTCCGATGCCACAAATCCACAGGAGAGTCCAATTGGGGTAAGCCATTCCGCGATGATCTTCCTCAGTTGCCGTAAGAGGTTTTCAGCTGTGTGCGTATTCTGGAAACCGGTGATACAAAGCGTAGCCTGCCTAGGAAAGAGTTGGCGTTTGCGAGATGCTGCTACTGGTGCCGCCGCTGCTGTTCTTGCGGCGGGAGTCCATACATCTACCCAGTGGGCTGTCACAGTCATATAGTCCTGACCCTGCCCTGCTCCACTTGTCCACATGTCCGTGGTTAAGTGGACATTGGGTACAGCTGCATTTTTTTAGGACACTGGTGACTCTTTTTCTGAGGTCTGTGTACATTTTCGGTATCGCCTGCCTAGAGAAATGGAACCTAGATGGTATTTGGTACCGGGGACACAGTACCTCCAACAAGTCTCTAGTTGGCTCTGCAGTAATGATGGATACCGGAACCACGTTTCTCACCACCCAGGATGCCAAGGCCTCAGTTATCCGCTTTGCAGTAGGATGACTGCTGTGATATTTCATCTTCCTCGCAAAGGACTGTTGAACAGTCAATTGCTTACTGGAAGTAGTACAAGTGGGCTTACGACTTCCCCTCTGGGATGACCATCGACTCCCAGCGGCAACAACAGCAGCGCCAGCAGCAGTAGGCGTTACACGCAAGGATGCATCGGAGGAATCCCAGGCAGGAGAGGACTCGTCAGAATTGCCAGTGACATGGCCTGCAGGACTATTGGCATTCCTGGGGAAGGAGGAAATTGACACTGAGGGAGTTGGTGGGGTGGTTTGCGTGAGCTTGGTTACAAGAGGAAGGGATTTACTGGTCAGTGGACTGCTTCCGCTGTCACCCAAAGTTTTTGAACTTGTCACTGACTTATTATGAATGCGCTGCAGGTGACGTATAAGGGAGGATGTTCCGAGGTGGTTAACGTCCTTACCCCTACTTATTACAGCTTGACAAAGGGAACACACGGCTTGACACCTGTTGTCCGCATTTCTGGTGAAATACCTCCACACCGAAGAGCTGATTTTTTTGGTATTTTCACCTGGCATGTCAACGGCCATATTCCTCCCACGGACAACAGGTGTCTCCCCGGGTGCCTGACTTAAACAAACCACCTCACCATCAGAATCCTCCTGGTCAATTTCCTCCCCAGCGCCAGCAACACCCATATCCTCCTCATCCTGGTGTACTTCAACACTGACATCTTCAATCTGACTATCAGGAACTGGACTGCGGGTGCTCCTTCCAGCACTTGCAGGGGGCGTGCAAATGGTGGAAGGCGCATGCTCTTCACGTCCAGTGTTGGGAAGGTCAGGCATCGCAACCGACACAATTGGACTCTCCTTGTGGATTTGGGATTTCGAAGAATGCACAGTTCTTTGCTGTGCTGCTTTTGCCAGCTTGAGTCTTTTCATTTTTCTAGCGAGAGGCTGAGTGCTTCCATCCTCATGTGAAGCTGAACCACTAGCCATGAACATAGGCCAGGGCCTCAGCCGTTCCTTGCCACTCCGTGTCGTAAATGGCATATTGGCAAGTTTACGCTTCTCCTCCGACAATTTTATTTTAGGTTTTGGAGTCCTTTTTTTTCTGATATTTGGTGTTTTGGATTTGACATGCTCTGTACTATGACATTGGGCATCGGCCTTGGCAGACGACGTTGCTGGCATTTCATCGTCTCGGCCATGACTAGTGGCAGCAGCTTCAGCACGAGGTGGAAGTGGATCTTGATCTTTCCCTAATTTTGGAACCTCAACATTTTTGTTCTCCATATTTTAATAGGCACAACTAAAAGGCACCTCAGGTAAACAATGGAGATGGATACTAGTATACAATTATGGACTGCCTGCCGAGTGCAGACACAGAGGTAGCCACAGCCGTGAACTACCGTACTGTACTGTGTCTGCTGCTAATATAGACTGGTTGATAAAGAGATGTCTATGTAACTATGTATGTATAAAGAAGAAAGAAAAAAAAAACACGGTTAGGTGGTATACAATTATGAACGGACTGCCTGCCGAGTGCCGACACAGAGGTAGCCACAGCCGTGAACTACCGCACTGTACTGTGTCTGCTGCTAATATATAGACTGGTTGATAAAGAGATAGTATACTCGTAACTAGTATGTATGTATAAAGAAAGAAAAAAAAACCACGGTTAGGTGGTATATACAATTATGGACGGGCTGCCGAGTGCCGACACAGAGGTAGCCACAGCCGTGAACTACCGCACTGTACTGTGTCTGCTGCTAATATATAGACTGGTTGATAAAGAGATAGTATACTCGTAACTAGTATGTATGTATAAAGAAAGAAAAAAAAACCACGGTTAGGTGGTATATACAATTATGGACGGGCTGCCGAGTGCCGACACAGAGGTAGCCACAGCCGTGAACTACCGCACTGTACTGTGTCTGCTGCTAATATAGACTGGTTGATAAAGAGATAGTATACTCGTAACTAGTATGTATGTATAAAGAAAGAAAAAAAAACCACGGTTAGGTGGTATATACAATTATGGACGGGCTGCCGAGTGCCGACACAGAGGTAGCCACAGCCGTGAACTACCGCACTGTACTGTGTCTGCTGCTAATATAGACTGGTTGATAAAGAGATAGTATACTCGTAACTAGTATGACTATAAAGAAAGAAAAAAAAACCACGGTTAGGTGGTATATACAATTATGGACGGGCTGCCGAGTGCCGACACAGAGGTAGCCACAGCCGTGAACTACCGCACTGTACTGTGTCTGCTGCTAATATATAGACTGGTTGATAAAGAGATAGTATACTCGTAACTAGTATGTATGTATAAAGAAAGAAAAAAAAACCACGGTTAGGTGGTATATACAATTATGGACGGGCTGCCGAGTGCCGACACAGAGGTAGCCACAGCCGTGAACTACCGCACTGTACTGTGTCTGCTGCTAATATATAGACTGGTTGATAAAGAGATAGTATACTCGTAACTAGTATGTATGTATAAAGAAAGAAAAAAAAACCACGGTTAGGTGGTATATACAATTATGGACGGGCTGCCGAGTGCCGACACAGAGGTAGCCACAGCCGTGAACTACCGCACTGTACTGTGTCTGCTGCTAATATATAGACTGGTTGATAAAGAGATAGTATACTCGTAACTAGTATGTATGTATAAAGAAAGAAAAAAAAACCACGGTTAGGTGGTATATACAATTATGGACGGGCTGCCGAGTGCCGACACAGAGGTAGCCACAGCCGTGAACTACCGCACTGTACTGTGTCTGCTGCTAATATATAGACTGGTTGATAGAGAGATAGTATACTCGTAACTAGTATGTATGTATAAAGAAAGAAAAAAAAACCACGGTTAGGTGGTATATACAATTATGGACGGGCTGCCGAGTGCCGACACAGAGGTAGCCACAGCCGTGAACTACCGCACTGTACTGTGTCTGCTGCTAATATAGACTGGTTGATAAAGAGATAGTATACTCGTAACTAGTATGTATGTATAAAGAAAGAAAAAAAAACCACGGTTAGGTGGTATATACAATTATGGACGGGCTGCCGAGTGCCGACACAGAGGTAGCCACAGCCGTGAACTACCGCACTGTACTGTGTCTGCTGCTAATATATAGACTGGTTGATAAAGAGATAGTATACTCGTAACTAGTATGTATGTATAAAGAAAGAAAAAAAAACCACGGTTAGGTGGTATATACAATTATGGACGGGCTGCCGAGTGCCGACACAGAGGTAGCCACAGCCGTGAACTACCGCACTGTACTGTGTCTGCTGCTAATATATAGACTGGTTGATAAAGAGATAGTATACTCGTAACTAGTATGTATGTATAAAGAAAGAAAAAAAAACCACGGTTAGGTGGTATATACAATTATGGACGGGCTGCCGAGTGCCGACACAGAGGTAGCCACAGCCGTGAACTACCGCACTGTACTGTGTCTGCTGCTAATATAGACTGGTTGATAAAGAGATAGTATACTACTAATATTATATATACTGGTGGTCAGGTCACTGGTCACTAGTCACACTGGCAGTGGCACTCCTGCAGCAAAAGTGTGCACTGTTTAATTTTAATATAATATTATGTACTCCTGGCTCCTGCTATAACCTATAACTGGCACTGCAGTGCTCCCCAGTCTCCCCCACAATTATAAGCTGTGTGAGCTGAGCACAGTCAGATATATATATACATTGATGCAGCACACTGGGCTGAGCAGTGCACACAGATATGGTATGTGACTGAGTCACTGTGTGTATCGTTTTTTTCAGGCAGAGAACGGATATATTAAATAAAACAAACAACTGCACTGTCTGGTGGTCACTGTGGTCGTCAGTCACTAAACTCTGCACTCTCTTCTACAGTATCACAGCCTCAGGTCAATCTCTCTCTCTCTCTCTCTCTCTCTCAACCCTAATCTAAATGGAGAGGACGCCAGCCACGTCCTCTCCCTATCAATCTCAATGCACGTGTGAAAATGGCAGCGACGCGCGGCTCCTTATATAGAATCCGAGTCTCGCGATAGAATCCGAGCCTCGCGAGAATCCGACAGCGTCATGATGACGTTCGGGCGCGCTCGGGTTAACCGAGCAAGGCGGGAAGATCCGAGTCGCTCGGACCCGTGAAAAAAAACATGAAGTTCGGGCGGGTTCGGATTCAGAGAAACCGAACCCGCTCATCTCTAAAAATAACAACAAAATATAAATAGGTGGAGTGTGAATACACAAAGACAAAAGAATTTCAAGGGTGAGACAATAGGATTGGACGTTACGGGGGGAGGGGGGATGGGTGGGAGTGGAGATCCATTACTCTGGCATGTCGAAAGTAACCACCCAAAGGCCTTGAACTCTAACCAGTAGCGGTGGGTGGCATGAAGTCTGAGCACCTATCTACAGCAGATATGTGGCGCTTGATGTCTTCTATTTCCATATATTGATCAATTTTATCTTTATGGGACCAATTATGAATAGGAAGAATGCATGGGGATTATCGCCTTGGCTGCATTGACAATAGGTTTAATTAATTACTTTTTGCCTTTGGAAATAGCAACCCTAACATTATTAATTGTAATGACTGGCGCTAGGCCCAGGATTTCTCATCGAGGAGAGCTAGGCAGTCCTGGATATCAGTAGCACGTCAGTCTTCCCCGAAACCACCAAGTGGCCGGGACGGAGCGGATCCTCCATGCACCAGTTGTGTTAAAGAGGTCAGGGGAGACACAGAGGAAGAGATATGTATCAACAGTGTGGACAATATCTACAGCCAGTCCAGTCCATAAGATAGAGCTCTACATATAGCCTGGCCCCAGTCCAAAGTGGGAAGATAAACATCCAGTCCAGTCCAAATAAAGAGGTCTGTCTCCAGTATGATCTACAGAGTACACACACACACACACACACACACACACACACACACACACACACACACACACACACACACAGCGATGGCACCAGTATGCACTATGGGAAGTTGCATGCCGGCGGAAGCAGTGTGATGCACTGGGCAATGTTCTGCTGGGAAACCTAAGGTCCTGACATCCAAGGGGATGTTACTTTGACACGTTCTACCTACCTAAACATTGTTGCAGACCAAGTACACCCCTTCATGGCGGCGGAATTCCCTGATGGTAGTGGCCTCTATTAGCAGGATAATGCGCCCTACAGTGCCACACTGAAAAACATTGTTCTGGAATGGTTTGAGGAACATGACTTGGCCTCCAAATTCCTGAGATTTGAATCTGATCGAACATCTGTGGGATGTGCATGAAAAACAAGTCCAAGCCGTGCAGGCTACGTACAGGACTTAGAGGTTTATTTACTAAGTCTTGGATGGAGGTAAAGTGGACAGAGACAGGTCCCAGCTAATCAGCTCCTAACTGTCATGCCACAGGCTGTGTTTGAAAAATGGCAGTTAGGAGCTGATTGGCTGGTACTGTATCTCCGTCCACTTTACCTCCATCCAAGGCTTAATAATAGGCCCCTTAAAGTATCTACTTTGAACGTCTTGGTGCCAGATACAGCAGGACCCCTTCAGAGGTCTTTTGGAGTCCATGCCTCAAAGGGTCAGTGCTGTTTTGGCGGAACGAAGGGGATCTACAGAATAATAGACAGGTGGTTGTACTATTATGGCGGACTGGTGTATATATTTATACTGATGTATATGTGTGTGCTTGAAACATCACTGAGATGCCCTTACAATAATGTACAGTACACTTAAGGGGGTCATTCCGAGTTGATCGCTAGCTGCCGTTGTTCGCAGCGCAGCGATCAGGCTAAAAATCGGCACTTCTGCACAGGCGTATGCGGCTCAATGCGCACGCGCGACGTACTTTCACAAAAGCCGATGTAGTTTCACACAAGGTCTAGCGACGCTTTTCAATCGCACTGCTGGCCGCAGAGTGATTGACAGGAGGTGGGTGTTTCTGGGTGGAAACTGACCGTGTTCGGGGAGTGTGTGTAAAAACGCAGGCGTGTCAGATACAAACGCGGGCGTGCCTGGTCGAACGCAGGGCGTGTTCGTGACGTCAAAACAGGAACTAAAGAGTCTGAAGTGATCGCTAGCTAGGAGTAGGTCTCGAGCTGCTCAGAAACGGCACAGTGTTTTTTTGTAGCAGCGCTGAGATCCTTTCGTTTGCACTTCTGCTAAGCTAAGATACACTCCCAGAGGGCGGCGACTTAGCGTTTGCACGGCTGCTAAAAGCAGCTAGTGAGCGATCAACTCGGAATGGGGGCCTAACTTCCCTGCTTCCTTCCTCACCTCACATATTTGAAATCTACTTTGGAATAATGTTTTGTGTTATGCAAAGGAGCAGAACCATTGCTAAGGTTTCATTGTGTTCCCTATTCACTGATTAATGAGCTACTGTGAGAAAGTCACAGATCTGCAAGTACTTTGTATCTAATATAGTGTATCTTTTATGTTGGTTCATATTTGGCAACTTCTTGGATACCCTGACTGTATATTGGATACAAGTGTCACTGATGTAAAGTTATCGAACATATATTTTAATATCACATATACTCATTGGGGGTCATTCCGAGTTGTTCGCTCGCAAGCTGCTTTTAGCAGCTTTGCACACGCTAAGCCGCCGCCTACTGGGAGTGAATCTTAGCTTATCAAAATTGCGAACGAAAGATTAGCAGAATTGTGAATAGACACTTCTTAGCAGTTTCTGAGTAGCTCCAGACTTACTCGGCATCTGCGATCAGTTCAGTGCTTGTCGTTCCTGGTTTGACGTCACAAACACACCCAGCGTTCACCCAGACACTCCTCCGTTCCTCCAGCCACTCCCGCGTTTTTCCCAGAAACGGTAGCGTTTTTTCACACACTCCCATAAAACGGCCAGTTTCCGCCCAGAAACACCCACTTCCTGTCAATCACACTCCGATCACCAGAATGAAGAAAAAACCTCGTAATGCCGTGAGTAAAATCCTAACTACATAGCAAATTTACTTGGCGCAGTCGCACTGCGGACATTGCGCATGCGCATTAGCGACTAATCGCTCCGTTGCGAGAAAAAAATAACGAGCGAACAACTCGGAATGACCCCCTTTATGTCAAGTTTTTAGCTTTCTCAATATAACTTTAAGCGATCTAATATTTCATATTGCTGTTTTAAAGAAGTGTATTCACCTATATATTTGTACATTATGCGTATGTAGCATAAAGATTTATTTTCATGAAACATTGGCCCTCATGCCGTTTTTCGCAGCGCAGCGATCAAGTGAAAAAGCGGCAATTCTGCGCATGCGCATGGTACGCAGCGCGCATGCGCTAAGTACTTTCACACAAAATTTTGTAGTTTTACCCAAGCTCGAGCGACGTTTTTCAGCCGCTCCAGTGTTCGTAGTATGATTGACAGGAAGTGGGTGTTTCTGGGCGGCAACTTGGCGTTTTCATGGAGTGTGCTAAAAAACGCAGGCGTGCCAGGCAAAAACGCAGGAGTGGCTGGAGAAACGGGGGAGTGGCTGGCCGAACGCAGGGCGTGTTTGTGACATCAAACCAGGAACTAAACAGACTGCAGTCATCGCAAGATAGGAGTAGGTCTGGAGCTACTCAGAAACGTCATGAAATTATTCCTGTGCAGTTCTGCTAATCTTTCGTTCGCACTTCTGCTAAACTAAAATACACTCCCAGAGAGCGGCGGCTTAGCGTTTGCACTGCTGCTAAAAGCAGCTAGCGAGCGATCAACTCGGAATGAGGGCCATTATTTGCTGATTCTGAGTCGCACGCAAAAACCAACACAGCAGCATATATTGGTGGTTGCCCGTCTGCAACTTTGGGGGTAATTCAGACCTGATCGCTGGACAGCGATTTTTGAAGCCCTGCGATCGGATAGTCGCCACCTACGGGGGGAGTGTATTGTAGCAGTGCAAGTGTGCAAACTGATTTTGTGTAGTCTCTGCGCAGCCCAGGACTTACTCAGCTCCTGCGTTCACTTCAGCCTGTCAGGGTTCCGGACTTGACATCAGGAGCCCTCCCTGCAAACGCTTGACCACGCTTGCGTTTTTCCGAACACTCCCAGAAAACGGTCAGTTGCCACCCACAAATGCCCTCTTCCTGTCAATCTCCTTGCGATCGCCCGTGCGAATGGATCCTTTGCACAAACCCATCGCTGAGCAGCGATCCGCTTTGTAGCCGTACGACGCGCCTGCACATTGCGGTGCATTCGCATGCGCAGTTTGGGTCTGATCTGTGCGAAAACACACAGCGCGATAAGGTCTGAATCGTGCCCTTACTGCAAATGGTCTGCAGTACAAACTCCTCCCCTTGTGCACGTCTGTGCGTCTGACTGTTCAAGATGTGAGACGCCCACTATTAATAACCGTGCATACTGTAATACTGATTGGCGTGACCTTATACGCCACCAACAGTCGCACTGTGTCAGATGCAGTGTCTCTGGCCACAGTCTCCTGCGATGCTCCCACTGGGCGGACTATATTTGCGTGCTATACTAGTCACCGCCCAGAAACAACCGTCACTTTTCCGCCACACCATTGATACTGTCAGTTCTGATGGCAGCAGCGCCTTTGTGCGTACCCTCTGCATAACACATGCGCCGTAGGGGTTTTCAGACATTTTCACAAGATGCGCAGTTAAAAAATAATCGCTCAACTACATGAACACGGGCGTTGTGGGCGGCTCGGAATCAGGACTTTTGTGTGCTCTTTATGATAATTCTAACAATTTCAAGTAGAAAGCATTAATATATTTTGAAGTACACAAACTATTAAAAAAATACATTTGCCTTTTTTTTTTTTACCTACTTCTTACAAAATGTGACATCTTTCAACTTCAATTTAAGTTTTCTGGTTGGACTAAAACAACTAACAGTCCATCCTGAAAATAATAAAGACCATTAGGCATTTTGCTGTTGTATACTCGGCACAGCACTACACCACCTCTATACCCATGTCTCTACACCCTTGTATTTCACCCATGCCTCTACACTGTAGCATCTACACCACTGTCTCTCACCCATGCCTCTACATTCATATATCTCACCCTTGCCTCTACAGCCACGTCTCTCACCCATGCCTCTACACCCATGGCTCTAGATCAATTCCTCTACACTCATGCCTCTGCATTCATATATCTCACCCATGCTTCTACACCCATGCCTCTGCATTCATATATCTCACCTATGCTTCTACACCCATTCCTCTACATCCATGTCTCTAAATCAATGTCTCTCACTCTCACTCATGCCTCTACACTTATGCCTCTACATCCATGTTTCTACACCCATGTCTTTCACCCATGCCTTTACACCCATGCCTCTACATCCATGTCTCTACACCAATGTCTCTCACCCATGCCTCTACATTTATATATATCACCCATGTCTCTACATCCATGTCTCTATACCTATATCTCACCCATGCCTCTACATCCATGTCTCTACACGCATGCCTCCACATCCCCATGTATTTCACCCATGCCTCTACACCCATGATTCTATACCCATGCCTCTACATCCATGTATTTCACCCATGCCTCTACACCCATGCCTCCTCATCCATGTATTTCAACCATGCCTCCACACCCGAGCCTGTACATCCATGGCTCTACACCCATGCCTCTACATCCATGTCTCTACACCCATGCCTCTACATCCATGTCTCTACACCTATGCCTCTACATCCATGTCTCTACACCTATGCCTCTATATCCATGCCTCTACATCCATGTCTCTACACCTATGCCTCTACATCCATGTCTCTACACCTATGCCTCTACATCCATGCCTCTACACCTATGCCTCTACACCTATGCCTCTACATCCATGCCTCTACATTCATGTCTCTACACCTATGCCTCTACATCCATGTCTCTACACCTATGCCTCTACATCCATGTCTCTACACCTATGCCTCTACATCCATGTCTCTACACCTATGCCTCTACATCCATGCCTCTACATCCATGCCTCTACATCCATGTCTCTACACCTATGCCTCTACATCCATGTCTCCACACCTATGACTCTACATCCATGTCTCTACACATATGCCTCTACATTCATGTCTCTACAGCTATGCCTCTACATCCATGTCTCTACACCTATGCCTCTACATCCATGTCTCTACACCTATGCCTCTACATCCATGTCTCTACATCCATGCCTCTACATCCATGTCTCTACATCCATGCCTCTACATCCATGCCTCTACATCCATGCCTCTACATCCATGTCTCCACACCTATGCCTCTACATCCATGTCTCTACACCTATGCCTCTACATCCATGTCTCTACACCCATGCCTCTACTCCTATGCCTCTACATCCATGTCTCTACACCTATGCCTCTACATCCATGCCTCTACATCCATGTCTCTATACCTATGCCTCTACATCCATGTCTCTACACCCATGCCTCTACATCCATGCCTGTACACCCATTCCTCTACACTCATGCCTCTGCATTCATATATCTCACTCATGCCTCTACACCCATGCCTCTGCATTCATATATCTCACTCATGCCTCTATATCCATGTCTCTATAACCATGCCTCTATATCCATGTCTCTACATCCATGCCTCTATATCCATGTCTCTATAACCATGCCTCTACACCCATGCCTTTACTGTATATCCATGTCTCTCACCCATGCCTCTATATCCATGTCTTTCACCCATGCCTCTCTCACCCATGCCTCTGCACCCATGCCTTTACACCTGGGCAGTTGTGGAATTCATCTACACTCTTTCTTTCTCTCTAGTGTTCTCTTCCGAGATATGACTTCTAGATAATTGGTTCTGTAATTTATCAGTTCTATGTAAACACTTTAGAACAGATTACTAACGTTCGCTTTGCTTGGTGCAATATTTCTGTCTGCCCCCAGTTCAATTTGCAAAACAGTGTCATTTTGGTTCATTCGCAGCCATTTTCTTTGTCGTAAAATGAAAAACCCAAAAAGTTGTATCAAATACTGTTATGAAAAAGGATAACTAATATTGTACTGTAGGTATATGTTGGATTTTTTTCGTGTTTTACTCTTTTCATTTGCTGTTCAAAAACTAACTTTATAAATGACGTTTTTCATTTATTCAATTCCACTGTTTAAATAATCCTTTCACAGGTTGATTTGAGATCCATGAAATTGCCAGAAATCTCAAATAAAACCCACTGAATTGTTTTGCTTATCGCCACGCGGCAATGTCAGGTAAAAAAAATAAAAGAACAGCTGTAAAAATATGCAGTCGGGAAGTTTCGGATGTGCTAAAGTAAAAGCCTCCTTAATAGGACGCAGGGTTCATTAGCCTGGGTGCTCGGGATAACAGGTAGATAGATATATGTAGATTTATAGACGAGGAAACCTCTCCTGGAGTACGCCTGGAGTAAGCAGAACATTTTAACCTTGATGGAATAGGGCACTTTTCCATATGTGCGGGGAAAATATCATCACAGCTACCTTTCCTTTCATATTGTAATTTAGCTGGCTGATGAACGGCAGTTTTACATGTCTTGCATTTTCCACCTTCACAAAGAATCTGACTTAATTTCAATTGCACCTATGAATAAAAAGACAATCACACTGAATGGCTTTATTCTCCATAAGGAATGGAAAACAACTGTAGAAAGGGAAAAATAACACATACACCTAAGTAGCGTAGCTTAGTGCAGATGTTGAAATCACTAATGACTTGCTTGGTATTTAACTTAAGTTCATTATCCTAGAAAAATGTGTGTACAGGCTTGATTATATTGCAAGAGTTACTGTACACGCCGACGGATGCCTAGAGTCAATGAATAGCCAAGTTGACTAACCAGTGGAGTTGTTTTATTGAAGGTAAAACAGATACAGCCGTTCTCACTGTTGTATACACTGGTAGATGTTGCAGAGCTTGAGCGGAGTGGGATGTCATACAGTTCACCAGCTGGCGAGTGTATGCGCATCCAAAGTAGCAGTGCAGTACCACTGGATACACGTTGGAAGGCAGGTGATCGTAGGTCTCTCTGGAGCTAAGGAAAGATGACTGTCTCCCACTGTGGTCCTCTAACACAGTGACAAGATGGCACAGCACACGTGTAGTACTTAGGATGGTGGCCATCTTGGTACAGGGAATGAAGCCTCCCTGGCAGAGCAATATAGAGTCGGCGCAGTAGCTTGCTCCACTTTCAACATACCACCTCGCTACAAGTTTCTACGTTACAGATACATTCAATTAAAGCCTCTCTGTAGTAACCTGAAAAGAAAATAGGGTTAAGCACATGGGAAAACAACAACATTATCATGTGCTCTTAGTAGACACATCTGCAAGAGTTTCATTAATGACAGCATGGATCATAACTAAAGTGTCTGCTGTCACTGTCACAAATCTTAAAGTCTTCCACACTTGTGACTTTTAAATCTTGCAAAGTGCCTTTGCCTATCTTAAACTTCTACTCATTCTAGTTGTCCCTTGACTTGGGCTCACTAAATGCAATATTTGCAAATTCCTCATCATGGCCTAAATGTAGAGATGAGCGGGTTCGGTTTTACTCGGCTTTACTCGGATTTACTCAGTTCTCAAAACGGCATCTTATTGGCTCACGGATGTCATGTGTTTTGGATAGCCAATCAGAAAAATCCGGATAAAACCGAACTGGCATTAATTCTGGCGTTACATCCGAACCCGCTCATCTCTACCTAAATGTATTAAGCCTTAACAAGTGATAAAGTGGAGACAGATAAAGAGATAACTGACCAGCCAATCAGCTTCCTATCTGTCCTTTTTCAAACACAGCCTGTTACATGGCAGTTAGGAAGCCGATTGGCTGGTCATTTAGCACTCTTTATCCATCTCCACTTTATCTCTTGTTAAGGCTTAATACATTTGGACCCATATCTCTTAGTTGGCTTGCCAATATTTGCTCTTGCAGATGACCTTATCTGTGGCTGAATGTCCATGCTGGTAGCCTCTTGTTCAGATAGTATACATCCACTGCTACTACTGGCATATTCAGTGAGACATGCTTGTTCTGTGTACAGTATCAACTTCAAATGGTTTTTTTCTGATACTTCCACTGTTTCCTTGAATTTAACATTTCTAGACTTGAAACGCTTTTTGACACTTGGATTCCATTATCTGTAGGCTTTGCTTTCATGGCAATAGCCAAGCATGATGCACGGACTGATTTTTATCCAATTTACGTCTTCTTACTTTTAGAATATGAATATAGGCAATACTTCCAAAAACTATGAGATGCTTTAATCTGGGTTTTCTCTCTGACCACACTTCAATAAGTATTATGTCCATTAGGGCTACTGTAGGAGAACAGTTCTTGAGATAAACTGCAGTGGATACAGTGTCCTTCAAAACCTGATTGTCTAGGCCTGCATCTTGCACTCTCCAGTAGTGTATGGTTTGCTCATTCACGTACACTGTTTTTCTCCGGAGTATAGACAGTGGTTAATTAATGCTCTATTCCATATTTTCTCTGTTGAGATATTCTTCACCATTATTAGATCTCAGGATAGATTCTCTGACAACATTGATTTTGTACAAGCCTCCTGTATTTTAATGTTACTTCCATTTGACCACACGGGAAGCGGCTTTTTGACCGGCGGTCGGGAGACCACCTGTAACTATACCAATGCCAGAATCCCGCATGGGCAAAATCCTGACAGTCGGCATGCCGGCTGACAGGGACTATTCCCACTCATGGGTGTCCAAGACACCCGAGCCCCCCACAAGGGGCTTCATTGCGCTCGCCTACCCCCCCCCCCCCTACCCTGCCAGCAACCAAAACTTTGGGATCCTGGTGTCGGTATGGTGACTGGTGGTATCCCAACCGCCATTCACCCATACCGAACCCGACCACACACATCTGAATGTGCTATTTCAAGTTGTTTGTAGCTCTGTTTAATTTTGGAAAAGGCTGATGACTTTGTTTCCCTTCAATACAGTTCTCGCATATGGGTTTCTCTGGGTGACCATTCAATACTTTACCTTTTGAACACTGTCATATCCAAGGTGACAAAATCTTCTAAGCCAGAGTTCCAGTGACTGTGACTCAGTTGTCATCATTGCATAACAGTGCTGTGTATCAAAGACGAACAATTGCTGATACCTTGTGCCTGTAGCTATTACCACTCCTTTTCTGTTTTGCACAATACACTTTCCTTTAGAGAAGTGAACTATTTGGCCTCTTTGGACACTGATGGCTATAAGCAGGGCTGGATTAAGGTGGGTGGGGACAGGGACTTCAAAGGTAATGTATATACCCCTCCATGTATATCAGTATTGCAGACCAGTAAGTAGGGGTATGTTGCCCAGTGGTGCAACATAATCGCTGGGCAACAGCAATGACTTTTCTTGTATTTTTTATTTAAATCTTCTTACATTTCAGGAAACCAGATACAGGGTCGGACTGGCCCACAGGGGTACAGGGGAAACCCTCGGTGGGCCCTACTGCCTGGTGGGCCCCCACCTCCTCCTCTAGGGAAGAGGTTCCAGATTGTGCACTTGAATTATACATTATGCATGTGTTCCATTATAATGCACAGGACTATGGTGTATTTTCTATCATGCATTGCTGTTATTAATCTGCTACTGTACATTATCATGCATGCACTGGCAATATTGACTCTACAGTATATATATCAAGGGCCCCAGCCCATGCAGTCTCTAATAGTTAGGTAAACCAAAGTGGTGGCTGGCCACACCCCTATGCATGGGCCGCTACCACTGCATTTCCCCGGTAGGAACTTCATGCCCCAGTCTGACACTGACCAGATGCAGACTAAGGGGAACATTTACTAAGCAGTGATAAGAGCGGAGAAGTGAGCCAGTGGAGAAGTTGCTTCATCAACCAATCAGCAGCTCTGTATCATTTTATAGTATGCAAATTATAGATGTTACTTCAGTGCTGATTGGTTGCCGTGGGCAACTTCTCCACTGGCTCACTTCTCCGCTCTTATCATTGCTTAGTAATTGTCCCCATAATACTATTTATTTAGATATATAGCATATGCACTTCAAATACTCTCTCCAAAATGAGAAACTTTCCCTGAGAAACAGAAGTTGCTACGAATACACAGCATCATTAGTGCGCCTCTGTCGTGCCTGAGGTTGCCCGCAGTGGTGTACGTTCCGGAGGCAATGGAGTCTGTCGCCGCCGGGCTCCAGCACTGAAGGGGGCACACAGACCTACCGTCTCCTGACAGTCCCCCAGCCTGTCTCCCGGAAGCTCTGCCCCCCCCCCCCCCATCCCCCGAGTGGCTCATGCTGGGCGGGAAGTACTCCCTCCACAGTCTGCTCTCTGTGCCAGCTGTCCTGGAGTCTGTTGGTGTCGGATGGTTGCTTCCAGGTGAGGAGTGACAGCGGTGGCTGCAGTGTTTGGGGATCTAACTGTATGTGTCATATATATATATATATATATATATACACACACACAAACAAATCTAGAAAACCACAGCACTCACCACCCCAGAAGCGGGGTGCAATGTCTGCACTCACCACTCATAGGGTGGGGTGCATGCAGCCCATGGCCACCAACCCAAATATATACAAACAGAAAGTTCAGCACTCACTATAGCAAGCTCACTTATCCTCACAACATCAATAAACAAATGATGGGGGTTTAGTTAGTGAATTGGCCAATGCACGGAAGCCTGCACACCGCTCGCCAAGGTACCCCATCTTCATGCAGGTCCTACACTATCACAGAGTCTCAAAAATTAAAACCTGGCAACTGCATGCACCCCACCCTATGAGTGGTGAGTGCAGACATTGCACCCCGCTTCTGGTGTGGTGAGTGCTGTGGTTTTCTATATTTGTTTGTATATTGCGGGGTTAATCTTTGGTTAACTCTTATTAACCGTGGTCACAGGCCTTTTCATGCACCCCTATGTAAACTCAATTGTCCTAAACCTGTGTCAGCTGCTCCTTAGTAATATATCAGCCAGTGTCAGGTGACTAGTGTACCTTTAAAAGCCATAAGATGCATGGCAGGTGCACATTAAACCTAGTGGGCATGTTTGCAGTTATATTATGTGTGATACAGTTGCCAGGTTTTAATTTTTGAGACTTTGTGATAGTGTAGGACCTGCAAGAAGGTGGGGTACCTTGGCGAGCGGTTTGCAGGCTTCCGTGCATTGGCCAATTCACTAACTAAACCCCCATCATTTATTTATTAATGTTGTGAGGATAAGTGAGCTTTCTATGGTGAGTGCTGAACTTTCTGTTTGTGTGTATATATATATATATATATATATATATATGGGACTCTGTGTATGTGCATAGTATGTGTGTGTGTGTGTGTGTGTGTGTACAGTATGAATGTCTGTATGTATGTATGTATGAATGTATATATATGGGGCTGTGTGTGTGTTTATAGGTGTGTGTGTGTGTGTGTGTGTGTGTGTGTGTGTGTGTGTGTGTACAGTATGAATGTATGTGTGTATGTATATAGGGTAGTGTGTGCGTGTGTATATATATATATATATATATATGAGGCTGTGTGCGTGTGCACATATGCTACTAGAAAAATATATATAATGAAGGTGCACAATTGTATGGACAAATAAAAAAAAATTCTAAAAAATAATAAGCAGCTGCTGGTTTGATTAAAAAATACTATTGTTTATTTGTATTAAAAAATGTTTGCTAAAAATAGCTCATTAAAAGAGTGATTTATCAAACGCATACATGAACAACAAGTGGGAAATCATTGCACTGTGTGTCCCCACATAGAATAAATATCAGTTTTTAATAAATAAACAATAGTGTTTTCTAATCAAACCAGCAGCTGCTTATTATAATTTTTTAGAAAAATATTTTTTTTATTTCTAAATACAATTGTGCGCCTTCATTATATATCTATTTCTTTTCTCTCTTTTTTTTTTTTTAATCTGTTTAATGTGTTATTTAGTTTATCTATTTCTAGTACCTATTGGCTGGTGGATACCCAGATCCACTTTGTGAGGGCAGCCATCAGATGGTGATTAATATACATTTACTTTTTATAAATTTAGAGCCCACTTTAATATTGCGTGCACATATGGAGCTGTGCATGTCCGCGTATGGGGCTGTTTGTGCATATGTGGCTGTGTGCAGTGGCGGAAGTATTGGAGACAATGGAAGTCAGTCGCCAGTTCAGAAAGGGGCACCCTGACCTTTTTACATTGCCTCTGGTGAGCTCCCTCCAGTCTCTGTGCACCAGCCACTATGTGTATGGACAACGCTGCAGTAGCAGTGCACAGCAGCATCATTCTAAAATCTCAGTGGCTGGGAGGAGGCAGTGCTTGCCGATAGTGTCAGGCACCCGACAGGGTTGGTTCTAAATCGGAGTGGGAGAAGGGACCTTCTGACGTCACTAGGGGGGGAGACACGTCACCAAGGGGAGGATCTACGGCCGAACAGGGTACCCGATCAGTACCCTCGCGTGCTCGCTTCGCTCGCCACCGGGTTACTAAAGATAATAGCTGGTGGCGTGGATAGTAGAGGAACTATCCCGCTGGCCTAGCTCCTCCTCCTTGTGTCATGGCTCCTCCCCCTGACGTAAAAGGTCCCTTAGGCCACTTGTATCTAGCATCTACCCTCCCGACAGCCTTGCTGCCCGTCTCCTGCAGCCCACCAGCTTTCTTCTTCCTCCAATTCCCCCTCCAAATGGCTCATGCTGTTAGGAAGGTTCTCTTGGAAGATGCCTTTCATTCATATCTGCTATAGGTGAGGAGGCTGTCTGTATATGCGGCTGTGTGTGTGTGTATGTATATATGTGGCTTACTGTGTGTATGTATATACAGTATGTGGCTGTCTGCTTCTGTGGCAATGTTTGTATGCATGTGTGTATATGTGGCTGTGTGTGAGCAGGGAGTGGGCACGCTATTGTCTAATTCGCCTGCGGGCAACTTGTTTGAACTTACGCCGCTGGTTGCCCGGATACGTAACCTTCTATCAATTATGCTGATATTATGCTGATATATTTAACAGATTGTAGACTTTCCATGGAGTTAAAGTAAACAAAATCAAAACACTTTCAAATGCACTTTTTATTTTTCCAATATGTAAACTCTCTCTACATCACAACATATACAGACGTCTCAGACATCACAACCCTTCATCTCAGTTATACACAGTCACAAAGCCTGCGCCCCCCTCAGAAGCAGATGCAGCCTCGGTAGCGTGATTGTTTAGTGAAATACTGTCAGCTGGTTAGCAGGTGTGGGAATGTTGGCGTTATGTGTGTCGCAAATCATATAACTATGGCACAGCGAGCTCAGGTATATAAATTATCTTGCTTTGTTCATTTTTGTTGATTTCCCAACGATTTACCGTGCAGATTTAGTTACACCATAATGAGTATGAGTCTTGTTTTTTTTTAGATTTCTTTCTTGAAAGTTTTGGGAATAGACTTTTATTACAGTACTAGCTGAATACCCGGTGCCTCGCTACGGAATTTCAAGTATTTCTGTGCGTGTAACTTTAATTTTGAAGGACTTCCTGGTAAACTATATTTTTAGTCTTTCCTTCAGGCTGGAGGATGTCCAGGCTGTCAGAGGAGATGACTCTGGAACACAGTGCCGTAACTAGACATTTTGGAGCTGTGTGCAAGAAACCGCATCGGCGCACCCCCTTTATGTAAAATAGGGGCAGTGTGCGCCGTGGGCGCATGTTAAAAATATAGAGGCGTGGCTTCATGGAGGAGAGGTGTGGCCACAAAATAATACAAATTCATATTACGGTGCATAATTATTCAAATTACACCACACAGTAGCGCCACTACACCAGGTAGAGCCCCTTTTACACATTACGGCAGACAGCGTCCCCCTTTTACACATTACGGCAGACAGCGTCCCTTTTACACATTACGGCAGACAGCGTCCCCTTTTTTACACATTACGGCAGACAGCGTCTCCTTTTTTCCACATTACGGCAGACAGCGTCTCCTTTTTTCCACATTACGGCAGACAGCGTCCCCTTTTTACACATTATGGCAGACAGCGTCTCCTTTTTTTACACATTACGGCAGACAGCGTCTCCTTTTTTACACATTACGGCAGACAGCGTCCCCCTTTTTGCACATTATGGCAGGTGGAGCCCCCTTTTACTCATTACGGCAGGCAGAGCACCTTACAGCCCCCCTACCCTTAGGCTGTAATGTAGTGTAGTGTACTTTAGTGTAGCATACCTCCCAACTGTCACGATTTTCGTGGGACAATCCCGTTTTTTGGGGACTGTCCCGCCCGCGGGCCGCAGTGTCCCGCGGTGTGTGTGTGTGTGTGTGGGGGGGGGAGGCAGTTGGGAGGCTCTGTATCTCGCTGCCCTGCTTAGCAGAGCAGCGGTGAATAGATGCTGTGCGCATGTGCACAGCGTCTATTCACTGCAGTCAGAGGTAGAATGGGCATGCCAGTGGCTCACAGAGCGCTGGGCATGCCCCCATAGTGACAAAAATGGGGGCGTGACTAGTGATTGTGGTACTCCCGTGAAGCCACACCCCCTTCCATAGGCCACACCCCTTTCAGGAGCGCAGCTTCACCGTGCGTGTGTCCCTCTTCAAGCCAGGACAAAGTTGGGAGGTATGGTGTAGTGTAGTGTAGTGTAGTGTAATGTAGTGTAGTGTGTGGGCAGCCACTTAAATGATTTCTCCTTTTTCCGGCGCTGCTGCCAGCTCCTGACCCAGCGCTCCCTCTGTACACTGCACTGCAGGCCAAGAGAGGGGGCAGGCCGCGGGAGCACAGCTGAGCACACGGGGGCCAAGAGAGGGGGCGGGCCGCGGGAGTGCAGTAGAGAGGGACGGGCAGTGGGAGCGCAGGGGGAATATGTGCTCTAACTAGGTGTGCACTGTGGGAAATGCCCCTTCTGCATACACCTAGTTACAGCGCTGCTGGAACAGGCAACTGGCCATAGGAGAAGCAGTCACTCCTCAGATCCACACCAGCCACTTTCATGCTCTGCCCTGAGCTTTGTGAATGGTCATGGCGTAGCAGACCTTTACCGGGAACTGCGGCCGCTTGAACTGGAAATGGTAGTCTGATGGGATCTGAGGAATTCTCGGAATGAAGACAGTTTCGGGTGGATGCTGAAGAAGCCTCTAACAATCCTCCAGTTTAAAATGAAACAAAAATCGGCAGATTGTCGGTAAAAGAATCGTTAAAAAATTATTGTTTTTTAAACCTAGCTTAACATGCTACTAAAAATATATATACACCTACTCAGGCACCTAGGGCCCGATCCAAGCCTGACCGCTGTTGTGCGAATTTGCACAGCTGCCGATTATCAAATTACTGTGCATGCATATGCACCGCAATGCGCAAGCGCGATGCCAA